>NW_015539802.1:593494-593755 GCF_001515605.1 Sinocyclocheilus anshuiensis | reverse complement strand
TGATGTTGTTAACATTAATCATTTGAGAATAAAGTATAACAATAATAATAATTTGAACGGTTTGATGTGATAAGAGCTAACCAATCTTTAGATTTAATCACCATTGGCAGCGCGATTTATTGTAATGCTTTTTTCCTCAGTTGGTCAGAACAAATGTGACAGACTTGTTACTTACTTGTTCAGATGGCAATATCCGGTGAAAATGCTTATTTGAGTCATATATTCCAAGACGTAGGCTAGAATCTGTGATTGCGAAGTACA
>NW_015539802.1:583148-592105 GCF_001515605.1 Sinocyclocheilus anshuiensis | reverse complement strand
ACACCGGTGCGGTGACTGACTGCCACACATACTCCTCAAAACATTAGATTCATCCGAGCTGGAGCCGCGCCGACTCACAACCCACGGAAGGAAGATAATTCCGCAAACAGCTGCAATTGCAGGTTTTCAAACAGAGATGGCGACAAAGAAGCAAAACTTACGGACTGCAGCTTTAACTTAACTTAACTTAACTTAAGAGTAAGTTTACTACTTTAAAATATTCCCTCCTGCTTGATAAAATTACAGAAATAAGTATGATAGTAAAAAATACCTAACTTCATTTATATCATGTTTGTTTAAATCACAATATTATCACAAATAAAATCACAATATTATAAAAAAAATTGTAAGTTATAGAATAAGTACATAATATTTATAACTTAATAATATATCATATAATATTATATAATATATAATATTATACTGTCAGGCTACCTTAAAACATGCATTAAAAGTTGGATATCTTAAAAGGTAATGCATAAGAGGTGGACTGAAACACTAATTAGATCAGAAGGTGTGTTGTGGTCAGCTGAGGATCATGCACTGTTCTACATGACCTCAATCAATCATCTTCAACTTGTGAGGCATTTAATGCACCAAATGCAATCTATTTCTACCCTTTTTGTCATCAGTCACACACACACAACACAACTGTCAAAATTTATTTTTGGAGAAGATCTTAAAAGGGCACAGAGTTCTTACAATGTGACACCACAGTGAATCAGATATATTAACCCTCTCTGACTAGTTCTGCTGGAATATGATATGAATCAAGACGGAAAACAGTCAAAAGCAAGTAGCAAAAGCGTGGGAGGGAGGACAAGAACTAACAAGAACCAAATGATAAGTCTTGCATAACCAGAGATTCCCAGTGGACTTCAGTGCTTACTCCATCATGGTCTCATGCATAACCGCCTTCGGCCATGATTTACAACCTTTAAAGCACAATTTCAACATTTATTTCGCTCCTGTAGCTCAAACAGTAAACATGGCTATAGCAACGGTAGGATCATGGGTTTGATTACCAGCAAATGGATGAAGTGATAAAGTGTACGCCTTGACTGCATTTTGCTTTGGATCTACCAAATGCATAAATAGAATGTAATGTCAATGTTTATGTAGAGCAAGGAGATATTTGAATTCAAGTTTTTATTGGTTTTTGGAAGGTGCAAGGAGGTATTTGAAACGATTTAATGACTAAATAAATATCTAGTGTCTTTAAGAAAATTATATAAGAATTAAAAGTGAAGTGGGTCATTTACACACCACTAGATTTCAAACAGAATTTAAAATAATGAATGTTTTCAAACAGGTTTCCTTGAGCACTCCCCTGGCTGCCAATTGGTCAGCCAAAAAGGTAGCTCCACCCCAAACTCACTCCATTGGTTGGGCTGTTGCTGTGTCAGACTGGTCAGAGTACTCAAACAAACAGAACAATGTTTTGATAGCACCATAGTATTTACACTTTATGGTGGAATCAGCCTATCAATAAAGAACAAGTACAAAACAATACAAAAAGTTTTTAAACATCATTAAATTAAATTAAATTAAATTAAATTAAATTAAATTAAATTAAATTTTAAGAAATAAAAATATGGGGGAAATCATGACTCAAATTACTGTTTATGTATTTATGTCAACATATAGTTCCAGCAATATAATGTTCAGTATCCTGACTGGATAACTGACATTAAAATAGTAACTAACATTAAAATATTGTATATAATTGTGAGAACATAAATATTACAGCCAGTTGCGTAAAAAAAGTTAAACATCTCTAAAACAAGATAAGAAACAAAATTGCAAAATAGATATTAGGAATAAATCTTAAATTACAACATCATGAAGTCAAAATATTTGGCCTTTAGTCTATTTCAGGTAAATAATAATAATAGTGAAACTTTTTACAGAATATATTTTAAATGACTTGTTGTTTATATATTTTTAGTTGAAAACAAGACAGAAGTACAGATTAATAATTTGTTGGTGTATATCATGACATTTTTTTTGTTTAAATCTCCTTCATTATGACTGATGGTTAAAAGTGAAGTATTTGTCCATTTTCATAACATATTACGCAGTATGGGGTATAATACTTTTACACTTTATACAATATTTTTGAGTCATATAGTAAAATCTGTCAAATTAAATTAAATTAAATTAATGTGAAATATGTGAAAATCATGACTTAAATTATAATTTATTTATTTATTTTTTGTCAACATAGTTCCAGCAATATATAGCATCCTGAATAGTAATAATATTATCCTGACAACACAAAAATATTGTCGTAATCATGAAAACATGAACATTATAGCGAGTTCACACATCGTGTTGTCAGAATATCATATACTCATCTGCGGTACAAAAGGTATAGATGCTTACAGCTACTTGTTATCACACCCACTTGAAAGTATGTTATGGGTGAAGTATCAGGCACCATTTTGGACATGTTCCGGATTGAAATAATCGCTCCGCTATTCGTGTTCCAAGTGTTGAGTGGGCCAGGGACAGGGAAGTGGATATTTATGTTCGACTGCCAAATGAAAGCGGATGATCTGCCCAGACTGAGTGGAAGATGAGTGAAAATCAAAATAAATACAAAAAGCAGAAATTGCCTTTTAAAGTCAATTATGTCCATGAGAGATGGAAACATGACAGAAGTGAGTGATTAAAAGTTTTTGGAAACTGTTATGTGATAGGGCACCAAGCATTTCATTCGTTAATTACATTTTTAAAAAGCTACGTACTTTTTCCACATTTCTATGATACTGACAAGCATTTAAAGCAGAACTCAATGAGGAAAATGATAAAGTGCTTCAAAATCGTTACTTGCCAAAAAATATTTTATTGTTAAATATTTTTTATTATTATAAAAAAATATTACAATTATATTACCAAAAATCCAGGCAATATTGTTATTTGAATTTTTAGTAAACAAGTGGCCCTTTACAAACTCACCATTTTGCACGTTAACTGTTAACTGATTTCCCTGATCAGAAAAGGTCATGGCATGGTGTTTTCCATCCCAGAATGCTCGAAGTGTCGACTTGCTTCACGCAGAGCGTTGTGGTTGAAACTGAAAAGGAAAATTTCAAATTGTCATGCTCTCCTTGCAGCATCTGGCACCAAAAGCAACAGTATCATAGAGGCCTTCATCCAGGCCCACACCAGTCATGTATGGGAAAAAATGACATTGAACAAACAACTGTAATTAGTTTTAATGACTGATTAAGGTTACATAATGCTTCACAACACACAAAACAGATTTTCTTTTAAGATAATGTGCATCAGACTGAGATATTTACTGCTACTAAAATTCTAATACATGGATCCCATTCCAAAGTATGATAATAATTACATTAAGTGTTTTCCTTCTCATTTTGGCTATTTATTATTTTAAAGAAGAGAACCATTCACAACAGTCTAAACGTAGAAATAAATGAATCTTCCACTGTCTGAGTTGCTCTTGGACCCTGGCCATCGCTGCCTGGTTGGCACATGAGCAAATTAGTCTGGGCAGAAGTTATTGCTACTCTGACACAAGTCCAGCTTTCCTCACCCAAGCACCGATCTTGACAACTTGTGAAGCGATTGAGAGAATTGTTTCGGATGAGAGTGAAAGGCCAGCTTTGAATAAAACCAAATGTCCCATCATGCTCTGATCCTGTCAACAATTTGAAGAAGGTCCATGATAGGTCCACCTGGGAAGTGTATTACCTGCCAAACTCCAACAAGAGTCAACTGACTGCCATGAACAATGAGAATGAGAGAATATATTAACACAGATGAATCATGTAAAAAAAACAATAATAAAGAGTTGATGTGCCTTTTCACTTCACTTTCTCTCTCTCTCTCTCTCTCTCTCTCTCTCTCTCTCTCTCTCTCTCTCTCTCTCTCTCTCTCTCTCTCTCTCTCTCTCTCTCGCTCTCTCTCCACCTCATTAGTCAAATATATAAACTTTTGAAAAGTTTCCCATGCCAGTGTTTTTCTACTGCATGAGAGTATTTATCAATTTCACTCAAACCAACTGCTGAAAAATGTTAAGAGCCAATCATTTTTCCACATTCAGCTGCAGAAAAAATGGGTTAAAAATGGGTAAAATTCCAACGGCATGCACTGAATTCTGCCTTATTTCACAATTATTTTAAGTAAATTAACTGGTGTTGGGGAAAAAAGTAGTGAAAGGTGACTATTAATAATAGCAGCTGAAAAAAGCTAGTATTAACAAATACAATCTACACAACATATGCTTTTACTGCATTAATATAGATTTTATTTGTCAGGGAATGTAATGCAATATTATAAAAAGCTTTAACTTCGTAAAAATTTGGGTTTAATAATTAAAAAACTCAGTTTAAAACATGTAAAAGGAATAGTTCACCCCAAAAAACAAAACAAAACAAAACAAACAAAAAAAAAATGCGAAAAATATACTCACCCTCAGGCAATCTGAGATGTAGATGAGTTAGTTTTTTTTAATATCAGAATTTTATTTATTTATTTATTTATTTTTTAGATTTTTAGCATTACATCACTTGCTCAGCAATAGATCCTCTGCAGTGAATGGGTGCCGTCAGAATGAGAGTCCAAACAGCTGATAAAAACAACACAATAATCCACATGTAATCCACATAGCTCCAGTCCATCAATGAACATCCTGTGAAGTGAAAAGCTGTGTGTTTGTAAGAAACAAATCCATCAATAAAGCATTTTAACTTTAAACCATAGCTTCTGGCCAAAATCCATAATCCATAATAATGCTTCCTCCAGTGAAAAAGTCCATCCCCTGTTGTCCTCTCACATCAAAATTCACTAAAGTATTTGTCTAGAATGGTTTTGTATTGTTTTTGCTTGTAAACTGCTTGATCTGTGCATATTTCTCTCCCGATTCAGGCGATTTGACTTTTTCACTGGAGAAAGCATTATTAAAATAATAATAATAATAATTTATGCATTTAGCAGACACTTTTATCCAAAGCAACTTACAGTGCATTCAGGCTATACATTTTTTACCAGTATGTGTGTTCCCTGGAAATCGAACCCACAACCTTTTGCACCGCTAATGCAATGCTCTACCACTGAGCCACAGGAACACTCTATTATAGATAGAGGACTTTTTTTTCTATAATGAATCTGTTTATTACAAACACTCAACTTTACTTGTGGATTACTGTGTTTTTAACAGCTGTTTGGACTCTCATTCTGACGGCACCCATTCACTGCAGAGGATCCATTGCTGAGCAAGTGATATAATGCTACATTTCTCCAAATCCATTCTAATGAGGAAACAAGCTCATCTACATTTTGGATTTCCTGAGGGTGAACTACTCTTTTAATACTAACATAAAAAAACAGCATAGGTTTGTTTGCTTGTTGATAGTAAAAGATAAATGCTGTTCCATTTGCCTTTAACCCAGAAACATTGTAATCATCAAATATAACTGTAACATTAGACAAAAAACCCTAGACACTGAGAGGGGACTTTGCCTCATTTTAGAAGTCCACTGCACTCCAGTGCTTCAGTATCAGCCAGATGGAAAGCATCAGCAGCGGCTTTTGTCTCCCAGCTCTATAAAGCTCTCAGGAGATGCCCACTGACATGAAGGATGCTCCCCTCTGGTCTGCAGGGCCATGCACTGTCAATGCAGATGTTTGAGAACCTCATCAATAATAATAGACAGATTCACAGGGACGGCCCCCTCAGATGGCCAGCTGTGTGTTTCTGACTCCAAACTGACAGAGCTAAGTGGTGGACACAGATGCAGATGACCCAGAGGAACCCAAGGCCCAAATGAATTGTCATGAAATCATGTCCAATTATGAATGTCAAACAATCTGGAAATAATCAGTGGACAGTCAGAGCAGGACAAAAGAAAACATAGCAAAAGTTCTCATGATTATTGACATGACAAGTTTAACGGCGCTGGACTCGCTTGCAGTTAAGAGGCACAAACTATTATATTCGACACTGTACAAGAAAATAAATATTATTTATATCTTGCAGGAAGAAAGCCAAGAAAATCTCTTATCTGTCTACATTAGATTTGGCTTGTATCCTTGAGTGGATTTGTACAAACATCTCAGACAGGTTATCTGAATGATGGAGGAGACTGGTACAGTTGTGTGTGGCCTTGTCTTGGCTGTGGAACCGTTCATATGAAACCAAGTATAATTTTTTTATTCAAACCTCAGGTCATTTTCTTCCAAATTTAAGATTATTTTGACTACTAGAAAGTCATGAAAAGCTGAAAAATGTTGGTTTTGGATGAAGACACAGAACAAAAGGAATGCATTGAAGGCTGTTGTGCTGCATAAAGTTTGCTTGATTTCCATATTTTATTTGTTGATACGCAAAGTCAGCAGTAGTTAGTATGAAAAAGGTGTTATTCATTTAGTTTTTATATAATAAAAAATATTAAACATATTGTAATCAAAATGAAAAATAAATATATAAAATATATGACTATTTCAATATATAAAATATTTAAAAATGTAATACATTTAAAAAGTAATCTGTAATTTACTTTGCTATCTAAAAAGGACATGCTCCTTTCTTTCTTTTTTTATAATGCTAATTATAATTACTATAGTCTAAAAACAAACATTTTTATTTTATTTAACTGTTTTTTTCCCTAAACAAGGGATGTTTTGTCTTTTTTTTTTCATGGAAATTTTTATATCTTGTTCCCGAAGCTTTAATAGCAGTGAAAGTTAGTCCCAAACTATTTGAAATGAATAATTTTTAATCAAAAAGGCCTTTTTTTCCATTACACCAGGCAAGCGCTTACAATGCATTTAATTCAATAGCAACTGGAACTGAAAGTAACTTCTTGTGACAGAGAATCCTGTGTTTTAAAGAAAAGAGCGAGCAGGGTGGGACACAGACAGGGTGCAGACAAGCTTTCATGATCTCACTGTCAGCTGATCCCACACAAAACACTTCCCCACTAAACGCTCCAACCACAAAGCTTCCCCACTAAACACTCACTGAAAACTGCACTGAAACTCCATCAGCACTGCAACCCACTTTTACCTGCCAAGCTACAGGCACAAAACCATTTACTTGACCAATTCACTGAGACTGTGAGTGACAAGAAACTGTAAAATTAGCGCATTTATAGCCAAGATGCCAATATTCCACAGCTGCTATTTCTTTTGTGTTGATATGGAGTATTTCATCCTTTAATGTGCAAACCATAAGTTACAAGAAGTCTATTTTGCGTCGGAAAGATGTGTTTCGCTAAAATGCACATATTAAAGATATATTAAAGGTATAGAATGTATTGATACAATATTTTAAATTGTTCTCTGATATCTACATAGAAGGTATGTGGCTTAGTTAAGGGCAAAAAATCTCCAGAAACGGTTTTACATCCATTTACAACCCTAGGATTTGTCCCTAGAATGAAATGGTCTGTTTTTACCTTATTTGGAAGGGTCATGAATAATAATGTTGAGCTCTGCTCTGATTGGCTGTTTCACAGTGCAATGCACGATCACGTTTTACTTTCACTTTCGAGATTTGCGATCGCAGGTGAGATGTGTAAACTACAGCGGCAGTACCATGTCCCTTTAGTGGCTCGCGTTATTTGTTTTTTGTGCCTTTCTGAATACAGACACCAACCCATCCCTGCACATCACATCCCCTGCACAGCCTGGAACATAACATTTATTTCCATGATCTGCCATTTTCGCTATTATCCTCGCTTGTTTCTTCACAATACCTGCAGAACTTCTGATGATTCGGCTGTGCAGGTTCGGCTGGCGGCTGGCATAGAACATGAGCGGGTTATGCAAATATTGGGGGCGTAACTATTAGTGATCGTGACTGTAACGTCAAAGTTGGTGTTATGTTCTGATTTGCCTATTTTTCAGTGGCCTTTTGCATGCACGAGATTTACATAAGGAGGAAACGATGGTGTTTGAGGCTCACGGTATGTCATTTCCATGTACAGAACTGTTATTATTCAACTATGCCAAGGTAAATACAGTTTTCCATTCTATGGCACCTTTAAGTGAAGTAATAACTAGCTGCAATACTATTTAATGTGTGGTTGTTTCAGATCAACCCCAGGGACTAAATGTTACTGTACTATATTATATCCATTTCTCACACTGTATGTTGTGTCTCATATGCCACGCCAAACATTTCGTTCCCATGTCCTGTTGAGACTGCTGTGACATTTACCAGCAGAATAATATTGTCATATAAAGCTACATTTTCCATGTGGTTCTCTGTTTACTTATGGTTATGGTCAGATATGTGGATAATCAACTACATCATTTTATGACGTTATTGCATCATTATCTGAAGTTGTTTGGTTATTCAACGCCTCCAGCTGAATGGATTATAAACCGCTGTTCTCTTTCCAATCCGAGTAAGGAGAATGACCATGTTCAGAGCCATTATGAATTCATCTTTACGAATTCAGCGTTTCAGTTGCTGACCGTGATGTCTTGACATGTCTGTTACAGTTTTTCTCAGTCGCTTTGGTGCATTTCTCAAATCAGAAATGAAATTCTCAAAACTACTTGTTCAACCTCCACATCATCTGGTCATTTGTACAATTCATAAACGCAGTTTCTCATTCTTTTGAACAAGTTGCGATTGCTTTGGTACATTCATGCAATTGATTATGTACATTTATCTGTGGTTTCCTACATTATCAGTTGCTAATGTCACGTTGCTCAAAATGTATTATATACTGTAGTTCTCTGTGCAATAGTCTTACCCTTCAAAACATCTAGTCTTTAGTTCATCGTATAAGTCATTAAATGCAAAATGGTTCATCTAGTTGTCATAAACTGTCAAGCACATTTTTTACACATTATTATTAGACTTTTTGTAAATTTGGCATGAATTGTGCAGGAGAATCTTGACTTTCACTAATGAAGAGAATGTAGATCAACATATGATAAACCAGTTGTCTGAAATACCTCAATCATGCATCTCA
>NW_015539802.1:574944-582993 GCF_001515605.1 Sinocyclocheilus anshuiensis | reverse complement strand
AGAAAGTCCATTGTTAGAATGTGTAACTCTTGTGTTGTCCTCTGTCTATACAGTATATGCTTTCCAACTGAAGATTCATGAGATGCACCTTTGAGGTATTTCAGAGAACTGGTTTGTCATTGGTTGATCTACATTCTCTTCATTAGTGAAAGTCAAGATTCACTTGCACAATTCATGGCAAATTTACAAAAAGTCTAATAGAAAATATGCTTGACAGTTTATGACAACTAGATCAACCATTTTGCATTTAATGACTTATACGATGAACTAATGACTAGATGTTTTGGGGGGTAAGACTGTTGCACAGAGAACTATATAATACATTTTGAGCAACATGACATTAGCAACTGATAATGTAGGAAACCGCAGATAAATGTACATAATCAATTGCATGAATGTACCAAAGCAATTGCAACTTGTTCAAAAGAATGAGAAACTGCTTTTATAATGTGCACAATTGACTAGATGATGTGGAGGTTGAACAAGTAGTTTTGAGAATTTAAATTCTGATCTGAGAAATGCACAAAGCGACTGAGAAAAACTGTAACAGAGTGCACTATTATATTGACAACATGACTAAGCATTGTGACTATATTGTTTGTGAACAATGACACAAGGACTTTTCATTCTGATGGCACTGATATGTTCATTTACATAAATAATTACTTTTGAGAGATGAACTCAAGATTTTGAGTAAGTTACAGGCTTTTGCAGGTAATCCATTGTGTGGTGCTGTTTGTATGAATTGTTTTGAGAAATGCACATACTTTTTTGCAAATATTAAGGATGATTTGAGAAATGCTCCAAAGCGACTGAGAAAAACTGTAATAGGCTACTGCTGAGGGAAAATTCAGTATTGTACTATACAAATGTATACAATCTTTGTTGTAGTAAACTGATATGGACACACATGTCAATAATTTGGCTGCTTTGGTCCTTTTAGAGGCCACTTTATTAATGACCAGCCACAATCACATGGGTTTATGAAGCGGAGACTACACCAATTTACTGCCACAATTCATCATGCGGTTGAAAGTCTGTCCTGGGAAAGGATTAATGAGGTATGAGGCTCGGCTCCAGCCTTGACAAACTCCAAACAGGAGCTTTGTGCTGTGTGCTGCATGGCACACGGTGAGAGACTTACACTGACGCTCATTCAGGCCTAGTGCTCTGTTTTCATTTATTAAAGCATAAACAGGAAAATGCCAATATGATGTCTTCATACAGAATGGTTCAGATTTCAGTATTTTGTGTAATGATATGGAGTTTCATGGCACAGACAATAAAAAGCTACTCTCTGATCATGATGTAAAAATCTATTTAATTGCATTTATTATCTTTAGACTGTTACTTTGCTGCTCTACTGGGGATCCTGTTATCATATCTCCTCTCATTTTTATAATGTGGTAATGACAGTGGTATAAACAAACAAATATTACTAATACTAATTACTGTAATGATAGGAATTTCTAATTTTAAACTTTCTCACCCTTTAAAATCAGAAAAAGACAGACAGACAGGCAGACACTAGATAGATAGATAGATAGATAGATAGATAGAAAAATAGATGGATGGATGGATGGATGGATGGATGGATAGATAGATAGATAGATAGATAGATAGATAGATAGATAGATAGATAGATAGATAGATAGATAGATAGATGATTTTAGGCAAGCCAAAAATAAAGTAACTGAAAAATATTTGAAGTTCTCACACAAAAACAAGAAAAGGAAACAAAAAAAAAAAACAGGAAAAAGTTGATTATTTGCATGATTATTTTTGGATAATAATTAATTTTTAATAATACAATTTTATTATATATAAATTATTTAAAGTATTGAAATATTGGAATGAATGAATAAATTAATATTTTTAAATTATTTCAAAAATATTGTTATGAACTGAGAAATCTTTGCGTTCTAATGAAAATGAAAAAAGAAATAAAGAAATGTGTACAAAGTGCTTTTTCTAAAAATTAATTAAAAACAGGACAAAAATTTTAAAATAAAATAAAATAAAATAAAATAAAATAATATGTTACAAATAATAAATCATGGCTACATACAGACATGAATAGCATGCATGAGTGAATCTTCAGTGGGGGAAATTTCAGCCTCCTAGAATGAATGAATGGATGAATGAATTACATTTTTTTTTTGCTATTTGTATGCATACTATTCTGATAAACCTATAGAAGACTCGGCATGAAAGTTTTGTGAGTGATTGTAATCACTAGCTTGCTAACTGAGCGCTGTGCTGATAAACACCGGTTTGATAATGTTATTATTAAAACATCGCACACTGCACTATGACAAAAGCAGCCCTGTTTCAGGGCATTTCTTAGATACCGCAGATGCCCTGACCGTTATTTTCCACACCAGGACAGACCGTCTAATTGTCCCCTTGATTATATTCATTAGTAAGGGGGAAGCAGGGGCCCCTGGGAACCCAAGGCTGAGAGGACACAGTTAAAGTCCCACATAGCAAGACATTTCCCTCCAAGATAATGCCTCTCGATTATAATCCAAAATCCCTTACGTAATCCGAGGGGTGGGGAGCTCTTCAGTATACATGAACTGAGAAAGGCAAAGAAAATTCCCCCTTTTCCTTTTCCATGTGCTTTTGCTCAGAATTAAATGAGTCTGAGTAAGAATGCAGGTCTGTGTTTTCTCATGTATGAGTAGTTTAACACGTCTGGATGGCGCAGCCCAACACCTGCGTGCTAGAGGAGACTGATACTGATGTAACGTTAGATGCTGCAGCACAGCCTGAATGCTTCACCCAAGGATCAGCTGTCATTATGGTCAGCGTTACGCTCAGCAGCAAGCACGCGCTGACTTCCAGCTCTTTTTCCTCAACTAAGCTAGCGCAGCAATCAAAAGCAATCTCTTTCTTTTAGGTGATGGAGAGCAGCCATTTACGAGCGTAAAGCTGTGGAGGTGTGAAACGTGTTAAAGGACAATTTACTGTGCAGTAAAACGAAGCTGCAGTGTCAATGTTGCAAAGCCTTGGTAGGATTTTTATTGCTCACAGGTTCAGGAGTTTTATTAGTGTCACAAATCAGGCCTCTGTGGCTCTCTCCGACGGCCTCCGGAGGGCACCCTCTCCCGAGTACTAACGTTCATGGACTACATTTCCCATACACCCCGTACCTGGGACTGATTACTGGCTCAGGTGTTTCCCCTTAGCTTCCCCATTTAAGCAGCTCCCAGACTCTCAGTGTTCGCGGAGTCTTGTATTGCCCCGGCTACATTTCTGAGCGTTTATCCCTGTTTTGAGATCTCTTGTACAGAAGACTTCGCCACACACGGAACCAGCAGCGATCTATCAGCTCACCACCGAGGTTTCTGCCCAGGCCTCCATGTTAGCGTCTCATCAACAGCAGCTGCAACGACTCGCCTCGCTCACGGAGGAGATGGTGAGGACACTACAAGCCCTTCGCGTCACCATGCCTGAGCCCAGCATTCCCATTCCTCCATCCGTTCCGTCTCAAGCGGTTCCCAGTCCGAGTCACTCGTTGACCAGCCCACGTCTGGCTTTCCCCGAGAAGTTTGACGGCTCACCGGAAAGATGTAAGGGCTTTCTATTACAATGCTCCATGTTTGTAAATCAACAACCGCAGTTATACCCCACCGACGATAGTCGGGTTTCATTTGTTTGCTCTCTGTTAACTGGACGAGCTCTGGACTGGGCCACTGCTGCTTGGGAAGGGAGATGGCTGTCATTTCCATAATTTGACTGCTTTCTGAGACGTTTCCGCAAGGTTTTCGAGCATTCAGCGGGCGAGAGAGAGAAGCGACGGCTACTTTGGTCACCATCGGCCACCAGGGCATTTCAACGGCTAAAGGAACGCTTCACCTCCGCGCCCATTCTTCACCATCCTGACCCTGAAGTACAGTTCTTTGTGGAGGTGGATGCATCCAACACAGGCATCGGAGCCATACTCTCTCAGCGTCAGGGTAAATTAGAGTAGTTTATTTTACCTAGAATTTCTTTGACATACAGATTTTTGACTTAGAGTTACACATGTAATTATCTTTTACACAATAATAGCTGACTAACTGTACAATATCCCACTGATTAAATGGCTACTCAACAATATCTTACTAGTACATCATCTTACAGAAAAAAAAAACAATCCTTTTCATAATGTACAAAACAATCGGCACAGCAACAAGACCGATGCTGCAACAATGTTACAGTAATATTATTAATGAAATCTTCTGAGGTCATTTTCACTACAATCAATAGTGACAGTAGTGCTGAGTTTGTTTTACACAGATGTGCAGAATGATACAGGCACAGTTTTTTTATTTTCTTTCTTTTTTTTTTTTTTTTGAAAAAACAAGCATGTAAAATATATATGCCTGTATATATGTAAAATAAAAATATTCACATATGCATTACTATTTTACTTTTTATTATTAACAAGATGGCAGTTCCAAAACAGGTAGGTTAATGTTTTTGGTTATTTTTTTACAGAATACACATTGAATAGTCTACGGAAGCCTGTTTCTGCCACAAATAAAACATGCAATTCTGACTTTTTTTCTCACAATTCTGAGTTTATATCCCGCAATTCAGAATTGTGAGAAAAAGTCAAAATTGTGAGATAAAATGTAACAATTACCTTTTTTATTTATTTATTTTTTATTCTGTGATAAAAAGAAAATGCAAGGTGTAAACTAACAACACATTGTTACGGTATTTATTAATCTTTGTTAACGTTAGTTAATAAAAATACAACTGTGCATTCTTAGTCCGTGTTAGTCTGTGTATATTTTAATAATTTATTAGTAAATGTTAGAATCAATATTAACTAAGATGATTAAATGCTTTAGAAGTATTTTTCATTGTTAGTTTATGTTAACTAATGTAGTTAACTAATGGTAAGAAATGGAACCTTATAATAAATAAAGTGTTACTGAAAAAAGAAATGAATTGAGAGATATAAACTGAATGTGAGAAACTTGAAAATGCAAGAAAAAAACCTTCTGAAATGATCAGTTTACATCTTGTAACTCTAAATGTATATCGACATCAGAAACACAGTCAGAATTGTGAGATATAAACTCAGAATTGCAAGAAAAAAAGTCAGAATTGTGAGATAAAAAGCTGCAATTAAGGTTTATTTTTTTTATCCTGTGGCGCAAACAAGCTTCCATAATATTCATTTAAATTTGACATGTTTTGATAATATAATCTTAAACAGGGTGTATTCTATGACTAATATAAAGTAAGAGTAAAGTAAAAAATACCTCTTTTATCAATTTGTGAGTATTTTGTTACACTGAATGATTTTTAAGAAATCTCATTTGATCTGATCTCAATGCAGCGACTGATCAGAAGTATTCCTGGGAAATAAGTGATGAGTATGGATAGCAGCTCAGATAATTCAGTATTAGAAGAATTTGAGGACTTCATCTCCAACTTTTTATTGCAGAAGTTATCTTGGCAAATCTGAGCACAGTCTGTTATACTGCTAAGATCTATTTTGAAACTCTAGGGCAGACCTTTTTTTTTTTTTTCTGACGAAAATAAAATCTGAAACACTTTTTCTCACTGCTGTCAATGAGAAACAATGAGGCTTATAAAGAGATCTCACATGTGGTTTTCGTTCCTGTGGGTTTGCTTTATACTTCATTATGGTACACTGGAGAGCTCCATCGGGGCTTCGTCTATCACGGCTTTATCAAATTATGGCCAATGATTCTAATTAAGATGTTATCTCGGATGCTTAAAGTGTCAGCTGGCACATTGTGACATGATTGGTGAGTGGACAGGAAATCCTGCTGAATTCTGTCTGTAATGTGCAATGCTACCTTTTCATAATGGCTCACAGCCTGAGGGGAACTGTTGTGGTTTGTGGCTGAGGAAGTGGCCATTACAACACAATGAGCGCTAATTGCCTCGCACCGAAAAGAAAAACGCTGGATGTGCATGAATAAGAGGCAGAGGAAAGGAGAGACAAAGGGAGAGAGAAATGGAGCACATAAAACACTTTGAGTGTGCTCAGGGTTGATGGTTTCTGAGTGCTGCTGTTTGATCTAACCGAAAGTGGATGTTTTCAACCTGTTTTAGAGTTATTTAGTGTTTTTAACATTACTGAAACTGTGCTTCAGTAAAGTCAGGAGGTCGGAGAGATCTCAACATCACACGAGCAGCACCAATATATCTCTGTTGATCATTAAAAAGTTTGGGGTTGGTAAGACTTTTTAATGTTTTTGAAATCAGCCTCTTGTGGCTGCATTTATTTAATCAAACATACAGTAATAACAGTACTATTGTGAAATATTATTGAAATTTAAAATAACTGTTTTCTATTTGAATGTATTGTAAAATGTATTTTATTTCTGTGATGCATCAATGTTGAAAACAGTTGTGCAGCTTAATATTTTTGTGGAAACAGTAAAACATTGTTTCATGATTCTTTGATGAAAATGAAGTAAAAAAAAAAACAGCATTTATTTGGTATAGAAATCTTTTGTAATATTCTAAATGTCTTTACTGTCTCTTTTGATCAATTTAATGAATCCTTGCTGAATAGTAAAGACAAAAAGTCTTACTGAGCCCAAACCTTTAAATAGTAATGAAGTAAAATTATTGATGACTTATCTTGCACTTGCATATATATCAGTTTTGTACAATCAAATGCTCTTAAAAATGTGAAAACTATAATAGCTCAACAATGGGAGCTGTCACCAGCTGCCATTAAGCAAGCTGTAGAGTATCTCCTGACTACTTCTTTCGGTGCCCTTCTTTCCATGTTTTACAGCGACGACCCACTTAACTTTAATCATCCTCAGTGCATCAGTGTGTTAGACCAGCTTAAAGACCAACACATTCCACAAGATTAGAGCAGAGATCTCCACATTAACCAGTGAAGAGCCAAACGGAAAAGTTAATGCTGTGCTGGGAAACACTTAATACAGAATAGTGATGATGGGTCATGGCTCACTTGACCTTTCACCCCTTATCCCTTAACAATGGTCTTGAAAGCAAAAATCAGTGTGAGATTGCATCATTTAAGGCTATATAGTATAAAGATTTGCAGAGTTTTGAATCAAATCTCTTAGGATCTGTCCAATCTGGAAAAGCTTTTTCTACACAGGCACTTACTTTTCTGATGCTTTCAAAGCTTCCTTTTTACGTGAGAGCTTTAGCACACCATATAGAATTGCATGAATCGTAAAAAGTTGTTTAAGTTTAATTTTAGCCTTTCTATTAGTTATATAAAAGCACTTTATCAAAGCAAATTCTGGCTGAAAGGTGTGGTGTGAGCTGAATCATGTTCCTGCAATGAACTTACTGATACACTCATTAGAATGCTGAGTGTTTTAATGCTACTGAAGTGGATGAGAAGCTCCATCTCTCCTGATGGCTGATTGTGTTTTCATTATTAAGATTTCACACTGTCCTCGTTGACGCTGTATGTCTCTGTTGACCCAGAAAATGAATTTAAGTCACTTGTTGCAGAGATTGGTATGTGACTGTGTCCCGTATTTACATAGGTCTGCTGGAAGTCTTACAGTTGGACTTTGAGACGGAGGAGCAGAGTGATCAGTTAGAGAGCCAGATGATCATGTGGCGACTGGAGCTGCCTGGAAACATGATCCGGGATGAAGGAACCATGAGGATTGACACCATTCAGAGAGACTATGTGGGAATAGCACCACTGATCACGGTTGGGAATGTTTGTTTTTACTTTTGACCAACTTCCTTTGTATTATGATCATCTGGAACTATTATTTTTAAACAAATTCTGTCAATACTTCCTCAGGGACAGTTAAAAAACATTTATGTCCTATTATCAGTGTTGGGAAGGTTACTTTGGAAATGTAATAGGTTACAGATTACAAGTTACCCTATTCAAAATGTAATAGTAGTGTAACTTTTTCAATTACTTTATTAAAGTAATGTAACTGATTACTTTTGATTACTTTTTGATTACTTCTCTAAATTTCTAATGAATGTTTATTTGCAACTGTTAATCATTTTCAAACATTTACACCATGCAGGGTTAACCTTACAGTAGTGCTCAACAAT
>NW_015539802.1:566074-567203 GCF_001515605.1 Sinocyclocheilus anshuiensis | reverse complement strand
GTATATATATATATATATATATATATATATATATATATATATATATAACCATTAAGTGTACAATATGAAGTTTTTTTGAACAGAATTGGCAGCATAGATATGTGAGCTGTTTAAACATAGGGCTTAATTTTTCAATGTGTGTCATTTCTCAATGTTTTATTGGACTCCAGATTCTGGTTGTGCTTTTAAACCCGGGTAATTTGCCAAATGAATAAACTGGAAACTGGAAATGAATAAAAGAGAAATATGAAAAATGTTAAGTGCTGCGATCTATAAACCCTTATTTTTATACCACATCTGATTTAGTGGGACTCTAAAGAGAGAGAGCACAGCATTTGACATAAAAGTCTTATCTCCTGTTATTTAGATCCAAGTACAAATCACTGGGTCAACTAAAATACGGCTTATTTGGCCTGATAATCTGTCTGATATGCCCATCTAAACATTCTGATAATTTTGGGTGTGATATGACTTTCAAAGTGAAATCTGTTCATTTTTTTTTTCTTGAGTGAAATATGTTGAATGCGGTGAGCCCTGCAGACATTACTGTGTATATACAGTATTTGCCTCTTTTAACTCTTTTACTGTTTATCAGACAGTGGTTTATCGGAACATGAGACACTTGAATAGACAGGATTAGGTTTGTATACTTCTGCTTGTGAATGTATTTCATATATTTCTAGTATAGTGTAAAGAGTCCTTAAAATAGCCAAAAAAGAAGTATATGGAATCCTTAATGCCCTGAATTACCATAACCTGAAAGAGTCTCACTTATTCACCCTAAGTGAATTAAAACGAAGAACTCAGATGAACTACAAACCAGGTCTTCAGAAAGGCAGGAAAGCTTTGAAAGGAGTAAAGATTTGAAAGAGCGCAGAAACAAATGATATAAGCAGAAAAATATTAATTTATTATTATTATTATTGTTAATAATAATAATAATAATAAAAGAATAATAATTATTATTATATATATATATATATATATATATATAATATTATTTTTAACATAATTTAAATGTAATATAATTTTCTTGCATTTTCTTCAGTTTTCTGCAGATTCTACAGTAAAATCTGTGGAATTCTGCAAAATAGATTTCAGCATGGACACACACTGTTTGCTGACACTT
>NW_015539802.1:564617-564941 GCF_001515605.1 Sinocyclocheilus anshuiensis | reverse complement strand
TTACTTTTTTTTTATTTTTATTTTTTTATTCATAATTGGGAAGTTTAGTTGTTTGTAATTATTTTAATACATTATTAAAAACATAAGAATAATGTTATGATTATTTATATATTAATTTATTTTAAAACAATAATAATAATAATAATAATAATAATTATTATTATATATATATATATATATATATATATAATATTATTTTTAACATAATTTAAATGTAATATAATTTTCTTGCATTTTCTTCAGTTTTCTGCAGATTCTACAGTAAAATCTGTGGAATTCTGCAAAATAGATTTCAGCATGGACACACACTGTTTGCTGACACTT
>NW_015539802.1:561080-564322 GCF_001515605.1 Sinocyclocheilus anshuiensis | reverse complement strand
TAATTTAATTTAATTTAATTTAATTTAATTTAATTTAATTTGCACTAAAAAACATAACTTCCAAATCACTTCCACAATTTATTTTAATGTAATTAAATTTTTTAATTGTATTATTTTATTTTAGTTTTGCATTTTATTGGATTTTTTTATTTTATTTTGAAGTTGCATTCAAAATCAACTTTATTTTATTTATTTTATTTTAAATTTTATTTTATTTTTAATGAAGTTACACTCAACTTCAAAAATAAACAGAATAGTAAATCCCCCATCACTTTCACAATTTATTTAAAATGTAATTAAAATTGATTTTATTTTATTATTTTAATTTTATTTAAATTAATTACATTTTTAATGAAGATGCACTTAAAATCAACGTCAAAAATGAACAGAATGGCAAATCACTTCTGCAGGCAATATTTTTGGTAACATTTTACTTGAAGGGGTGTGCATAAGACTGACATGGCACCTTCATAATTATGACATGACACATGTCATGAATATGAAGGAGGTTTTATGCATGTTTATGACAACTGTCATTAAGTGTCATTCGCTCAGTTATGTCATTTTTAATGCAAATATGACATTATTTGACCTAACCCTAACCTAACCCTACCCCTACCCTTACCCCTAACCATAGCCCATAACAAAGACATCTCAAACAATGTCATCTTTGCATTAAAAATTACATAACTGAGCGAATGACACTTAATGACAGTTGTCATAAACATGCATAAAAAACCTTCATATTCATGACATGGGTCATGTCATGATTATGTAGGTGTCATGTCATGATTATGAAGGTGTCATTGTCAGTCTTATGCACACCCCTTCAAGTAAATTGTAACCATATTTTTTTTTTATTATTCATTTGTTTCATTCATTTGGCAAAACCTGCATTATTCAACAAGGAGTATGAATGATTTGAAACGCAAAATGACTGGCATGTGCTGATCTGTGAGCGACGTGCATATAGACATTGTTAAAATAAAGATGCAAGACATGTAGTGCATAATCCAACTTCAGCCAAGGACTAAGACTAGTCTATTATTTCAGTCTAATTAGATTAAAGGTACATTGAGGTTCTGGACTTATTCAAAACAAACCAGTAAAATATCATTTTGGTTCCAAGCCCTGATGATAGGACACATTAAGATCCTAAATTACAAAGTCCTCAGCCATCCAAACCTGGATTCAAAACGTCTGTCCCTTGTTAAGGACCCCTTATGCTCTACGTCAGTGCCGTTTCTTTGCTACATTATTAAGTATGTGAGCGAAAAGTGCAAATTGTGAACTGGAGTGACCTGGCCAGATAAGGTTGTTCAGACTTGCCAAAGCAGGCGTCAATATTATGACAGTTCACATTGTAAGTGCCAACTAAAAAGAGACTGCGAGAGGCATCAAGGCTTTTCTCACATCATTAAACAACCCGCGATTACAGCAACAAGCCGAAAAAAATGAACAGAACTCGCAGCGAGAAGTGATGATATGTAGGTCTTGGACGACAGACAGAGGCCTGCGCTAAGCTAAGCGTGTGTCCGGAGATGAACTTGCAATAATGAAGGACAAGCTAAAAAGAGAAACGGTTATTGCGTAAATATTTTTAGCTCTCTACTTTAAAGTCGAACAGAATCTTTCGGCTTATGAGAAACTCCAGGGAGGGAATTACAAGACAAAATTACAAGCTCTTCAGAGCCTCGGAGTCTGGGGGGAAGAAAGCAATGGAATGTGACAAAACAAACCACAACAACAATAAAAACCAACAATAAATCTTCAGAAGGGAATCGCTAACAAAATGCACAGGATGAGTAAACAAACCTCCTTTCCTCAATTTTGAAAGGATACCTTCAGTCCCTGTATCCTTCAGTCCGGGGCCTCCTCTGTGCCGGGACAGGGTTCCCACACAACCCCATTGGCTAGTTGCGTAGGGTGTAAAGATAAATCATGCTGGCATAAAACACTTTGCTGTTTGTTCACAATGGCTCCACCTCACCCTCCCCTTCCCATTGTTTCCTCCAGTAAAAACAGACACGTCTCTCTCGCACCACTGATAACTTTACTGGACAAACTGCTGTCTTGTTTGTTCAGCCATTATGAAATGATTTCACCAGCACAGCCACTTCTCACTGACATTATCTCACACAGCTTCTTGTTATGCATGTCTGGAAGCCACGGGATGGCAAAAAAAAGTTTGGCCGCTTGCAATCTTATCGTTAGCCGTCCTATCATGTTTGTCACACTCATAACTGTCGATAGCGGAAGAGGAACTGCTGATTTACTGTCCACTGAGAGCATGATTGGAAATATATTTCTTAAAAAATTTTTTTTTTAAAATGGGTGGATTTCTGCATGAAATGCTGATAAAATGTCATCTAAGCCAACAATATATTTATTAAGCAAACAAATGGCTTTGCATTAATAGGTACATTTTTTTAAGCATTACAGGCACAAATCCCAAGTTTTGTTGTGAGAAATTCTAGTTAGTCGTGTCCTGTTTTTTACTCAGGTTATTAGTTTACGACAAATATAAATTTCTCAGTAACTATAATTAATTTGGTTACTGTAGCCACTACAGTTACACTAAGTGGCAGCTTAATTTAGGCAGTTTATTATTAATTTACGCTGTTTCTATCTATTTTAATATACACTACCATTTAAAAGTTTGTGGTTGATAACATTTTTATGTTTACATTATAACAAGAAGTCTCTTATGCTCACCAAGGATGCATTTATTTGATCAAAAATACAGTGAAACCGTAATATTGTAAAACATTATTAGGATTTAAAAGAACTTTTTTCTATTTTAATATATTTCTAAAATGTAATTTATTCATATGATGTCAAAGCTGAATTTTCAGCATCATTACTCCAGTCTTCAGTGTCACATGATCCTTCAGAAATCATTCTAATATGCCGATTACTGCTGAAGAAACATTTCTTATCAACACTGAATACGGTTGTGCTGCTTCACATTTTTGTGGAAACTGTAATACAAATTTTTTTTTCAGGACACGTTGTTGAATAGAAAGTTCAAAAGAACAGCATTTGAAATATAAATCTTTGTAACTATAAACTGTTATACTATACTGTTACTTTCAATCAATTTATTGTGTCCTTGCCAAATAAAAATCTTAATTTCTTTTAATCTTTTTGACTGCATTTTCTATATAATTCATTATTGTTATTATTATTCTTTTATTCTCCTAGAAAAAAAATTCCCACAAACCATGGTGGCTATATATATA
>NW_015539802.1:558041-560755 GCF_001515605.1 Sinocyclocheilus anshuiensis | reverse complement strand
GAAATTAAGTTTCAGGCCCTTTTTTTGCTCCCTGTTAATGAAAAGTGCCATATCTTTATTGAACAAATAATTGAAACCATTTAAAGTCATTAGACTTAAATCTAGAATCAATTGAGAACGTTTAGATGTCTGTATTCTAGAACGTAAAAGTATGATAATGCAACCTGACAAAAGATCCAAAACACTTGAGCAGATCAACAACAGCACGACTCAAACTCTTTAGTGAACGGCCAAGTGCGTGTCCTGACCTCAGCCCTATTGAAATGATGTGATTTGAAGCAGAATGAAGCAAGACATCCAATCCAAACATTTGAACTGAGACTGTTTTGCTTAGAAAAAAATAGCCAAATACCTGCTAAAAGTTGTTCTACAGCTATACAGAAAGCTTTAGTTGGTCCCACTACTAAATAAATTACAATCAATGAAACTGGTTGAATGAAGGTTGCTGGTTCAATCCTATCAGGAAGTGTCATGCAAATTAGTTTGCATAAAAAGTATCTGCTAACTGATTATTTGCTTACTTGCACATGCATGTAATTGTTTACACTTATTTCCTTACAACCATCAGACATCCAGCTTGTGTCCATAAACAAGAAACATCTGTTTGAAACTCATCTCTTAACATGAGAGTTTCATCTCTCCTTCCTTTGATCTATGATCAGTGCATAGTTAGAAACAATGCTGTTGAATGTTTTTCCTGTGAGTAAGACGTCTGACATGTCATCATATTTCAAAAGAATCCGCCCTTCCCCCATAACACATCTACAAACACTCCAACATAAACACCGTCTGCATGTAGATACAGCCATGCATTGTCGCATCAATCTCTGACCCCCAAACTTGCTTCTCAACTAACTAAATATGTCTTCATTGGTGACTAAATAAAGACACAGTGCCACTGGAAGCCACATTCTGCATGTCAGTTGGGCTCCTTCACAATATAAATTTCTCAGTAACTATAATTAATTTGGTTACTGTAGCCACTACAGTTACACTAAGTGGCAGCTTAATTTAGGCAGTTTATTATTAATTTACGCTGTTTCTATCTATTTTAATATACACTACCATTTAAAAGTTTGTGGTTGATAACATTTTTATGTTTACATTATAACAAGAAGTCTCTTATGCTCACCAAGGATGCATTTATTTGATCAAAAATACAGTGAAACCGTAATATTGTAAAACATTATTAGGATTTAAAAGAACTTTTTTCTATTTTAATATATTTCTAAAATGTAATTTATTCATATGATGTCAAAGCTGAATTTTCAGCATCATTACTCCAGTCTTCAGTGTCACATGATCCTTCAGAAATCATTCTAATATGCCGATTACTGCTGAAGAAACATTTCTTATCAACACTGAATACGGTTGTGCTGCTTCACATTTTTGTGGAAACTGTAATACAAATTTTTTTTTCAGGACACGTTGTTGAATAGAAAGTTCAAAAGAACAGCATTTGAAATATAAATCTTTGTAACTATAAACTGTTATACTATACTGTTACTTTCAATCAATTTATTGTGTCCTTGCCAAATAAAAATCTTAATTTCTTTTAATCTTTTTGACTGCATTTTCTATATAATTCATTATTGTTATTATTATTCAAGTTAATATGCATTCATTCATCTTTCTTAAATCATTCTGCATGTCAGTTGGGCTCCTTCACAGGCTTTATTGTTTGACACTCCTGCCATGAGCAAAATTATTTCATCTAATTTTTTCCTTAGTGTACAATGGCATAAGTAAAGTAAAATAATTTTCCTCATGACAGGAGTGTCAAACAATAAAGCCTGTGAAGGAGCCCAACTGACATGCAGAATGATTTAAGAAAGATGAATGAATGCATATTAACTTGCTAAATAATAAATAAATACATATGAAAAAGACAGAAAAAAAAATGAATAATTGTTTTGAATAAATAAACAAATTAAGAATACTTACAGATTTGAATAGAATGCATAAGTGGTTCTTCAGTGATTAAAAAAAAAAAATTATAATATGAAGTAAGTAAATAAATACATAAATACATAAATAAATACATACATACATACTTTTAAATACATAAATAAATAATAAGCAATTGTTCTTACTCTTAAAAACAGGAAAACGTAATTAAAAACAGAGAATCTTGATTATTTATTATCTAATAATTATTTTTCAATAATGACATAAATTGTTGAAACTATTGAACAAACGAACAAATGAACAAACAAACGAATAATTGCTTCTATACTGTCGGCTTTAGATAAAAGCTTCTGCTAAATTACTACATGTAAATGTAATGTAAATTTAAATAAATAAAGTTTATATTTTTTATTTATAATTTGAAATACAATTTTTAAAATTCATGGCAAAAAAAATCATATAAAGTGTCACCAGTTAAGTTTAATTAATCATTCTGGTTGTGCTGGCCCATTCTGAACTGATGGATGAAGTCTTAAGATGTTTTGAATGTTTTCAGCAGATGATATCACACAGAATGACTGCCAGAAACCAGACGCTTCATTTTAATCAAACAGTAGTCAGTGAAAAAACAGCTGACCATCACGATTAAAACAGAGCATGTGCATATTGTACTAACATAACGTCTCGGTTACGTATGGTAACCCTCGTTCCCTGAAGGAGGGAACAGAGACGTCACGTCGGATGACCGACGAATTGGGATCTCGCTTAGAGAGACCAATCTACTTCGAGTGTAAACTAAACGAGCC
>NW_015539802.1:542616-557408 GCF_001515605.1 Sinocyclocheilus anshuiensis | reverse complement strand
GGTCTCTCTAAGCGAGATCCCAATTCGTCGGTCATCCGACGTGACGTCGAGAGTGACCGACTGAAAGGGAACTACTCATTTGTTTCACAGTCAGTAATGAATACTCAATAATTGCTTCTGTGTTAGTCCAATAAAATAAAATAAAACAAAAACAAAAAACAGTGGAAAGGGATGTGTTTTCCAAAGTCTGTGACGCTTTACTCTGGTCTGGAAATTCTCAATTACACGTCTTTGAGCAGCAGCACCTGCTGTGCATTTACACAAACCATGTGATGAGTTCAAACAGCAGCATTAGGCTTTAAATTCCTCTCACAGAAGCAGCTTTGCTTAACTGAGGCTTAACATCACTGAACAGCCCTTACCAAAAAGTAGTATACTTGAAGTTTATTTTAGCAAGTATACTTAAGTAAAGTTCAAGTATATTTTTAAGTATACTTTATGTAGTAAGTATACAAATATCAGTGTACTAGTAGTATACTTGTAAGTGTACTATTTCAATACTTCTTGGGACTAAATTGGCCCACTTTCTAGTATATAAAAGTATACTTTTAAGTATACTTTAAGTATAACAGTAGTAAACTTTGAGTACACAACTAGTTTACATCAAAATGTTTAGTTTGTACTGCAACTATACTACAAGTGAACTTATAGGTATACTGATAGTTTACTAATTAAATACTTGTAGTAGCATTGTTAGTACACTTTGAAGTATAGTCTCAGTAAAGTACTAGTTTAGTAGTTTTATACTGCAAGTATACTCGTAAGATTTCTTTTAGTGAACTTTACATCATACTTTAAGTATACTACTATGTCCCTATTTAGGTATTAATTTGTATATATTTTGTTACATGAATATCTGAACATACAAAACATCAAAAGAACAGGGTATCTGCTTGTAAACAAAAACATTTTATTCTAGCTTCATGCATTCTTTTTTAAACACTTGAATGTGGATAAGTTTCATAAATAAAAAATAAAGAAATAAACAACATTTTGAACAAAAAGCTGAAAAAGACTATGAATTGGATTCAGAATGATAAAAACGTAGATAAAGTCGAACAAAACCCCAAAGCTTGACAATTATTACCTCTTCATTGGTCGACATTTTATTCCATAATGTTACATAGTTTTGATACTGTTTTATGTCTGATGATCGTGTTAGATTACATGTGGAAGCATCTGTTGTTTCGGTTTCTTCTTCACTTGTGTTTTTTGGAAATTCTGTACAGAAGATGTGTACTAGCACCCCCTACAGTATAACAATGAAAACACGGATTCTAGGAGCACAAGTATGCTAAAATATATTTAGACTTTTTTTAAGTATAAGTCAAGTATACTTAAATGTCATTTTAAGTATATTTCTGAGAAGTACATAAAGCCCATTTCTGAGAAGTACATAAAAAGTAGATTAAAAGTATACTTTCCTATTTTTAGTTTAAACGAAGTATACTAATAGCACACTTGAATAAACTTCTTTTTCGTAAGGGAGGTCTAAGCAGGGATTTGATAACTCTTTAAGATAACACCCGACAGACAAGAAACAGATGAATATTCTGATTTATGTCAAAAGCAAACGGTCTTCAGGTGAGACGGCTAAAGAGCCTGAGGAAGTATAACACTTTAGCTGAGCGATACTCCATAAAGAATTAACAGCACAACTTTCTCTCTAATCTGTTTGAGTGTTATCGAAGTTTTAGACATTCCAAATAAAAAAATCAATGGACATGACCATGACACAACAATTACTTTTACTCTCAGGAGACTATCTCTGGCAAATCAAAAGCTCCAGCATGACAACAACTGCATATTTTTATTATTAAAAATAGGGGAGACTGGGACTAGATATCTCACTTTTACACCAGTGAATATTTCTCATGTGGTTTTAATGTCAAATTTAGTATATTGACATAAATGCTAAAATGCTATAACATTCATTGTTCATACAGGTCATTGCACACATAGTGACCAAAGGCGGGGCATGTTGTCACAATGGCTTCTGGCAATACATAGCCTATAATAGGCTTTTCAACTAAATTTTAAACAGTTATTACAAAATAATGCAGCTGAAACAAAATGGGTTGAAACAGTAACAAACAAATATAAAGCCTTTGATTTGGCCAAAAAAATATTGTCATTAATAAATTGTATATACACTACCATTAAAAGGTTTGGAGAAATAAAATAAAAAAAAAATGTCCGAAAATTAAATTGATCAAAAGTGACACTAAAAGCATTTACATTGTTAAAATAAATTCTTTAGCAAAGAATCCTTAAAAAAGTATCATGGTTTTCACAAAAATATATAAAGCAGTACAACTGTTTTCAGCATTGATAATAAGAAATTCTTGAGCAGCACATCAGAATTTAATTTATTTAGATTATAATAATATTTAACAATATTACTGTATTTTTGGCTTTGGTGAGCATAAAAAAAATCTTACCAACCCAAAACTTTTGAAATAAATAAATAAATAAATAAAAACCGTCATAGCCTAGTGCTGATGTAGCAATTTTTTTTTTTTTACATATTATGCTTTTAAAGGATGACAAATTCACTATGCAACAGACATCAGCTATTCTGGTGAAAAATTAGAAACATGCTAAGGGCAGCAGACAGTCTGAGATAAAGACGAGACAGTATATGCTACATGTTCGTGTAGGTATGTGCCAGACTGGTCTATCTCGCTCTATCTAGAGTGATGGGAGTGAAGTGCATAATAGCAGTGAGTAATGCACTGTGACAGTGGCTGCTGCAGCCACGAGTGACACAATGTTTTTATGTGTATGTACTGTATATAGAAGTCCACATTGAACTCAGAATCTAATTTAAACCTGGAAAAAAGAGATAATTAAAAAAACAAAAAAAACAAAACAAAGAAACACTATGATTTAATAAGAAGACCACATATTTAAGATTATTTCTAGCAAGCACTAATCATATAAGCAAATTACTGATTGTAATTGATCATGGGAACTCCTTTAATCCAAAGGTCAAATTAAAGCACAAGATGCTCTTTGGATCATTGTCAAATCATGCTGGAGAACATGATCAGCTCGAATCCTGCTGTCATTAAAACAAAAAGAGGATATATCAAATGACATCCTTAAAATCATGCTATTCTTTCTGTTCAAACTTTACTTACATTTGTATGCTAATAATATGATTTGTAATGAAAATACATACACATAAACATTTCCACAAAGCTAATTTCTATGCTGATCTCAGACTTTTGAATCACACTGTACACGTATGTTCAGGTTACGATATTTCCTTGTGTATTGTAACACGCTGATGGATAGTTATAGTACAGTCCAGTAGTTTGTGCATGTGCGTTTGTTCATGTGTCCAGTCTTATATTAGGGTGATGTGGCCTTGCCCCACCTGGACGTCAAGGGCACAGGCTAAAATAACCTTCTTAATTACTTGTCAAAAGCAATTCCATCTGCTTCTGTCCGTGTCTATGTGTGCCTACACATTTGTTTGCAATGTGAGGCTTGAGGATTGGCCAAAAGTAATTATAAAACTTAAATCCAGGGTACTTAAAACATAAGTATAGGGAGAAAAAAACATTGTTAAAATGCTGCAGTAAAAACCCCTAACATATATTGTACAAATTGTAAATGGTTGAGCATTATATGTTACTTTACTGTAAAATACTGTCAAATGGATGGTTTTTGGAAGTCAAAACTATAAACTACGCTATAATTCGTACCATATAAAGAGAAAGCCACATGATGAATCAAAGCTCATCACAAGAGGCTTTTCCACAAGCTGAAGAAAATATTAATATACGGAGCCCCGCACATGACATGCAAGAAAAAAAAACAACGCAATTTATTAATTCGTTCCCTCGTTTTAAGTAAATCGTGCGCTCGATATAATAATTCATGCCCTCGTTCTAGGTAAATCGTGCACACGAAATAATAATTAGTTGTACTTCCTTTCCGCGTATGCATTCTCAAACATGTTGCTGCTATGTTATGTTATGTTATGTTATGGACAGAGACACTTTAATTGGGTTTTATTTTGAGTTCAGCCTGTTCACAAAGAAGGCGGATACGATACGTAGCCTACTGAAGATGAATAAAGCACCAGCACCTGTTAGGAGGTAATGATTAAAATGTGCGCACAATTTACATAGAACGAAGGCACGAATTATTATATCGAATCAAATACATTTTAACAGTCACTGGTCCCCACCTACTGGCATAATTTAACATATAGGCCTACAATCTATATTTGAAGCGTAACATTACTTTCAAACGTCATTTACTCATTTTGACAGACATAAATGGCTGCCCACTGCTCCGGGTGTGTGTTCACGGTGTGTGTGTGTGTTCACTGCTGTGTGTGTGCACTTTGGATGGGATAAATGCAGAGCACTAATTCCTAGTATGGGTCACCATACTTGGCCACATGTCACTTCACTTTCACTTCACTTTCACTTGATAGTGGCTGCCGCAACATCAGAGTCCATATACGGACTATAAACTTTTATCCCAATACTTTCGCTATTATTTAATGTTTGCAACACAGAAATGTAGCCTACTGTTTGTGAAGCTGTTTCAAACATAAAACTTACATGATGAGCACCGCTCTCTCTGGATCAGCGTCTGTGCGAAAGCAGCTTTAAATATTCTGATCCGATATGTGACTGACTTGTCATATTTCAGAGGTTTAATAGACATAGTGAAGTCGTCATTTAGGAATAAGATCGCGTGTGTTTTAATCGAGATTGCGATCTTTTGAACATTAATCGTGCATACATATGAGCCTATAGCTTATGTATTTTTGTTGCCTATCATGTATTTACCAGACATCAAAAGTAATCCCCGCTTCCGCGACCCATGCTTGTGGGGACATTTGGTCCCCATAACTTGATGAATACAGGTACACACACACACACACACACACACACTGGAGAGTTGCATGTGAGTAAGATGACGTGTCCAGGTCAAAGTTCTGCCTGCCTGCCTGTCTGTGAGTTTAGTGAGAGTGATATATGAGATAGAGGGAACCTCAGGAGGTTCAAACCCTTGACAATGAAGTTACTAGACAACATTTGGATGATCACTGGAGGCACTAGTGTGAACTGCTCAAATTATTATTATTTTTTTTTTTGCTTTTCAAATTCCAATGGCTTTATCGGTGCTGCTCTCATATGAAGTGTGTATTTTTTGCACCACTTATGGCACCAAACGGAATTGCAAAAAGATTGTTTTTCAAGACATCCCTTTCCTCTTTCACTGTTTGGACAAGAGCAATGATTTGAAAGCATCACAGATTCACAGTGTTTACACTTTTCGGGAACTCAACCATACACCTAGAGCACACTACTTAGACATCTCACTCTGTCATGTTTTAAGTCTTCAACTAGTCTAACAAAATGACTATATCGGATTGTGGTGTTGAATAAAAAAAAAAAAAAAAAAATTCCCCTATTTGCTTCACTGTGCTTTTGATTTAACTTACTTCCCACGAGTTTTCATTTGTATGACTGTTTTAACCTAATTAAGACTTCTTTTTTTAGTTTAGTTCTAGTCAGGGTTATTATCATTAAATAAAACTAAAACTATAAATAACTTAAAAAAAAAAAAAGTCTTAATTAGGATAAAATCTAACCGTAACCGTAACCGTAACCTAACCTAACCTAACCCTAAAATGGAAAAATAAATAAATATAAACAAAGTAATAAAAATGACAAAAACGCAACAAAATTACTAAACTTTATTTATGTATTTATTTATTTAAAAGTCAAATCACAACAAAAATACAAATGAATTCTAATTTAAAATAATAATAAAAATGTAATAATCTGTAACGAATCAGTCCACTGAAGGCGAGCGTAAGTGAAGAACCCAAGTGCAGTTTATTTACAGGTGATCCAAACATAATCCAAACAGACAAAGACTAGATACACAGACTTGACTTGACAAGGCATGAACAGACTTGACTAGAACAGACTTGACTTGGCATGGACAGGACTCACCGACAGCAGGTTACAACATCAATACACAACGAAGACTATGGGAACATGATGGCTACTTATAACAGACAATGAGGGTCACATGACAAGAACACACATACACAAGGCAGAGATACATGAGGGCAAGGGAAGCATTACACTAACAGCATGAAACAATTACAAAATAAAAGACATGGAAAACATGAACATGAAACAAAACCCAAACACCAAAACCCACATTACATAATCAATAATATATCAAAACATTATGGTACTAAAACAACACTGGTTTTAGTTTTTAGGTATATTTACTTTTTATTTTGTTTTTAGTATTTTACACCAAAGCTGCCATAGTTATATGTTAAATATGTTTAACAGTGTTAAATTTCACATAGCTGTGTAGGTTTTTTTCTATTTAGTGGTTAATCATGCTTTCATATTTAATGAAAACTATTGCAATGTTGCTGTTGTTGTTGATTTTTTAAACAACATACTGTGTATTAAAAACTACAAGCAAAATTAATTAAAGATAATTTTTAGTTTATTTTAGATTAGTTTAATATTTTGATTATGTATTTTAATGTAGCTTCAATGTAGCCTTCAGTATTTCCATTTTAATTTCAGTTGAAGAAAATGTTTTAGTAACACTTTATTTAAAGCAGTGATGGGCAAACTTGGCCCTTTCCAGGCCACTTTCCTGCAGAGATTTAATCCAACCCTGATAAAACTCACCTGCCTGTAGCTTTCTAGTAGTCTTGAAGACAATGATTAGCTGGTTCAGGTGTGTTTGATTAGAGTTGGAGCTAAACTCTGAAGGAAAGTGACCTGGAAGGGCCAAGTTTGCCCACCCCTGATTTAAAGGAACAGTTCACACTATTGACTAGCTGCTTATTGGCATGCATATTACTAGCATATTGACTGCTTATTAGTACTTATAAAGTGCATATTAATGCCTTATTCTGCATGACCATATTTTAGATCCCTTAATCCTACTCCAAACCTAAACTTAATAACTACCTTACTCACTAATAATAAGCAGCAAATTAAGTGTGAGTGTGACATGTGGCCAAGTATGGTTACCCATACTAGGAATTAGTGCTCTGCATTTAACCCATCCAAAGTGCACACACACAGCAGTGAACACACACACACCGTGAACACACACCCGGAGCAGTGGGCAGCCATTTATGCTGTGGCGCCCGGGGAGCAGTTGGGGGTTCGGTGCCTTGCTCAAGGGCACCTCAGTCGTGGTATTGAAGGTGGAAGAGAGCGCTGTACATTCACTCCCCCCACCTACAATTCCTGCCGCACTTGAGACTCGAACTCGCAACCTTTTGGGTTACGAGTCCGACTCTCTAACCATTAGGCCACGACTAAGTTTAGAAGTTTATTTAGAGAAAACTCTTAATTAATAGTGAATATGAGTTCCCTATTCTAAAGTGTTACCAATGTTTACATTTTTGTAATTTGTCATTCACAATAACGAATCGTTTCTGTTAAAATGTGCTCGCTTTTAGTATGCACACTTGTTAAACACACTGCAGCAAATCACAAACCGATTAAGACCAACTAGTCATCAAATGCAAATTAGTAAAAACTGACTGTAAGTTCCTCCTCATTACATCATGAATGAACTGTACAATTAATATGTGCCACATTTTACAGGAGAGTGAATTTCATAATTGTAGCTTCAGTTGGGCAGGAGAATGATTGTAATTGAAGCACCTAGTCTGCAATTAGCTAAAGGGCAGATTAACATGACCGAAAACGAGAAACTAGGTCTTTTAATGTGCCTGGTAGAGTGCACTTGGCATACGAGTGGCTTACTTACAGTTGTCTCTGCACATTAAACGTCAAACTAATTACACACTTCACCTTTAATCAATACCTTTGGGCCAAAGGAAATGTCAGTGTAATGCAAGTGGATTGTCTCACAAGGACTTCTCTTCTCTTCTCAGGCGTTTCCATCACAAAACAACCAAAGTACTAATTAAGGATACGCTGCTTACTGACTGATCCACTCCTGCCAACAGGAACAAATGAGTCAAAACAGATTTTAGCGTCCCATGCACCTCGGATAATAACAACAACACTGACTAGAGTAAAAAGGTGAACAGGACACAACACAGGAACAGGAAATGGCCAGCAGCATAAACAAAAACCACTTCAGGGACTTAATTTCAACCAGCTTCCCTTTTCTCTTTGAAAACTCTTGCTTGAAAACAATGGACAACACTAAGAAAAAAAGAGGTTAGTCAATGACTATATGACTTATAGGTGGCTGCACAATCATAAAGGGTAAAAGTCATCTGTCTGATATCTCAATGAACAACTTCCTCTTGGCTCAAACTGACCCATTCAACAGCACTATGGTATCTGGCATCATTAAAGAAGAATATTAAAAGGTGACTCTAATCAGCTCTCTCTCAGGGCTGCTGTGCTATAGGAAATCACTGAACATCTGTGTATAGAAATGGGATCTGGTAACCAGAAACTAACAGATGCGGCACTGAACTGTTTAATTTGACAATACATGTATATATATATATTTTTTTTACTTGTGATGTTTGACTACAGCATGGCCAGTACAGCTTATTCCAGCTAAAAACTGTCTGCATTTATTTTATTTTATTTTATTTTATTTTATTTTATTTTATTTTATTTTATTTTATTTTGTTTTGCAAGGAAATCCATCAAAGTGACAGTAAAGACAAAAAGACAAAAGATTTCCATTTCAAATAAAAGCTGTTCTTTTGAAATGTGCATTCATAAGACAATCGTATTATGTGATAATAATAACTGTTTCTTGAGCAGCAAATCAGCATATTGAGAATGATTCCTGAAGGGTAATGTGACACTGAAGGCTGGAGTAATGATGATGAAAATTCAGGTACAATTTTATATTTTCCATTTTCATCTTAACTTTGGTTAAAGTTTTTGTAATTTTCTTGTGTTTTGTCTTTTTGTTTTTTTTTTTAAATATGCCTATATAAGTTAATTAATTCATTTTAGTACATCAAGTTATATGAAAATTAGAAGTGTTGCCTTGCTGAAATAAGTTTTTCCTTTAATATTTTTACCTGGTTCTAGTTCTAGTTAAAATATGTAAAAATAGTAAAAATATATGTTTTCAATAATCTGAAAAATATGCGTGTTTTCATCATTTTTACTACACTGACATACTATAGCTGTCGATAGAATAAAACAAATGATCAATCTTATGATTTACAATCAATTGCTAGTAAACAATAAAACAGTAAAGTTGTAATGTGGTGTTTGGGTTTTGTGATGTTCATGTTTTCCATGTCTTTTATTTTGTAATTGTTTCCTGCTGTTAGTGTCATGCTTCCCTTGCCTCATATCTCTCTGCCTTGTGTATGTGTCATGCTCTCATTGGATGCTGACACATCAAGAGATTCTTCACAACATGGCCGCCATTCAAGAGCTTCATCGCAAGATGGCCGCCACACTAGAGTCTCATCAAAAAATGGCCGCCCTTCTAGAGTCTCATCACGTCTCAACTGATCTACCAGAGTCTCGTCACGACATGGCCGCCATTTCAGAGTCTGCTTACGTTAAGCCTGAATCCCCGGCCAAGATGGCCGCCACGCCTGAGTCCCCGGCCAAGATGGCCGCCACGCCTGAGTCCCCGGCCAAGAAGGCCGCCACGCCTGAGTCCCCGGCCAAGAAGGCCGCCACGGGTGCGAGCTGCAGGCATCCCGGTGACGTCAGCGCTCTCAAGCCCCGCCATCTTAGAGGTCATGCCATACTCTGCTGCCCTTCCTGTAATGGTGGTTGCCTTTTTGAGCGTGTGGGCTGCAAACTGCGCTCCTGAGGCCTCTTCTGTCCACGAGTCTGCTCCTGAGGCCTCTTCTGTCCACGAGTCTGCTCCTGAGGCCTCTTCTGTCCACGAGTCTGCTCCTGAGGCCTCTTCTGTCCACGAGTCTGCTCCTGAGGCCTCTTCTGTCCACGAGTCTGCTCCTGAGGCCTCTTCTGTCCACGAGTCTGCTCCTGAGGCCTCTTCTGTCCACGAGTCTGCTCCTGAGGCCTCTTCTGTCCACGAGTCTGCTCCTGAGGCCTCTTCTGTCCACAAGTATGCTCCAGAGGCCTCTTCTGTCCACGAGTCTGCTCCAGAGGCCTCTTCTGTCTATGAATCTGATCCTGAGGCCTTTCCTGTCCATGAATCTGCCCCAGTGGCCTCTCCTGCCTATGAACGTCCCTCCCCCAGTTCCGCCTCCACTCCACCACCCTCCTGGACTTTTTGGGTTTTGTTTGGGCGTCTGGAGCCGCTCTTAGAGGGGGGGAAATGTAATGTGGTGTTTGGGTTTTGTCATGTTCATGTTTTCCATGTCTTTTATTTTGTAATTGTTTCCTGCTGTTAGTGTCATGCTTCCCTTGCCTCATGTCTCCCTGCCTTGTGTATGTGCCTTGTTCCCATTGGTTTGTTCTTGTCATGTGACCCTCTTGTTTGCTATAAGTAGCCATCATGTTGCCATTGTCTCTTGTCGTGTATTGATGTTGTAACCCGCTGTCGGTGAGTCTAGTCTGTTCATGCCTCGTCAAGTCAAGTCAAGTCTGTGTATCTTATTTGGATGTTTGGATCACACTGTAAATAAAACTGCTTGGGTTCTCACTACTCTCGCCTTCAGTGGACTGACTCGTTACAAAAGTCTGCTTTTTTTTTTGGTCACTGTATTTTAAGGTCCAATTCGTGCCATTAATAAACCATTAACTACGATTTTTGCCTCAATAAATTCCTAATTTGCTGCTTATTTACAGTTAGTAAGGTTGTTAAGTTTAGGTATTGGGTAGGATTAGGAATGTAGAATGTGGTCATACAGAGTATATGCTTTATAAGTACTAATAAACAGGGAAAATGGTTAATCATAGGCATGCTAATAAGCAACTAGTGAGAATTGGTACCTATATTAAAGTGTTACCAACAATTTTACTCTGAACATTTCAAAGCGCCTCGCTGGATCCCAGTTTGAAAACCCTTAGACTGGCATGAAAACAAATTGTGAAGCATACAGTAAAGTCGCAATTACAAGAAATAAGTGGCTGCTGCTTTTGATGTCAGCTGGACATCCCATAATGTTGGTTTGGGATGCTATTTAAAGTTTCACAAGTGACATGAATAGAATGTAACTGTGCTTCTCAAAGTGCCACCACTGACAAAGGTCTTACAGTAATCCTTCCAGGACGCTTTTAAAGCTCAACTTCACTGAGAGATGAGTTGTGTCCAATATCATATTGCCATAAGTTCTCATTAGAGTGAAACATTAGCTTGCTCTTGGCTGGCTATGTGGACATCTATTGTTTGATTTGTGCGCACAGCTGATTGCCGACCTCCGACGTCAAGGTCGTCTTAAGTGGACAGCCAATGGGGTTTTGACGCAATTTATGCACATTCATTTCTGGCAACATGAATCTTCACGACACCTCCAAACGTCTTCACCTGTCAGCGAAGCACTCGGAGACTGAAGACTGACCCTGGCGAAAAGGGGACAATTAGCTTCAGTGATAAACGTCTCACTAACACTTAATCTTATTGCAGGCCAGCAACTGAAGATGTCCTGCCTAATGAACACTGAGTAATTCAAGCTAAAACACTAATTATCTGTGTCCCACCGATTCCACCTTCAAGTGCGTCACCGGCGGATGACATCACTGGATGGACTGCAAAACGGTCTGAGGAGACACTGTATATCCAGATACATGAAATAAGAAGATGTTGGCTTCAATTAATGTAATTATGATATCGATGAGGAAACATGAGTAAGTCATTAGACAAATTTGAACTGTTAGGTCAAAGTTCATGAAGTCCACAGTCTGAATGTGTTTGGATTCAGAAGGGAATTATAAGGTATGACATAACTGCTGCTCCACCAACATCAGTTTTATATCTGCCAAAAACAAAACAAAAAAACGTAATGACAAATGATTCTGTATGTTGCAATGTGTCTATTGATGTTTCTCTGATATGACAAGCCCATCTAAAAAGGAAAAAAAAATGTTAACATAAAAACACATCCATCTATCTGTCGAGCTGTCTGTCTAAGTGTTGATATGCTTAAAAAATTAATTTAAAAAAGCTGAAGTATTTTCAAGCAGAAGTACTAAAATGAATACTATTTAGAAATATATAAAAAAGAAAAGTTTCAGCTGAAAGCAACTGAAGTTCAAATGAAACTAATATATCAGTCTATTACAAAATGAAAATTTGTTTATATTAGATTAATCACGATTAATTGAATCCAAACTAAAAGTTTTTGCTTTGATAATATATGTGTGTATACTGTGATTATTATGTATATGTATATATAAATACACACATGTACAGTATATAGTTTGAAAATATCTCCATGTATTTCCATATATATATTTATTTTAATATAATTGATATTATATATAAATATTTTAAATTCACTACCTGAACATTGCCAGACTCCTTACAAACTTTACTAACTGTTGTTTCCTTACCTCCAGAAGTCCATTCAGTCGCCGCTATTCCGATTCTCCTCAGCCCTCTTACTCGCCTGCCTTCGATCCTAACCATCACAGCATTGACAATAAACCCCTCTGTTTACCTGAACTCCTCTTGTCTCTTGCCTGTTTGTGACTATATATATATATATATATATATATATATATAAAATTACGTATATAATTTATCTTTATAATTTATACAAATTTTCTTTGTGTAGTGAAAAAGTAGCATACAAACACATACATATATACACACACACACACCTGCACACAATACAAAATATAACACACACAAAAACAAAGATATGACATCTTTATTTTAACTTAGATTATTTAATTTCTTTTAGTTTTTCATTACATTAATATATATTTTTAAATATTTTTAAACATTTGATTTCTTCTATTTTTAAATTTATAGTACAGACTGTCGAATAAAATTTTATTCTATAATTTATACAAATTCTTTACTATCAGTTTATAGTTCATGCGCTAACTAATGTCAAAATATGATACCAAAATATAGACCATTTAATGTTTAAAAGTATTAAAATATGTAGAAATCAACATTAATATATACTGTAAAAGAACTGTTTATTATCACAAAGAAAAGAAAAGAACAGAAAAGAAAAAAGAAATCCATTATCTAAAGGACAATCCATTACATAATAATCATTGGATTCATTCAAGACATTCATAATCGGCAATGAAAAACTCAACAAACAATTTATTCTAATTTACGAATACTGTCTGGTAATGGTTTCGTTTACACAGAACAAATGTCAGTGTCCTCAGAGACATTTCATACTTGATATCATACTTGATAAAGAGAGCTAGTCAAAGACTAATAATCTAAAAATACAGTACGAGTTGTGTGGTTTAGGCTTAAGGAGGATTATCAGAAAACTACAATTCCATTTTAACAGCAGAAGCACACAAACATGTCCATGCTTGTGTGTTGCGCCTGCATCTACTCTTTAGAAATGTGAGCAATGTACCGCTGCAAAGTAAGCGGGCAGATGCAATCAGTCAAACTCGCTGTCTCTCTTCCTTTTTGCCCTTCTGTCTAAACAGAGCTATTGCCATGCTGTCCTTCAACTTGACATGGGTTTTTAACTCTCCCTTTTTTCACCTTTCCCATCTCTTCTTCACTGTCTCCTGGATGCTGCTGAAGCGTTAACCAGCAGGGCTGCATTCCTGTGGCTACAGGTTCAAATCTTTTCAAGCAAAACACAGTAAGCCATGCAAAGGAGTTCCCATGGGCCTATTCTTGGCAAATATTGTAGTTAGCTGTAAAAACACCTGCGTGTATTAGAAGACCACAGGCCATGAGAAGACACACCACAGCTTTAGAGTCTCTTGCACTAGGGATGCACACTAGCGAGTCCACTTGAATGTGGTCTGGGTTACGGTTCATTTGCACATGTATAGTTTGTATAAACACAAACCATCCGAAGCATGGCAGAACTAGAATATGTGCAGTGTACCAACAATTCTGCAAGACTAAAACGGTTGTTGCGCAACTAACTTAACATACAAATGAAAAAAAATAAAATAAAAAATAAAATAAAATAAAATAAATGTATTTGGGGAATCTGGTCTTCATGTTAGAAAAAAACATGAAACATGAACATGAACTTTGCCTCTCTGGTTTTTTTTTTTTGCTTTTTTTTTTAAGCTTATCTGCAATCAGCAACTCTGAAAGCTCATTACAGCATGCAGGAGCCGGCACCAGAAATCAGTGCTGTACACCAAAACTGTATCCCCACCAAAAACAGCTCCATGCTAGTCTATGTGCATGCTTGACTGAATTGCTATACATGCGGTGTTGCTTAACAGTCTTACAATTTCAATAAAATAAACAGGTCGAGAAGGAGCCAGGAATAACATGCTGATATCTGTTTAGATTCTGTTGAAGGGACCTCACACTGATTCAAACAATCAAAACAAACCAGACAAAACATACAGTGGAGAGTAAACCAGACCAAAGGTGAAGCAAACACAACAAACCCCGCTCTGCCCGCAGAATGCTGGACAAATACAGCTCAAATAATGCCAGGGAAACTGCGCCGGAGTTTCCACTGCTTTCTGAGAATAATCTTGTTCTCTGAATGTATATATATATATATATATATATATATAAATTTAATGCGTCCGAATAAAAGTATCTATCTATCTATTGAGAAAATTGACTTTAAAGTTGTCCAAATTAAGTCCTTAGCATTGCATATTACTAATCAAAAATTAAGTTTTGATATATTTACGGGAGGAAATTTACAAAATATCTTCATGGAACATGATCTTTACTTAATATCCTAATGATTTTTGGCATAAAAGAAA
>NW_015539802.1:518839-541032 GCF_001515605.1 Sinocyclocheilus anshuiensis | reverse complement strand
TCTGAATGTATATATATATATATATATATATATATATAAATTTAATGCGTCCGAATAAAAGTATCTATCTATCTATTGAGAAAATTGACTTTAAAGTTGTCCAAATTAAGTCCTTAGCATTGCATATTACTAATAAAAAATTAAGTTTTGATATATTTACAGTAGGAAATTTTCCTCATGGAACATGATCTTTACTTTATATTCTAATGTTCTACGAGTTATGTCGTGACGACATTAGGGGTCATACTTGGGAGCCCGAATCCTCTCTGATTAAAGGAACACGCCACTATAAGTGAATGGACAAGATGGATGAAGCGTTTTGAGCTCTACAGAATCGCATCAGGCTTGGATAAGCAGCCAGAGGAATATCAAGTGAACAGTTTCATGTATGCGGCGGGAGATGATGCCGAAGATATATTGTACGTGTTGCCATTAACGGACGTACAGAAGAAATCGTATGTCGCCGTTACAGAAGCTTTTAATAAACACTGCGTTAGCAAGCGGAATGTTATCTTCGAAAGTACGCGATTCAACAAGCGGAATCAAGAGCCGGGAGAGAGCGTCGAGTCATTCATTACAGCAGTTCATTCACTCGCCGAGCAATGCGATTTCGGAGCCCTGAAGGAAGATTTGATAAGGGATCGGATCTTAGTTGGGATCCGCGATGCGAAATTGTCAGAGAGCTTACAGTTAGACGCGGATTTGACGCTGGAGAAAGCGATCACGCGAGTGAGACAGAGTGCTGCGGTGAAAAAACAACAGCCAATATTACGCGGAGGAGAGCAACCGATGGGACAGGTTGAAGCTATATACAAAAAAGACAGGAGATCTCAAAAGACACTGAAAAGCAAGGTAGAGAGCCAATCATCTGGATGTGGTAGATGTGGGAACCTCGCAATGCTTGCTGGGGCTAAAGTATTTACAAAGCTGGACGCTACTTCTGGCTTTTGGCAAATTCCATTGTCGGAGGAAAGCTCACTCTTGACGACATTCATCACCCCATACGGAAGGTATGCGTTCAATCGTCTACCATTCGGTATCTCCTCGGCCTCAGAGCATTTTCAGCGTCGTATGTCGCAGATGTTGGAAGACAGCGAAGGAGTTGTGTGTCATGAAGACGACATAGTAGTTTACGGTGAGAACATGCAGCAGCACAACGACAGACTGCATGGAGTTCTTAAGAGACTGAGAGATGAAGGCGTGACTTTAAATGAAAAATGTGTGTTCGCGACTGACAGCATCGTGTTTCTGGGGCACCGCATCGGTACAGATGGTGTTGCACCGGATCCAGATAAAGTCAGGGCGATCTTAGAGATGTTGGAGCCTACTGGGGTTGAAGGAGTGAGAAGAGTGTTGGGGATGGCAAATTATCTGGGTAAGTTTTTACCCCACCTTGCATCCTACACCTGCCCACTCAAAGATCTGCTCTGTGAGAAAAATGAATGGTGCTGGGGAGCACAACAAAAAGAGGCTTTTCAGAAATTTAAATCAGAACTGAGTTCACAGCACGTGTTGGCATCATATTCCCCAATGGCTGAGACGTGTTTCTGCTGATGCCTCTTCATTCGGCTTGGGAGGTGTAATGAGTCAAAAACAAGCAGACGGTAAATGGAAACCTGTTGTATTCATCAGTCTGTCTAACACAGAAAAACATTATGCACAGATTGAAAAGGAGGCCTTAGCAGCCACCTGGGCGTGTGAACGGCTGTCATCATACCTCCTTGGCCTGAAATTCAGATTAGAGACGGACCACAAACCTCTTCTTTCACTGCTGAGCACTAAAGCACTGGAGGAGCTCCCCCCATGAATACTGAGGTTCCGTTTGAGGCTGATGAAGTTCACTTTTGATATAGTCCATGTGCCGGGTAAACAAATGATAACCGCTGATACATTACCACAGCTCCCAAATTTTCTAACTCCTTGGTGGCCAAGCATTAAGGGGTTCAGAAAAACAGATAAGCGGACAAAAGAAAGACAGCAGTGCTGGTATGACAAGCATTATAGGGCACATCCCTTACCCACACTGCAGCCAGGACAGAGTGTGTGGCTGCCGAGAGAGAAATCAGAAGGGACTGTCATTCGTCAAGCTCAAACACCCAGGTCTTACATCGTACGCACTGATGAAGGACTAATCAGGAGAAACCGCATTCATATGCGGGCAGTTCATCAACCACAATATAAAAAACCCAATGAAACAACAGTAACAAACCCAAAACAGTGTGACACTGGCACTCAGATTCTTTTTTCTGGCACTTTTTGGCATCTAGTGGCATCAAACAAAGTAAATTGCAGAGAGTTGTGCCTAATAGAACCTGAATTACAGATTTTCAAAAAAATACTTACTTTTAAAACTCCAAAAGCGCCTATGTTTTTTTTGTGTTTATAGTAATATTTGAAAAGTATATAATGTTATTTATAAAGAATTACACTCATATTTTGTAGTTCAAAGGGTTTTCTTTACAATGAAACCATTTTTTTTCATTTCCTCCATTGCATGTGTGTAGGGTAAACATTTGAATTTGAGTATGTTCAATTTAGGCGAAAATACCAAAAAACGCCCTGAGCTTAAGTGAAACACGCATGGAAAGAATGTCCAGCTAGAGAGGCTGACTGCAGGAGATGTCATAGAAAAGGGCATTTTGCAAAAAAATGCAGGTCAGCTAAAGGGGTCCATAACATCACAGAGGGGCAACTAGAGGATGAGGAGGTGAATTTTGCTTTCCTTGGAGAGGTGCATCGACAAGGAACTGATGGGTGGAATGAACTAATGATGATGAATGGAGAAAATACAGTTTTCAAACTGGACACGGGGGCTGCTGTCACAGCAATTCCGAGCAGCATTTACTCCACAAAGAAACATGGAGTTTTGCAGCCGCCCAGAAAAGTGCTGTTCGGACCAGGTAATCAGAGACTGGATGTGAAGGGGTGGTTTAGAGGGCAGCTATGTATAAAAGACAAAACTACTGAACAGGATATTTATGTAGTTGTTGGACTGTCGAAGCCCTTATTAGGGCTCCCTGCGATCGAAGCCCTCACACTCATACAGCGTCTCCACACTGTGCAAGAGCAACAGGAGGACATTATAGCCAAATACCCATCTGTGTTCTCAGGCTTAGGAAAATTAAAGGAGCCATATAAAATCGAGTTGGAGCCAGCGGCTGTCCCATATGCTTTATCTTCTCCACGCCGGGTGCCCCTGCCGATGAGAGAAAAGGTGAGAGTGGAGTTAAAACGCATGGAAGAGATGGGAGTGATTTCTAAAGTGTCTCAGCCCACCCCATGGTGTGCGGGCATGGTGGTGGTACCCAAGGCCCAAGGGAAGATTCTGCTGTGTGTGGATTTGACACACCTAAATAAGTGGGTGCGGAGAGAACGTCACATCCTCCCAGCTGTTGATCAGACACTCGCAATGCTTGCTGGGGCTAAAGTATTTACAAAGCTGGACACTACTTCTGGCTTTTGGCAAATTCCGTTGTCGGAGGAAAGCTCACTCTTGGCGACATTCATCACCCCATACGGAAGGTATGCGTTCAATCGTCTACCATTCGGTATCTCCTCGGCCCCAGAGCATTTTCAGCGTCGTATGTCGCAGATGTTGGAAGACTGCGAAGGAGTTGTGTGTCATGCAGACGACATAGTAGTTTACGGTGAGAACATGCAGCAGCACAACGACAGACTGTATGGAGTTCTTAAGAGACTGAGAGATGAAGGCTTGACTTTAAATGAAAAATGCGTGTTCGCGACTGACAGCATCATGTTTCTGGGGCACCGCATCGGTGCAGATGGTGTTGCACCGGATCCAGATAAAGTCAGGGCGATCTTAGAGATGTTGGAGCCTACTGGGGTTGAAGGAGTGAGAAGAGTGTTGGGGATGGCAAATTATCTGGGTAAGTTTTTACCCCACCTTGCATCCTACACCCGCCCACTCAAAGATCTGCTCTGTGAGAAAAATGAATGGTGCTGGGGAGCACAACAAAAAGAGGCTTTTCAGAAATTTAAATCAGAACTGAGTTCACAGCACGTGTTGGCATCATATTCCCCAATGGCTGAGACGTGTTTCTGCTGATGCCTCTTTATTCGGCTTGGGAGGTGTAATGAGTCAAAAACAAGCAGACGGTAAATGGAAACCTGTTGTATTCATTTCTCGGAGTCTGTCTAACACAGAAAAACATTATGCACAGATTGAAAAGGAGGCCTTAGCAGCCACCTGGGCGTGTGAACGGCTGTCATCATACCTCCTTGGCCTGAAATTCAGATTAGAGACGGACCACAAACCTCTTCTTTCACTGCTGAGCACTAAAGCACTGGAGGAGCTCCCCCCACGAATACTGAGGTTCCGTCTGAGGCTGATGAAGTTCACTTTTGATATAGTGCATGTGCCGGGTAAACAAATCCAAATCAAAGCCTTCCAGCTACGGAAACGAGGCTGAATACAATAAGCAAGAATCAGAAGGCTGACCCCATCTGTGCTAAACTCATTCAATATTGTGAGACAGAGTGGCCTGAAAAACAGGACCTTTCACCAGAGTTGGGCCCATACTGGCCTGAAAGAGAAAATCTTACAGTGGCTGGAGAGCTGCTTCTAAGGGGTCAAAGAATCGTAATTCCCCACAGTATGCGACAAGAAATTCTCCAGAGTATACACGAGGGTCACCAGGGGATAGTCAAGTGCCGAGCTAGAGCTCGTCAGGCCGTCTGGTGCATGGCCAGGACTGTCTGTGCACATTAATCAGCTCGTGGAGAACTGCAGTATATGCTCACAGTATAGGGCAGAACACAGAGAGCCCTTGCTGACCACTACTGTGCCAGAGAGACCATGGCAGCGGGTGGGCACAGACCTATTTTTCTGGGAGAAGAGTACGTACCGTCTGATTGTAGATTATTTTTCGCGGTACATTGAAGTAGCGAGCTTAAATGGTGCTACAGCCAACACTGTTATTGCAGCTTTAAAGGATGTGTTTAGTCGCCATGGAATTCCAGAGACTGTTATGTCCGATAATGGACCACAGTACAGCTGTGCACTTTTTAAGAACTTTGCCAGTGAGTATGGATTCACACACATTACCAGCAGCCCAGGATACCCACAAGCAAATGGGGAGGCAGAGCGTGCAGTAGCTACTGTGAAGGGACTCTGGAAAGGCGGTGGTGAGAAAACAAAAGCTTTGCTGACATACAGGTCTACACCGCTGGAGAACGGCTATTCCCCAGCTCAACTCCTCATGGGGAGACAACTGCGTTCTACAGTACCACAGCTCCCAAATTTTCTAACTCCTTGGTGGCCAAGCATTAAGGGGTTCAGAAAAACAGATAAGCGGACAAAAGAAAGACAGCAGTGCTGGTATGACAAGCATTATAGCCCTTACCCCTTACCCACACTGCAGCCAGGACAGAGTGTGTGGCTGCCGAGAGAGAAATCAGAAGGGATCGTCAAGCTTCAAGCTCAAACACCCAGGTCTTACATCGTACGCACTGATGAAGGACTAATCAGGAGAAACCGCATTCATATGCGGGCAGTTCACCCACCACAATATCAAAAACCCAATGAAACAACAGTAACAAACCCAAAACAGTGTGACACTGGCACTCACTCTACCACAGATACAAAGTCATCCCAAAACACTGATCAGAGTAGAGCACCTTATGTGACAATTTCAGGCCGGGTGTCACGGCCTCCTGAGCGACTGGATTTGTAGTGAGTGAACCCATTGAACGAAAAAAAAAAGTTGACAAAAGTTGTGTTTTCCAGGTTTGGTTATTGAGAAAGTGTTTTCAGAAGAGTTCATGAGGATGTGTTCCAGATAATGTAATCTGTTGCAGAAGGTTTAAAGTTTTGCCAAGATGTATTGGTACTTCATGTTAAGAGAAAAGGGCATCTTACTTAAAAGGGGGAGGTGTTGTATAAAGGGAACCTTCTGTGTAATGTTGATGCTGTACGGGACTAAAAGGGGGGACACTGGGGGTATGATGTCAGTTCCTGAGTAAAGTTCTGAACGTGAGCATTACGTTGGTTTCTGGCTCGTTATTAAAGATAGCTAACGCAACAAGGTGCATCCACACTTTTGCTTCAGAGCTGAGTGGATGAAGAAATCTCAACATTCACCAGGCGATTTCTCTCGTAAGCTGGAAGAAGAGGCTGTTCTGGGTGGCGTTACGACACATTCAGTCCCTGTTAACTCAGCAATTCCCCTGGGTGTTTCATCTAAAAGAGCAGTTTCTGATCACAGTCGGTTCGTGTCTTTTTAAAGATGCTGCTCTGGCCATGTCCTCTTGGGTGTGGTCGTTAGGCTTCTACTGACAGCTACGATCATTGTCTTCAGTGTCTGGCCATCCAGCATGCTGAGGATGCGTTCGTGATGGTTCATGCACTCACTGTGAGTGTATGTCCATGACAACGCTGCGATCCCGCCTCTCTCTCCTCAAGGGGAGTGGAGGGGCACCTTCTGTCACCAAACCGTGGCTGTCTCCAGCAGCGATGTACTCACCTTTGGTCCCTTCGGGCTCCAAGGTCAGCGAATATGCGCTGAAGAGTTGGGAAGGTTACGACCTTTGCGTAGCACCTGTCTGACACGCTGCGGCTTGTCAACACTTGCAATGCTATAGGGTTGTGACGGGCTTCAGGTTGTGGTGCTTTCCATAGACTCCTAATGTCGTCACAACATAATTTGTAGCGACCGACAGATAGGGAACGTCTCAGTTACGTACGTAACCCTCGCTCCCTGATGGAGGGAACAGAGACGCTATGTCCCCATGCCACAACCTCGAGCCGTCACTGGTTGCCAGGGACGAGTTCTTGGCTCCTCAGCATAAAACCTGATGAGTGGATGCACCTGACGCCTATTTATACGCGTATGCACGGGGAGTGGCTCAGCATGCAAAATCCACTAGCCAAATTTCATTGATGTTTTCTCTTAATCAGAGAGGATTCAGGCTCCCAAGTACGACCCCTAATGTCGTCACGACATAACGTCTCCGTTCTCTCCATCAGGGAAGGAGGGTTATGTACGTAACCGAGACGATTTTTGGCATAAAAGAAAAATCTATAATTTTGACCCATACAATGTAGTGTTGGCTCTTGGTACAAATATACCCATGCTACTTATGACTGGTTTTGCGGTCTCGGGTCAAATATATAATATTTGATAATAATAATAATTTTATTTAATTACACTTACAATACTAATGTTCAAACACTCAAGCTTTAAACAATTAATTTCTACTAAAACATTATCATTAACTAAAACCATAAAATCTTTTTATTTACTTGAAATTAAATAAACATTAACTGAAATAATAGCATATATTTAAAAAATAATAAATAAATATTTTAGGTAGTTGACAAAGCACATTTCTCATTTTTATTTAGTTTAACCTGATGTATTAAAATAATTTAAACTGAAATAAAAACTTCATAAAACTACAGACATATTTAAATATATATATATATATACACACACAGGTATATATATATATATATATATACAACAGTTCGTTCTGGTTCTCAAATCTGATTGGTTGAGAACCGTGAGATATTGTACCAGTATAGCTACAGGAACGCCCTTTCACAATTTTATATCACTCCGCTTGTTCTAGCAAGGTCTATGTTTTTTTTTAATTATTCACTGAGCTAATCATAGAGTACGTTAGTTAATATAAGAAGATCTAGCTTCGCGGTCTCTCTCTCTCTCATTTGGATGCACGTCTTGCCGCATTGTTTCTCTCTTATAACCTCATTATTTCTCACTAATAACCTAACTGAAGCAGCACATGCCCTTGATACGAATTCTAAAAGTGAAGTATGTTTAACTGTCAACTTGAGCTTTGAATCCGTAGCGGAAGGAAGTAGTTCCGCACAAAAGAGGGTTTTATTAGGCACTCCGTTGTTTCTTGTTTAATTACACACATGTTCCGTCGAACTGTTGTATAAACACAATATCACTCGAGTACGAGAGCGATACCGGCTCCATATCAGCGGCTGTGATTGCCTCTGGCCTAATCACAGCCATGCTGATATAGAGCCGGTATCGCTCTCATACTCGAGTGATATTGCACATATATATATATACCCATACACACATACACTAAGTAATAGAAATTTCAAAAACACACAACAAAATTACTAAAACTTTAACTAAAATTAAAATATTTTTTTTCAGGATTCTTTGATAAATAGAGAAATTTTTACTGTCACTTTAAATAAATGTAATGCTTCTTTACTGAATAAAAGCATTACTGACCCCAAACGTTTAAACAATAGAGTATATTTTAATTTATAACGTTTTTTTTTTTCTACAAAACTATATGCCGAGTTGGTTTTTAATGTGTCAGTAAATTATTGTATTGCATTGCAACATATTTAATTAATATAAAAATATATTAATTAAACAGAAAACTTTGACAGCTCTAAAAAAATCCACTTCCCTCCGCTCTCATATTCTGATCTGGAATGCCGCAAACATGGACAAACAGTGAAATGTCTAAATATCAGCACTCATGTAACAGCCAATCAGATTAGAGAACCGGAACTAAATGTTGCATATTTGTACTTAGTATACTGATAAAATTAAGGGGATTGTAAGCACTACAACTATATGTCGGAAAAATGTACAAGTCTGAGCGTGTGAGCATACAGTATCAGTGTATTTTCATAAGGGACTTGTATTCATTTGGGGCTTGTAATAGAAGACTGAGGAAATAATTCAGCAGCGCAAGTGCAGCCCATAAAAGGGCACGTTTGTAAAACAAACAATGCGGCTACACAGAGGGCTATCAGGTTAGAGCACAGGACACCAAAAACAGCTTAAGCAGGATGTGGTCGATTCATTCACAATTATACATTTTTCCCACAGCTTAATAGCGTAGTTCTATATTTGTGCTGCAAAGTGCCATTGACTAACTTACACACACACATTATACAGCAATGCAGTCGACAGACACACTGGTCTGAGATGGGACGTGCTGGTTTGGTCTCAGTTTGGTGGATAATTATCAAGGCTGAACCATAGGCGGAGTTGGAGTCCGGAGAACCCGGCAAGCTGTCAGACGCTCCACTAATCGCCTCCCACACAGAGCGAGATAAGAGCGCGCTGCCCTTCTACAGGGCCTCCATCACAGGGGAATACCCACAACACTTGCCTTGGTTAACCTACCGATCCTCAACAGTACTTTACAGCAGTGCTGAGGAAAACAACTGAGGAGAATTATAGTAATTAGTCAGTGGTGGCTGGTGGCTGGTGAAACCACTAAAGAAGATCTGTGTGATTAACCCTATAAAGCTGCATAATATTTGCTACATAATTTCTAAGGCATGGTCAAAACTTTGCTGAAAACCTGTTGTACACAATCTACTACATGAGAGTTTATCTATAAAGCCTTTTAGTATAACTGTAAAAACATCCACTTTCAGATTGTGGTTCACGTGTCTTTTTGCTGTTAAAATGTTTAATGGTTTATAAAGTTAACATGAGAATAATGTTGTTAGTAATATTTCAAGATGAACACTTACTGGACCGAAGCAATTTAGGTTTACTGGATTATCCATACATTGTTTATTAGAAAAATTGTGTTAAAATGTGAGTATCAAATATAACACAAGGTTTTCGAGGAACGGTTATTTGTTCATTTCCCAATCATCATTGTACTGCATTGCATTATATGTTTTGCCTCGACGATAAAAACTACAGAGCTTTGATGGTAAAACTATATATCATTAGGAGATATAGAGTGACAGATGATATTTATATGCATTTTATGTAAACAGTCTGTTATAAAGTTATAAAAAAAAACTTCATCGATTTTCATTATAGTAGAATTTCATCTTATTTTTTGGCCATATACAGTAAATATTCATACGAATAAAACTAAGGAGCTTTTTTTCTCCTGGAGTGTAAGCTCAATACTCACTGGGAAAAAAATGGTGTAGAAACAATTTTCACTTGGAAATTGCTAGTCAATTTCATAAACAATTATATTGAAAAGGCAAGTAACACATTGAATTAGATGTAAAAAAAAATGAATTAGAAAATCTGAAACAATATTCTCTTTTAAAATGCATTATCTTATTATCTTTATTTTATATAAGCCATAAAAGCCTGATGTATCAAAAAAAAACATTTTTGTTTTGTTTTTGTAAAAAGGCTCACTAAACTGATCCATTTCAAAACTTTTTGTTGTAACGTCTGTAACTCTATTTATTTATTTCGTTTTACACTATTTATCTCAAATGTTACTACACTTTCCTACCTTTACGGTATCTGCACCATGTTAAAGCTGTGTAGATTAATGTCAAGCACAAAGAATGCCTCATATTGGGGTGAGTAAAAGTAAGTGATGTGGACAATTTTTTTTTTTGTGAATTTACTAAAATGTAGGATTTTTCTGTCACCTCCCCTGCACAACTCTATTTGGTTTAAACTGACGGTGTTACAATGAAGCCCTTGTTACAGCACTCCTCCTCTCCCTACAGCATTAAGGTGGTAGTGTGATAAGATATGGATATGGGTTCCTCCTCAAACCAGCTCAAACCAGCCGACTAGTTGCCATCTTGAGCCCCTATACCACAGCACTCCACCCCCAGGGTAACAGAGGTTATATTTTAGGTGCCTCAATTACAAGATCATCTCAGAACTGTATGTGACATTTCCAACCCCATTACATATGAGGTATTATCTTTAATTTCATTCTGTGATAGAAATAATGATGGGGGAAATGATATTTGAAAAATTGTTAGAATAAAATGGCCTTGCTAAAGCTAATCTGATAGCTACAATTTCATGCATCCTAAATATATACAGCGGGTAAAATAAGTATTGAACACATCACTATTTTTCTCAGTAAATATATTTCTAAAGGTGCTGTTGACATGAAATTTTCACCAGATGTCGATAACAATCAAAGTAATCCATACATACAAAGAAAACAAAACAAAACAAATAGAAATTAAGAAATGAAGTCATGTGTAATAAAATGGAATGACACAGGTAAATTTTATAATTATAAAATTATAATTCCATTTTATTACACAAAACTTAATTTCTGAATTTATTTGTTTTGTTTCTTTGTCTGTATGAATTGCTTGGGTTGTTGCCGACATCTGGTGAAAATTTCATGTCAACAGCACCTTTATAAATATATTTACTGAGAAAAATGGTGACGTGTTCAATACTTATTTTACCCGCTGTATACTTTATACTTTCACAATCCTGATTGGAAATGACACATAATAAATATACATATTCTGCTCATATGCTCATATATTTACCAACACAGTCTCGCTGCAATTCGTTACTATTTTAAGTTTTAGCAAATTGGTGGCTGTTTCATATTCATTCTCATTCATATATTTTATGTTTGCTTGTGCCCCACTGATAGTCAAGTTTAAGGGTGGACCATCATGCTTGCTTAAAAAAAAAATCATATGATTTTATAAAATTCACATAAAACAGATTCAAACGAAATCATCACTTCATAAAAAAGTTACATTTTCTAGTCAGGTTTGTTTTTATCCTGATTGCTATTGCTTTGTTTTGTTTTTGGACCCCCATTTATATAAGGTGGCCTTAACTTCTATGGACTTATTGTGTTCATATAGTATTGCAAAATAATTTTGCTTCTATTGAGGTGGGTAAGGTTAGGGACAGGTTTGGAGGTATGGGTAGGTTTAAGGTGTAAGGGATGGGTCAACAGTGTAATTATAAATGTAATTGCAGAAATTAATTACAGATATAAATACATGCAGTTTTTTACAATATATGTACAATATAAAAACATAAATGCGCATTGTCCATTGTATCAAATGCTTTGTTTACATGAAAAGCTATCAGAATTTTTCTTTCATTTTCACACAGGATGTACTGAAATCTTTATTTCTGTCTTTGTTTAGATTATCTTTTTATTTATTAATTAATAATTTTGTTGTATTTTTTAAGATTTAAAAATGTATATTTTTAATGGATTTTATAATGGATATGTTTGAAAGTCTAGGCCTAGCACAAGAGCAATAAACATTTTAACAAGTCAAAATCTATCTTTTAAAGGTGATATCAGATGCCAATTTTCCACAAGTTGGTATGATACTTTAGAGTCTTCATGAAATGTCTGCAATATATTTTGGTTAAAATCCCTCAATGGTTGTGTAAGACATATTTGTTTTATAATTGATGAACTTACAACTACAGTTATTGAACCGGACTGAACCAACACTGAACTGACTGCAGCTGAATAATCACACTATTGTCTTTTCAGAGCTGCTTTACAGCAGAATGTATCTCATATTTGAGGTTTGCATCATTTATCCTGTTTATTACTAAAAATACTACTATGTATTTAATAAAGCCTTATATAAATAAAAGTAACCTGACCTCATGTTTTAGTCTCTTTTCACAGCAAACACACTGTTTCTGGCACGCACTTTCGAATGATCTGACAAAGAGGATTTACTTTATGCGATCCTTCAACGGGACATTTTAGCTCAGTCACTCAGAGTGATTTAAAACTGCGTCATGTTAGTTTAATAAGTGCCACGATTAATAACTATCTAGGCAAATGGATGTCATTGGAGTGAGTTTATGCTTGCTTTGTAGACCGTACACAAGGTTGGTCCACATTGCTGAAGTACATAAAGAGACCACTTTGATGGAGAAACGCACCTCACCCTCACACACACACACATATTACACCATCCTCTGTCCACTCAAAGAGACCTCACGTCCTCACATCCCACAGGGGTGGACATTTGAACGAAGGTTTGGCCAATCAAAGAAGCCTCTGTCTTTGACCAACAAAGGCATGTTTTGTCGGTGTGACTTAAATGCATTATTAACGGTTTATCACATCTGAAGGCTGGCTCACGGATGAATTCAGACAAACAAATGGGGTGGGATGTGAGGGGCCGGGGACAGAGGTAAACAGTTTGTGTACATGTGTGTGTGTGTGCGTCTAATAAGGGTGGAGCTGGTCTGGCTGATGGACAGGAACGATGCCGGAGCCAGACATTTCTGATGATGGCATCAGCGTTTTGACGGCAGACTGGAAAGTAAACAAATTTTTCTCCTCCGTCCATCCCGGCCCGGCTCGCTAATGCAAGCCTTGATCACTAGCCTAGGTAACGTCTGCAGGGTATGAAAAAGAGCAGGACACTGGCCGTCCAGTAAAGCCCTGTGTGAAAACATTCAGGCTTATTTTGACAGCTCAGACAGTACATAAAGTCTCACCGAGGTTGTAAATATAAAAATATTTGGTGTTAATTTCAATCAAACTTCTTGACTGTAACAGCTACCGAAAGTTCGCTAATGCTGACAGGTCAGAATAAAATGGAAAGAGTTATTTTGTCCTTTCTTGCTTTTTTCCCACATCTTGTATGGTGCCTTGATTGATTAGCAGGACTCCGTGGAAATGTGGGTGTTTAGGGAATTAACATTAGGGAGGCACTTTAGCTGCATGAATGAAGAGAAAGAACAAGCTGTTTACTTCGGGTCCTAGAAGCAGCACAAACCAGACCAAGGTAGTTAGCTGGTATGTGTCGATGGTTTAAAAGAGGGGTTTGGGAACTCCAGCTCCAGCTGGCTGACTTGCTGAAAAACAACTTGTTTAGGCTGGTTAAATATCGTGTGAGATGATAGGAATGAAGCAAGCAATCACGAAAACAAACCAGTGACAATTTGTTTTGTAAGTAGATGGATAGCACTATACTATACTATACTATACTATACTATACTATACTAAATATATACAGTAAATTAATATTTATATATGAAATAAGAAAAATTAATACTTTTATTCAGCAAGGGTGCATTAAATTGATCAAGAGTGACAGTAAAGACATTTATAATGTTTTTAAAAGATTTCTATTTCAAATAAATGCTGTTCTTTTGAACTTTCTATTTATCAAAGGATCCTGAAAAAAAAGTATGACCGTTTCTACAAAAAAATTTGTAATATGAAGAAATCTCATTATGAAATACATATTTTTCTCGAATACATATTGGCCGCAATTATTTATACCCTTTTATTCAATACTTTTTGTAACCTTTATTTGCCAAGATAACTGCTCTGAGTCTTCACCTATAAGCTTGGTTTTGTTCTCAGTGACCCATTTTTGTTTTGATTATGATTTTTGTTTGTGGAGCATTGCCCTGTTGGACGATCCAACCACAGCCCATTAGAAAATTTCTAGCATTGACAGTCAGTTTTTAATTTTTTATCTTTTGGTATTTGATAGAATCCATGATGCCGTCTATCTGAACAAGATATCCAGGATCTCTGGAAAAATAGGCCCACAACATTAAAGATACAGCAGTATATTTCACTGAACACATGGGGTACTTTTTACCCCTTTGTGCACCAAACCCATCTTGAGTTTTTGCTGTTAAAAAGCTCATTTTTTTGGTTTCATCTGAACACCAACGAAACCCGTTTGAGGTTCCAGTAGTGTCTAGCAAATGAATATGCTGGAGCATTTTCTTTTCTAGATTTTTCTTGTAGCATTCCAAAACAGCACTGTAAAAAAATGCAACTGCATATTTTCCAGTTTACGAAACCTTTTGAGTCTCAAATACTAAAAAATGCTATTTTCTTGAAACTACATAAAACCCTTGTCAGACATTACCCCAACAAAATTACCCCAAATGTTGTCCCAACTAGTCAAACACAGTTGTCTGAACAAATAATTTCATATTGTTGAAATGTTAAGGCGGTGCGAGTTCCCAGCATGCATTTCAGCATGAATAAATTATGCACTTACTGTTATAGGATTATTGTTTTGCAGTTTGCTGAACATTTTTGCTGTTGTTTTGTCATTATTGTTAGTTATTTGTTGTACTGTGATGTAAGGAGCTCATCTTTTAACTGTTCTTGAGGTTTGAGGCATAAAGTACTGTATGTTCAACCACTTATATCCATTTCCTGGATATCTTAGTCTTGTAAGATTTGATATAAACAAAGTCAATATTGTCTACGCATTAGACTAAGTTATCCATTAAGGATTCTATAACAATTTACTGTTTGTCATTCGTAAATAAACATTAAATTGATAACGTGGTGACTTTTTACACATTCTTTTCTTCTTCTTTTTTCATCCAGGAAACAGAAAAAAATACCTCAACAACAGTAATTGTAGTTTGTTGCTGTGACAAGAATTTTAGTATTATTAGTATAAGTATATTATTAGTAAAATAAGACAATCAGCATTGCATGAACAAACAAATTTACGTTGGCTAAACAAAGTATCTTTACGGAGAAGAACTAAAAAACTACTGTTGAGAGAGCTCAAAAGTCTTACTGCATCAGGTTGCCTTATTTTTTACGTTTTCTCAACTATTTATTTTTTACAGTGAACATGTGGTGATGTAGATGCTGTTTGATTATTTTTTAGGCTTTCTGACCCCAAGACTCAACTATCTTTTGCAGTTCTCCAAGCTGTGATTCTTGGAGAGTCTTTGGCCACTCAAACTCTCCTCCTCACCTTGCTTTAAGACAAAATAGACCCACATCCTCTTCCAAGCAGATTTGTAACATTTTCTGTTGATTGGAACTTCTTAATTATTGCCCTGATGGTGGAAATGGGGATTTTCAATGCTTTAGCTATTTTCTTACAGCCACTTTCTCATTTGTAAAGTTCAACAAACTTTTGCTGCACATCAGAAATATATTCCTTTGATTTTACTCATTGTGATGGATGATTAAGAGAATTTGGCCTTTGTATTCATCATATTTATATTCCTGTGAAACAGGACGCCATGGTTGGATCATTTCATGTTCCTAGTCACGCTGGCATGATAAAAATAATGCAAATATGAATTGGAATATACTTCAGAGACATTTTAATCATATAAGAATTTCTAGGTGTACCAATAATTGTGGCCATTGTGTATTAGAGAAAAATATTTATTTCATAAATATAAATTTTTTTCCCCACTTTCACGTTTTCTTTATTTCAATTACAGTTTAGATTTAAAAAAAAAAAGAATGGATAAACAATGCAGACTTATTTTCACAGCCTCCTTTGATCATGTTTACCAAGGGTATGAATAATTTTGAGCACAACTGTACTGTATATATTAAAGTAATTATATGTATATATGAATAATATATATATTTTTTGTCATAACTGAACCTGAAAAATATAATATAAATATAAGGATAGTAAAGTAATTCATCATTTCTCACCACCAAACAAAACATTCTCTATGCTCAAACAAGTTGTTTGCACCAAATAGCCTAAAATATTAATTGTCTAACAAAACAAGGTGCATGAATGTGGACTGATAAAACACTGAGAAACACTGACTTCCAGAGTTTGTGGCCAGTCAGTGGGTTCTGTCTGTCTCAGCATCAGTCTGTGTGGCTCGTCTGAGGCTGAGCATAGGTGTCCAGTGATACAAACAATAGATGGCGTCTACATACTTGTCAAGACTGTTCTTTAAAATGGTTTTGTTTGGCAATATATTTTACTTGTTTCCCCCCAAAAATTCCAGATATTTCTCCTCTTGCTACCGCAGGAACTTCACAGTCCCATCCTAGCCAATAAACCGGATCTCTTTGAGCGGACATGCACTGACCACAACAACTTTAATCACAAAGCCAGCTGCACCCTCACATGAGCAGCTTCAGCTCCAGCAGGGTCATATCACATACGGAAATCATATTCAGGCATCGCTTGAAGAACCTTTTGAAGCACCTTTATTTTTAAGAGTGTAGTGAGGTAGATATGTGGGGGGCGTGTTAGAACGAGCCGTTTTAGGGGGGCGTGGCAGAGTCTTAACTTTAATAAAGAATATCTCTTTGGTTTTGAGACTTTAGTCTTTGCAACTTCAGGGATCTTATCTATGCACAATCAGCTTGTAACACTCCAAAGAGAAAGGAAAATTTGAAATCGCATCATATGACCCCTTTAACTAAAACTTTTACCTCAATAAACTCCTAATTTACTGCTTATTAATAGTTAGTAAAGTATATTTGTTATTTGCAGGATTAAAAAGGGATGTAAAATATGGTCATGCAGAATAAGGCATTAAAATGTGCTTCATAAGTACTAATAAACAGCCAATATTCTAGTAATATGCATGCTAATAAGCAGCTGGTTAATAGTGAGAATTGGTCCTGGAAAAGTGGAACCTGCATTTTTAATAAATGTATTAATAAATAATAAATAGCGATGAATGAATGAATGAACAAATTCATTCATTCATTCATTCATTCATTCATTCATGTCATATAAATTATCTTTTGGAGTAATATAAAAAGTATTTATGATACATGATTTATGATCCTATATATTATTAATATTCTTATAAAATATTTATTATATAATTTGATAATTTATGTGTCTATTTTAATCATTATTTTATTATTATTAATCATCATCATTTTAATAAATTTAATAATGTCAATATTCTGATTTAATAACAATAAATTATTACAATTATTTAATATCCTTTTAAGAAATTTAATCATGTCAATATTTTATTAAATAATAACAACACTAGTAATACTAATATTGTATGCCTCTTATAAAATTACTTATTCTAATATATGTAATATTCTTATAAAATATTTGTTATTATTATTATTATTATTATTATTATTACTTGAGATCCATAACAACTCATAATATGGCCTCTATAATCATACCCAACATTATTAAAAGCATCATGTTCACAGGACAGAGTGTTGTTATTACAGTTGAGTAAGAGAGCATTGAGTAAGAAGTCAGTCAGTGTTATCATGAATGTGTACGAGGAAACAGAGCTCAGTTCATTCAGTCAGCTGCAGACATTATGAATATATTTGCAGTTTTAACACTATAACTCTCTGTGTTCAAATATTTTTTTTCGTTCTTTCTTTTCTCCCCTGTACTACCCTAATTATCCACATGTTTTTCTTCCACCTGATTTTGAAAGCTTTCCCCTCTTTCCACTGTGCTTTCTTTCATCTCAATTTACAACCTCATTCTCTTTGTTTTTACACTATTTTGCTTTCTTGGTCTTTCTCTCAAGTCTGTGCCACACCATAGCATTATTCCCAGCACTCCTGTTTCCTCTCCACCGGTGACACATCCACTCATTCAGAGGAAGTGCAGGGGAGGCTACACATTCCCTCTGAGCTTTCTGAAACCTCTTGGGTATCCATTAAAAAATTAATTCTAAGACAGGGGTTCTCAACCATTTAGACTCCATGGCCCACCTCTTTCCACAGACATTCATAGCTTGTGTCATTTAAATTTCAGGATTCTAGAAGAGCTGAATGTTCTTTAGGGATTTCACTATTTTTAAACAAAAAAAATGTACATGACTTTTTCAGTCATTTGTGATTTACTGGATAATTATTAATATGCTATTAAAATATTTATTTTCTACCCAATAAAATATTTTAGAACTTGGCATAACTAGAAAAAAATCTGTATTCGTTATAAATTGATAAAAATAAAATAAAATAAATCTATTATTATTATTATTATACTTCTTTTTTTCAAATGTATATTACTTTTTCTTCTGTGGGACGCAAAAGGAAAGGTTTATAAGAATGCTGATGCTGCTCTTTTCCATACAATGGGATTCAATGGCGACAAGTGGCTGTCAAGCTCCGAAAATGACAAAAAGCTGAATTAAAGCATCACAAAAGTGGACCATATTAAATATCTAAATATCTCTATATTATAATAAAATAATTTCTGTTTGAAAGGAGCATACGTTTAAAGTAAATAATGCCAAAGTTTATTTTGGGGAGACCTGTATCCCTTAAACCGCTATAAAACAGGAGGCAGGAAACACAAACCAACTTTACAAGCAAGACCCATTTTCATAGACCAGGGCCGTGTCTCCCCAAAAGCATTGTAAGCCTAAGTAGATTGAAACCATTGGCACCAATGCCTTCTATTTACGCTTATGATGCTTTTGGGGAAACGCAGCCCTGGTCTATGAAAATAGGACTTGATTGTAAAGTTGGTTTGTGTTTCCTGCCTAAAATTTTGCTAGTGATGAACTATTACTGCAATGTCATTCTGAAAATAGCCCACTGTCTTGTTTAGTCCCCAAAGCCAGTGTTGCACATTCTTGTGAATCCAGAACTAATAAACAGACTCTGCTCCGTCAGCCTGCTGGAAGGCTACAGGGAAGACAAAGCTGCATAAATAAATATCACTGCTCAAAGAAATCAAAACCAACGCTATGCACCATGTGAACTGATCAAAGAGACTGCCACCTTCAGCTCTTGTTGGCCAAATAAAGAACATTTGAGAATGTGAGGGTTATGCATGCACACATAAAAATGATGGTGGCATTCTCATATGTCACATTGCACTTCTTTAGAGCCTCAGCCTGATCTCAGATTCATTTACAGTTTAGATATTTGAAAATGACTTACTTCAAGCAGTGTGTCATGCAATTACTTCAACTATTAATGCAAGTGGCTTTTTTTTCCAAATATGCTTCCAGACCACAAAAACGACTGGGGAATAATTAGCTACTAAAATGAAACATTTAGGCCATCTTTACACTGCTGCATCTGAAGTGACATTTAGTTGTCTTTAACTGTTTAAGTCTGTTTAATGCAGCTCAGAGATGGCATGAATGCATTTACACACCAATTACAATTGCATAAATAATGCTATGATATTAAGGTTTTACATATAAAATGAGGTATATAAAAACATTAAATCAGTAAGAAATGAAAGTATATTTTTATGTGAAAAGAAGTGTGAAAAGAATATGCTAAGAGAGCGTATTTCCTAAAGTTCACAGGGCCATAACTGAAGGGATATATTAAAGGGATTACTAGAGCGTATCTTTATGTGAATTTCGTATGCGCTTCAGTTCATTGAGTGCACAGCTTTTCAGCTCCTCATTCTACCTCTTACCCAACAGTTAGTGCTGTGATGAAGGGCCTTTCATGTAAACTACGACTATGAGGATTTAAGTACATAAGTGTTTCTCACTATATTTCATATAAAGACTGATTGTTGTTTTTACCGGAATGGTAGCCATTTTATTCACAGTCCTTAGTCCTGTTTAGATTTGCACACATTTTAAACCCATTTGAAACTACTCATGAGCTGAAAGCAAACACGAAGCACACATAACCAATGGAGTGAACATATGCAAAGGGCCTCATTTCTATAAGCGTTTCCTCTTGGCAAGACTCATATGAAGCCTCTTAAGAATTTATCAACACACTTGAAATTTAGTCTCTCACGTTCTCACATTAGGTTTCCACAACAACACAAGCTCATCAGTGTGATTCTGGAAAAAAAGGGAAAAAGCAAAGTGCAAAAACTAGCATGTGTTTCCACTCTTTGCGTAATGACAGCGATTTCCCCCTCATACTGATAGTTGCACTGCTCCAACCTGCGGAGTGTGTGTGTTAAACATTTGCTTTATGATCTCATCCTTTCTTCTACAGACAAGAAGAAGTGCTGGTGGGATTTCACAGGATGATTCCACCCTTTTTCTCTACTTATCTTAAGGTTTTTTTTATTTTTATTATTATAATTTTATTTTTTTATTTTTTTATTAGGTTACTGATTTTCTAAATGGTAACTGGGAGTTAAGAAATGTAGCCTAGCCTTCAAAACAATATAATCCTACATACCAAGAAAAAAAAAGATGATGAAGAAAACATCTTTTAGCTCAGGAGACCCAACTGCTAAAGGCCGAAAGGATCTAAAGTACACAGCAAGAACATGATCATAAAATTATAAAAGCCTCAACTGCAAAAAAGCCATTTCTTAAAGGAACACTCCACTATTTTTGAAAATAGGCTCATTTTCCAACTCCCCTAGAGTTAAACAGTTGAGTTTTACCGTTTTCTAATCCATTCAGCCGATCTCCGGGTCTGGCGGTAGCACTTTTAGCTGTAGCTTAGCATAGATCATTGAATCTGATTAGACCGTTAGCATCTCGCTCAAAAATGACCACAGAGTTTCTGTATTTTTCCTATTTAAAACTTGACTCCTCTGTAGTTACATCGTGTACTTGGAAAATGAGCCTATTTTCAAAAATAGTGGAGTGTTCCTTTAAGCATACTGTATAAATATAATTCTTATATATACAGTTTTCTTAAAACAACATGTACCCCATTAGAAAGTTGTATTTGATCATTTGTTTTAAGCATAAGCCTCTCAAACTTTTGCGAGATTTATGCTTAAAGGGATAGTTCACTCAAAAATGAAAATTCTGTCATCATTTACCCATCTTCAAGTTGTTCCAAACCTTCTCTTGTGTTCAGCAGAAGAAATTCATACAGATTTGGAACAAATTGAGGGTGAGCAAATAATTAAATGACACTGTTTTTAATTAATAAAACAGAATTAACATTTTTGGGGGTAAACTATCCCTTTAACAGTTAAAAATAAAATGAAAAATTGCTAACGGATTTAGAAAAATACTAAAACTAATTCAACATATATTCTGAACACGTATCTTGTTATAAGGTACATTGATGAGGTGTTTTGAAGGTGGCTGTTATTGTCATACCCTTTGCAACCTTCAGTGTTTTTACCATTTTTATTGAGAAGACAGTGAAACATGAGAGGAGAGAAGGGGAATGAGAATGGGAACTCAGGTTGCTCACAAAAGTGTCATCCAAGCGCTCAAGATCTGGCTAGTAGATGTCATACCGACACCATCTGGATGCAAAAAAAAAAAAAGGTTACACTTTACTTGAAGGGGTGTGCATAAGACTGACATGACACCTACATAATCATGACATGACACGTCATGAATATGAAGGTTTTTTATGCATGTTTATGACAACTGTCATTAAGTGTCATTCGCTCAGTTATGTAATTTTTAATGCAAAGATGACATTGTTTGAGATGCCTTTGTTATGGGCTATGGTTAGGGGTACGGGTAGGGGTAGGGTTAGGTTAGGGTTAGGTCAAATAATGTCATATTTGCATTAAAAATGACATAACTGAGTGAATGACACTTAATGACAGTTGTCATAAACATGCATAAAACCTCCTTCATATTCATGACATGTGTCATGTCATGAGTATGAAGGTGTCATGTCAGTCTTATGCACACCCCTTCAAGTAAAGTGTTACCAAAAAAAAAAAACTCTATTCAGCTGCATTCAACTAGCTATTCAACACAAATATGTAATAATATTATAGCAGATGTTTTACCAGTTTCTGATTTTTTTGAGGCTCTTGAAAGCAGGGGCGGCTCGTCGGGGGAGGCAGGGGAGGCACAGCTTCCCCA
>NW_015539802.1:517543-518490 GCF_001515605.1 Sinocyclocheilus anshuiensis | reverse complement strand
AACACGCCTAAGCTGGATATAGGCTACAGCAGTCGGCTTAATTAAATGGCACAACAGGCAGCTCTCTTTTAACACATACTTTTAAAAAGGGATGGATGTTTGCTTCAAGTGATAGGCCAGGTGAGTGAAATTATATTATCTTGCTGTATGTGTGTCGTTTCATAATAACAATAATAATAATCGGCAGGGATCCCCAGACCAATACAATTAGTGTGCCTCCTCTATTTTAAAACCCACGAGCCGCCACTGCTTGAAAGTGAGAAATGGACTTTTCCTCGTCTGCTGCCTTTGATGTCAAAGCAATTAAATTAGTGAAGTCTAGTCATTTCCCTACAGCTCCAAAGTAATAATTCACATGGCATTTAGAGCTTAGGTGATTGGCTCACAATAAGTGGGCGGCAGAATGGAACACCATGGCAGGTTTCAAATCACTTACCTTCGGGTTCCTGCTCCAGCCAAACAACTGGCATTGACATGAATGGCAATGCAAACCAAGAGCTTTCTCCAGGTATCTCCAGGTTTTTTTCTTGGTGCAGCTACATGTAGACCACATCTCTGTTAAAAACAAACAAACAAACAAGCAAAAGCAATTAAAATATAAAAAATATTTGGGAAATTAACCCAAATGCACTTTCAGTGCACTCTTATGTGAATTATTATTACATAATAGAAAGGACAACATCCTGAACAATGGTTTGGTTTTATTTCAAATCTGAATGTAAGTGTACAATCGAGTCTGGAAAGGTTTTGCACTTTTCTCAGTGTGTTTCCTTGTTTTTAGAGGGGAATTTTACTGTAGGTAGCATGACTGTAGGGTATCAGACCGAATCAGACAATTTAAAATTTGATCAAGAACACAGCTGAAACACGAGGAGCCGAATTCCACAGAGGCCCAAGACACAGGATGTTCGTAAATCAGATCCTGGCGCCACAAGCCTGAACCAACT
>NW_015539802.1:509013-517284 GCF_001515605.1 Sinocyclocheilus anshuiensis | reverse complement strand
TAAAGTCTTATTCATATTGAAAACAGAAGTATCTTGTGTTTTGTGCTTACAAGTTAATGTCTTAAACTGCCGATCTTGTTACTGTGCTAATTAATAGTGTTTTCACTATATTTTGGATATTAATATCCATTACAGAGTTGATGTTGTGCGGCTCGTTCAATGAATCGCTGGCCGTATCAGTGATCAGTCGTAAAACAGTGATTCTGTCCAAATTCCCTTTAAAATCTTAAATGATTCCCTTTGAGCTAAATTGGCCTGTTTCCCTTACATGACATAATGGTTTATACAGTTAAACTGTGGTCTTTTCTGAGGAGTGAACCACAAACTCATTTGACTCTGGTGTTGAAACTGCATTTTTCCCTGCTGTGTTGAAACGCGCAGACGGATTGACCAACTGAGCTCCACGAATCATGTGGATTTTGACTCTAGCACGTCTCTGAGCAATTACTGGATAGATCTGCTTGAGTGCTTATAGATAGTTTGGCCATCATTCCCAAAGCTTCATTATGCAACGAGAGAGGTGCGCTCCTGAACTTTGATACATTTACTTGTTTCTTGCCAAGCTACAGTGGTTGGATCAGTCATGACAAAAACAAGGGTGAAACAAACTGTCTCATGATATCCCGTGGTGCACGCACATGTCCTTACTCTTATTTCAGGTCAAATTGTCACTGGACTTTGACTTCATGACTAAAACATTTGTCCCCACATTTTAACCAATGGGTGAGCTTCTTTACATAAATGTTTTCTTTATGTGCTTTTCATTGATTAAGAAATAATAAAAATAATATAAGTTTAGAATCAATAAGATTTTTTCCATTTTACTTTTATTTAGTAAGGACACTTTTAATGGATCAAGTGATGGTTAATGTTACAAATGATTTGTACAAAATTTTTCCCGCAGACTTTCAATCTGAAATCAATTCTGTTCTATTCTTTAAAAAACCCTGAAAAATATGTTGGAAAAATGTGTATCATGTTATTTTAAAATTGTAATAGTATTTCAGAATATTACATTTTTTTTCTGTATTTTTTATTAAATAAATGCAGTCTTGGGGAGCATAAGGGACTTAATTCAAAAAGTATTTACAATCTTTATTATTATTATTCACAATTCAGAATAATAGTGAATTAAAACCAATGAAATAACAAAGCTGGAATTAAAGGAATTTCCATAGACACTTGTTGGCTGATTTTTCTTTACTATAACACATACCATGCATGCATGAATGAATGAATGCATGAATGAATATGCAAGTGTGACCAAAACTTTCAACTTGTAATGTATGTTTCAGAAAGCAAAATGTTAATTCATTAATAAAAAATAAATAAATAGCACACACTACAAATTCAAAATGCTTCCTACTTTATTTACAAACAGTCCCTGCACTGGTCGGATTTAGAACAGTTTAATAGTATTAAAGTATAAAATAATAATAATATAGAAAAGTTACTAGAATAGCCGAGGTAGAGTGGGAGGGACGCACTGTTTTGCTCTGAACATTTCCTATTTCCTTTAGCGGTCTTGATTAGCCTCCCATACTAATGGAGAATTTCCTGTGTTAAGAAAACGCCACTCAAACAAACCGAGACAGGGCAATACTAAATTACACACAAACAGGCTAGTCACGACATGCAGTCTTGAAATATCAAAAAGAGAGAGATATCAAAACAGCATGCAACGTTTCAAGCTGACATTCTTTTGGACATATGGAAACATTGGCTTTAATAATTTCAGCTATTGAAGAAAAACGTTTTAATGTTTGACATGGATTAATATACATTATTTTTCTTGGTACTGTATCCGACTGATTTTGAGAGGAGGAACACATGGAAATATTAGTAAAGATTTTATGCAAACAAACGCTTTAAAATCACCTGCCGTCGAGTTTCTTTTGATTCAAACTTGAGATGTAATTCTCCAGATTATATAATATTTTCTGTTCTGCTTGTTTTGTAATATGCGGCTCACTGGTTTTGAGCAATCACCTGACTGACATATTTTAGTGAAATCTGACACCGTTTCTGTTACATTTGCCATTTATGATCATAGTATGTTGATTTTCATATAGTGGATTCCCAGAGAAGCTAAATGCCAATCATGCCTGATAGGCCAATCAGAGCAGCCTAGTTGCGATATAATTTACCACGTCCTTCTCTCGTCTTTTTTAACTTCTGTCCCTTCAATTTACCTCATTTGCAGTTTCCACTCCATAGTACTTTTTTCTTGGATGTCCTCTCTTGACCAATACCACATGCCACACATTCAAGTTAAACAATCTCGCTCTCTAAATGGGATTTGAACTTTCCTTTCATCCTTAATTCCACTTTTCTCACTCTGTTTTTCCCCCTCAAGGAACGGGATCACGTCGCTGTTCTGCAAAGAGGGCCGTCTCTAATTTGATCCCGACGTGTGCAGACGTTTCCATGGCAATTAATGAAACAATCCCGAAACAAATTGGTGGCGGGTGTATGATAAACAGGCGGACTAAGGCATTCTGACTGTGCTCATAACTTATGGCCGAGCTTGATAGCATCTAACTAATTCAAGGAGGCCTGCTCTTTGTAAACGGCGTTTCCACCCTTTGAAGGACAGACCTGCAGTCTTGTAAACTTCTTACAATCCAGCTAGGCTCTTCTAAGGCAATGCTGAGGGAGACCGGAAGCGGACAGATGTGGGAAGGATCAAGGAAACGGAGCAAAACAAATTTACGAGGCATAGGGACTATGTGGATACTGAGGAGATTATAGCTTTGAGTTTGCCTGCAGTGATAAAGAGCTTTTCCTGAGTCATTACTGGGACGATGTGAATGTTCTAGAAGGGCGGTTCTCAAATGCTTCTCGACTAATAATCAAGGCCCTTTTTGCTGGTGTTTTAGTGTTGAATTACAATAAAAATAGGCTTTCGTGGGAGCACCATGATAAAGCCCATCTCTTGAGGTTCCTTACATGACCACAAGAATGTGGACACCTGGACACCACACTGAAATTCACTTGCTGAACATTTCATTTCTAAAGCACTGGCATTAATATTTCCCTCTAATGTTTTAAAGCATTGGACTGAAACAGTTAGTTCACCCAAACATGAACATTCTGTCATCCTTTACTCACCCTGATGTTGTTTCAAACCTTTCATGCACATTCAAAACATAATTTAAGATATTTTTAATGAAACCTGAGAGAATTCTGTCCCAGCATTGGAATTCCATTCTACCAACACTTTCTGGCTTCAAAGACTAATCCAAATAAATTGAGTGTTCTACTCCAAGTCTTCTGAAGAGACGCAATCGTTTTACATGATGAATAGATTTCATTTAGACTTTTATTCACTTGTAAATATTGATCAACATGCATACATAGAGAACATAAAACATGAAGCTCATCATATTTGCTTGATGTGCAAAAACAGAATTTTTGATGGAGGGACAGAAATCTTTCAGGTTTCATTAAAATTATCTTATTATTATTTATATTTCAAAGATGAACAAAAATCAAGCGGGTTTGGAACAAGTGCACAAGTACACTGGCAGCTTACATTGTTAAAAAATAAAGGTTCCAAAATTGGCTTTTCACAGTGATGCCATTAAAGAATCATTCTGATTTCCTTTAAAGGGGTCATATGACGTTGCTAAAAAGAACATTATGTTGTGTATTTGGTGTAATGCAATGAGTTTATGCGGTTTAAGGTTCAAAAAACACATTATTTTCCACATAATGTACATTATTGTTGCTCCTCTATGCCCCGCCTTTCTGAACCGCGTCGATTTTTACAAAGCTCATCGTTCTGAAAAGCGAGGTGTACGCTGATTGGCCAGCTATCCAGTGCGTTGTGATTGGCTGAATACCTCAAGCGTGTGACAGAAATGTTACGCCCCTTAACATATTGTGATGCCATCTCCCAGCACGACCAGACAAAAGAACAGCCTTTGAGCACAGACCCATTGTAGGCTATGCAGAACTGCAGGTTCAGGAAACAGTCCTCCATAAAACGTCACACAGCGTCACACACTGCGGGCTAGAGTGAGCAGTGGCCAAGGAGCGGCCGGCGGGCTTGCGGCAACCACATGTGACGACCCCGGACTGGTTTCGCTTTCACAACGAAACACACAGCGCCTTCACGACATGGCGGCAGCAACAATACTACAGCAAGAATAAAAGTTCCAATTCAACTACAAGCTGTAGTTGAATTAGAAACATGTTTTCTTAAGTCTATATGGTGTTATTGAGAACATGTTGCTAAAGCTTTTAAGGTATTGACAACATACTCATTAGGTCATCCGTTAAAGGCAACATGATTGTTGCTACAGGTATGCGGGTTTTGGCAACAAACTTGTTTTGGTCATTTGGTTAAGGGCAACATGCTTGTTGCTTAAGGCTTTGAGATTTTGCTATCAGTTTGTGTTGGGGGATATCAGCATATGGTTTTGTTTTGTCAGGGAGTTCTTGCCCAGAACAGAACCATACCGCCAGTCCAAACTGTATGCTAATTGTCAATCATCTTTGACCATAGTGGTCCTGACAGAAAGAGTATAATGAAATAACACAGGATAACATATTTTCTTGAATAAATAAATGAGTGTATTTTTTTATATCTTTTCTTTTATTTTATTTTATTTTTAGAACCAAGATAAAAATAACTTACAGTGGCAGAATACTTATATTTTAGTAGAATATGTATTCATATATTATATTAGAATATAAAAAAAATGTTTTTTAATAAAGGTCTAATTTGGTCATATTATATTAAAAAGTTTGAAAATATTATTTAATTTATTATGTATTCCAAATTGTATTCAAAATTTCCATCTCTGTCATTTCCTTTACAGAATGAATGGTTCTCAAAAAAATCCATCCAGTAATACAGGGGGGCTTGATTTGTCCATTGGGAATTGATTGGATCATTCTCGTTTGCTAATTCCTGCAATCATTTTATAAATGAATGAATGAATGAATGAATGAATGAATGAATGATGCATTTGTAAGTTTGCTGGTTTCTGAGTCCATTAGCAAGCGGGGTGATGAATGTGCATTCATTCATTCATTCATTCATAAATGAGTATTCCTTTAAATAGGTTAATGTTTATTAATTAATTTGTTTCTTACTTTTATTTAAAAAAAAACAAACAAGGTAATTATAACTTGCAAATAGAACACTTATCTTTGTAGATTATTTATGTATTTATTTATTTGGTCAAAAATATCTTTTTTTTATTTCTGTCATTTTCTTTACAGAATAAATGGTTTTCTAAAAATTGCTGCAATCATTTCAAGAGCATTCATGTAATAATGTACATTTTTTTGTATTCATTTATTTTTACCTTTTATTATTTTTTTCCTTTTATAGAAACATAACTTGTGAACAGAATACTTCTATTTTTGTAGATTTTTTTTGTCAAAAATATTATTTTAAATAAAGCTTTAATTTGATCAAATATTATTAAAAAGTGTGAAAATGTTATTTAGTTCATTATTACTTTATTCCAAAATGGTTTTCTAAAAATCCACCCAGTAAGATGTTGTCCACTGGGAACTGGTTTGGTAATTTTTGCTAATTTTTGCAATTGTTTAATGTAAGTGACAGCACAGATAAATAATTAATAATAAACACTGCATATTCCATAAAAAAAAATAGAATAGTAAGTTTTGATTTCATGGTGACTTGACGCTAAAAAAAAAGAATTCCAGACCCTTGACTACCTTTTTATTTTTGGTATATATGCTTGTAACCTTGTGACCGTCACAGTACCCTTCGAACATAACCACTCCCTACGATTTGAAATCTCACTTAAGAGAAAAAAGTGGAGCGAGAGAGAGACAGAGGAGAGGGGGCACCTGTGCATTGTCAACAATCAAAATAAGAGACTGTAGAAGAGCTTTTATTGCTCAATCCAATTAAGCCCTTAACAAGTTCAGATGAGCCTCTCGCTAATGAGTCACTCCACTTCCACAGCACATTCATCACCCTGCTTGCTAATGGACTCAGAGCCAGCAGTGACCACTCAAAACCACATGCCCCATGCCACATTGTGAAGATTGTCAATCCCACAATTTCGGCAAGTACTTCATTGCTTAAACGTCCCAAGAGAACAACAAAAGCAATAAAACCTCACTTAACTGAAAAGAGAATAATTCTGCCAAGTCTTTATGGGGAAAGAGAGGAAATACAGTTTGTTTTTATCTGCGTTTATCTATATTCAGCATCATGTGACCTGAACTAATTGTAAGCCTTGTTTTAAATATTAGACTGTACTCTGCCAATTTCTTTGACAAAAGTTAATATAACATGATTCGGTTAAGACAGTCTGAGGGGAAATATTCTTGTCATATGAACACATTTTTTCAGAATCAAATATAACTTCATTACTGTCGCACGCAGAACATGTAGCTTTAAATGTCATTTTATAGCCTCACACCTAGTTAAGACAACAGTGTTAGTCAACACTTCCCTTGTGAAAATGAAGTGCGCTTATTTATATTGAATGTACACTTTAGTGTACTTTAAATCTTTTAGAAAAGGAAAAATAAAAAAAAACTGTACTTGTATAAAATTCAAGGCCAATTAAGTGTATTAAAAGAGTAATTATGAAATGACTTATAGAGTATTTTTTTTATAAACTTATAAAGACTTATAAAGATGTATTTAAGTCCTAGTTAAGTCAAAAGAGTCAAAAACACTCTAAAATTAAACTAAATGCATTTCATATAAATGTAATCTATCCTATATTTTCATTTAATTGCAGTTAACTTGCAATTAAATGTCCAAAATCATTGCATTCAGTTTGCACATCAGTATATTCTTTTAAAGTGCAATAATGAGTACTCTATTTAAAGAAGAAAAAAAACTGTACTTCTTTTTCACAAGGGTTTGCAACCGAGAGCACACGCTAACGTATTGAGTGGTGTGAACAAAATAAGATAATGTCAGGCAGAAAGACAGACAGGAGGAAAAGAGACAGAGGAGGGAAGGAAGTACTTGATGACAAAGACCTTGGCGACTACTCTGCCCAGATTTTCGCAGCTGAATGGCATGCCAGGCATTTGTCTTGATTGTTCTTCCTGGTTGTGGCCAGGTTGGCGTGAGTCGCAGGCCAGATAAGCATCTATTATTTTTAGTGTTGAACAACGGCCCCAAGGGAGCTGGTATCCTGTTCATATCGCGAAACCCTGCAACAGAACACAGCAGAATGTGATCGTAGAAGATACGCCACAGCAGGTTGGGATGCACCATGCCAGACTTTGCAGCTGCTCTTGCAAAAATTTGATTTGTGCTTTTGTTTATAGTACAGTAGTTAACTGAGCTAATGCAATCACTTTCTTATAAAAAATAGGTGTTATTGCATGGTAATTTCATAATAATAATTATTATTATTATTGTTGTATGTAATACATTGTAATTTTTTTTATAAAATATTTATTAAATAAATTATAACATAACATTTATTTTGGGGTGTTACAAACTACTTCCAATTAAAGCCAGACTCTGAAGGAATCCACAATAAGCAGACATGCACTATCAGCCATCAGTTTGACTCTAATCTGAGCACAGAATGATTGACAGAGCCTTAGATGCCTTGTGACTGAATTCTTGACATACAAAAACATTTCTGACTTCCTTTGAACATGTAACACCAGGACAATACTAAAGGAGATGGGTATGAACAGATAGATCCGTCTGAACAGGCCTGTCTGGTTGTGGCAGCTACCCTTAGGGTGAGATGGAGACCAAGACATGGGACATATAGATATGGAAACACGGGATAATTATATGAATCTCTTAGGAAATTATTACTTCAATGCCAACATAAAAATTCATTTTGATATAAAGTGTCATGTCATGCATCATGCTTATCATTTTTTGTGTTAATCCTCATATTGGCACCTCTTTTTAGATTAATAGTATCAACGTAGAAATACATCACTACAAAAAAAATGAACCTGTTGACAACAGCAAGGGTTTCTCCTGAGCTTTAGGATTAAAATCTGATTTTTTTTTATCCTTTTACTCCTAATTTATCACTTATTAGAATTAAACTGGTCAAAGACATAGGTTCAGTTTCCAAAGGCAACACACATACCGATAAAATATACACTGTAAGATGCATTGGAAAAATGGAAAATGGTATGTATATCAGGAATAAATAACGTCATGGTTCTGTATGGTTTCGGTACAGCAGGAGGACAAAATTAAACAAACACACACACGCACACACACACACACACACACACACACACACACACACACACACACACATATATATATATATATATATA
>NW_015539802.1:488614-508953 GCF_001515605.1 Sinocyclocheilus anshuiensis | reverse complement strand
ATATTATCAAACAATGCATTTACTGAACAAATTGCTTTTTCTTTAAATAAATTCAATTACAATTAAAATTTTCTTAGGGATAAAAATCTACCTTGGCTTCTGCTCTAAACCAATGGGAGCCTTTTTACATTACTCTAAGGTTACAATTAACAACAGAGCCCAAACTTAAATTCAATTACTATTTATTTTTAACTATAATAATCAACACTCAAATAAAAAATGTATATGCAAACATGTAAATTGCACATAATGGCGTTTTTAAATTAACTTCTAAATTATACAATTTCTATTAGTTGTTGAAATAGAATAATTTACACTGTGGCTGTCATAACTTGTTTCATAAAATATTTATTTAAACATACATTAAATTATTAAGACATCACTAACAGGTAAAGTAAAATTTAATAATGTATATAGTTTACTATTTCTCAAAATGCTCTTCTCTAGACTCTAAAAAATAATTAATCGCACATTTTTTTCTGAAATTAATCGATCACGATTAATTGTGATTGTGACTAATCGCATTATTGGTTTCCTCTTTTTTCTTTTGTTCTTTGATTAACAGACATCACAGCAGCAGGGATATTAGGTTATTTGGCTGCTATTACTTTAAGAGATATATATATATATATATATATATATATATATATATATATATACACATTTGTTTAAGGTTCTTTATTGGCATCTATGGACCCATAAAAACCTTTAACATCCATATAAACTTTCCATTCCACAAATGGTTCTTTATAGTGAAAATTCCTTTGAGTATTAATGTTCTTCACTAAGAAAAAATGGTTCTTTTAAAAATAGTTCTTCAGGGGACCCAAAAATGGTTCTTCTGCTGTGAAACCCCTCCTTTTGGAACCTTTATTTTTATACTGCAAAAAAAATATTCAAAATTTTACGTCTAATTCAATGTTATTTGCCATTTCTCTATAAATATTTGTGAAATGTACTAGCAATTTCTGATGGAAATAGTTACAAAGTAGTTTTTCAGTGGAATGCATGGTTTTTATGTTGTTTCCTTGATTAACTTCACTTTAAACATTACTATTTTGGGGGTATATATTATTGTATGTATGTCTATTTCTGATGCATTGCAGATGAGATAAAAAGTGTTTTATGTTTGCTGATTGAGTACTTGTTGGACAGAGAGACAGAGAGGAGGTGTGCGTGTATGAGAGGCACTCTTTACAACTCCACCCCTCGGGTGAAATGTGACTGCAACTATAGCATGCTGAACGCTCAACTCCAAAAGAGAGAGAGAGAGCGAGAGAGCGAGAGAGCGAGCAAGCATTATCAGAGAGAGAGAGAGTGTTTTACCACTGTTGACTGTCGGCAGTGTCACTACTCCTTTGAGCTTTTGGCAGTAGAGGCAACTCCACTCGCCCGCTCCACACACGCGGCGGTAACACACTGACTGAACCTCCTCCACTTCAGCGGACTACTTCAACAGGACGGCTGCTTATCTGCCTTTTCTCTGGTGGTTTCAAGAGCTTTTCAAAAAGTTCAAATGCTTTTTCCCTCATCTCTTATGGACCAGTTTTAACTCCGAGTGAAAGGTACTTTTTCCCCTCCTACATCTGCAGTTCAGATGTGTGGAACAAGACAGATATGTTTGCTTCAAATGCTGCAGGACGCGGGATGTGCATGACTTTCAGGATGCTTGAAGGAGAGGTGAAACAGAATTGATGCTGTTGTTCAAGATTTGGATATACGGTGGTATAAAATGCAAGATTGAATGCAACATCATCATGGTATCTCAATTGCTTTAGACGTTTCCAGCACCTAGCTATGTCTCTTTGCTGCTGCTTGTTTCTGATATTCAGTTTGAAAAATTGCATGCCTTGATCTCTGAATACTGAAACATGGAAACTCTAAGCACCACTCTACCATCCAATGTGAGCAGCAGTCTACCAATCAATACGACGTCTCCAGGGAGTGAAGGACATGGGTTGAAGTCCTTGGAGCTGTTCATCATGGTGATCATCATCACCATTATCGTCGTAGGTAACCTTCTGGTCATCATCGCTATCGCACGCACCTCCCAGCTGCAGACCACGACAAATATCTTCATCATGTCGCTGGCATGTGCTGACCTCATAATGGGGGTGCTGGTAGTGCCACCGGGTGCCACGATAGTCGTAACGGGGGAATGGCAACTCAATAAGACTTTGTGCGAGTTATGGACATCGGTTGATGTGTTATGCGTAACCGCCAGCATAGAGACCCTTTGCATCATCGCGGTGGATCGGTATATTGCAATCACGCGGCCTCTGCGGTATAAACTGCTTCTGAATAAGTGCAGGGCTCGAATTATCGTTTGTGTCGTGTGGCTGGTCTCGGCTTTAATCTCCTTCGTCCCCATTATGAATCAGTACTATCGTGCGGAGGGTGACGAGAAAGCACAAGAATGTTACGAAGACCCCAAGTGCTGTGATTTAGAAATAAACATGTACTTTGCTATCATTTCGTCAGTGGTTTCGTTCTACATCCCACTACTTATCATGATTTTCGTCTACGCACGTGTCTTTCTCATTGCCACACGACAGGTGCAGCTCATCGACAAGAACCGTTTGAGATTCCAAAACGAGTGCATGGGAAATCAGGCACTGCCGACGCTCCACGGCAACAACAACTTGCCTTCGACATGCAATAACGTCGGCGGAACGTTGGCAAGGCGGAAAAGTTCGCGAAGGCGACCGTCGAAATTAACCGTCGTCAAGGAGCACAAGGCCCTCAAGACGCTGGGCATCATAATGGGCGTCTTCACACTCTGCTGGTTGCCTTTCTTCGTGGTGAACATCATTAAGGTCTTCAGTCGAAGCATGCTGGACCTGAACGTTTTTCGTTTCTTAAACTGGTTAGGCTACATCAACTCCGGCCTCAACCCAATCATCTACTGCCGAAGCCCAGAATTTCGTGCGGCCTTCAAGAATCTTCTTGGCTGTCCCTGGATACCCTCTCTGAAAATGAACTTCCTTTACAAGGGGCTTCGGACTCGATGCCCCTGCTTCTTGGGGTCTGCAGAGCCAGGAATGCCTGGATCGTTCCAGAAGCCCCCCATATCGCAAGAGACACTGCCTGAGGACGGGAGCAGCCAGAGCAGCTACAGGAGCGAGGAGCCGTCACCGGGACAGCCACACTCCAACGGAAGCACCTTCTTCAGTGAATTCTCCGAAGCCGAGGCAGAGTTGTGAGTTTCCGTCTCTTCTTACTTCAGTGCTTTTAGCCGTAGAGTTTTACACTTTACCTTGCCAAGATTTATTTTAGTACTCACAATATGTCTGATCGATTTTCCAAGATGTTCAGAAGAGCAAAATTGTTCTTCTTGATAATGCATGTAAGTATTAGGTCTGCATTGATGAACAATGAATCAGTGCCATGTCAGTAAGGTCAGCTTGCTCTATATCACGTCAGGTGAATTTCAAACCTGCTGTAATCATATGACCCAAAGTTGTGAATGCGCTTCTGGCCACTTTTCTCAGGGGGGATGAAGACCTGTGAGAAGTGCGTCAAAGTTGAGCCGGGCAGTGTTGAAGTTGTCTTGGATTACAGAGCAACTGGACGTGTACAACATTTCACACAAAAATGAACGACTTGTTTTGGTACTGCTTACGGTGGAATGTGAAACAGCCAGGTGAAGTTTGTGCAGGGGGAAAAAATACAAGGCTTAGGCTCATAATTGTTCGTTTTTATAGCTGGAATACACAGAAACAAGCGGGCCAGTCAAACCTAATGCAGATGAAGCTTCCTCGCGGGAGCTACAACACTTAATGTTCTTCAGGGAAACTGGCATGGGGAAGAATTTTTGCTTTGGTTTGAACATTTTGGCATTATCTTTAAAAGAACGTGTGTCAGAAGAAAAGTATGAGGAATGGAACAGGACGCAAGCTCTGATATGAAAGAGAAACCATGTGCTCTAAATCTGGCCTTTTCTCTTAAACGCTCAAGAGAAGTGACCATCTTAAAAGAAGCACACTTGCCCTTTTGTTTATTTTTGTTGAACTTTAAATTGTTGATAATAGTGAAGTAAATTATTTATAATAAAAAAAAGTATTTTAACTGTACAATTACTTCACAGAGAAAAATATGAAAAGTGAAAGCTAATATACAAAATATACTGTATATCACATGGATATACAGCCATGACACCAGACTACACAGTCTACACATTTAACTATATTTGCAGTGTCACTTCAACGAAAAGCAGCAAAAATCATGCTGCATTCTCTAGAAATCAAAAATGAGAGTAAGGGGAAAAAAAAGGCACAATGTGAAATAATGTTCTCTTATTTCATTACAGACCTAAATTTCTTCATCAAGACCAAAATTATAATTAATCCAACATTGTCCACAGGAACAAACACTTCAGTATTGTTTTGTTTCCTAATGCATTGTCAGATTTACAATGCAAATAGTCATCCGATAATTGTGGGTTTTTATCCAGATAGTATGGTAGTTATTTTAATTACCCACTGCAAGAGGCCAATTGTAAAGTAGTTGTGTTTTTTGTGGTTTTTCAACTGTATCAACACATGAACTAAATACTTAAACTACACTACATATTTCCAAACATAAACAATAAAAACAATAAATTTTTGGTGTCAAAATACATTTTTGGTAAACACGTCACAGATAATAATAACAAAAATCAACATAGGATTTTGAATTCACTAAAATTACTAAAACTGGATATTGTTTTTGCTCTGTTTATAGAGGCTTTTCAGGAAAGGTTTTTCCTAGAAGAGGGGAGACACACTTGACTATCACAGTACAGGGTTTGCAGCAGCTGTTACAGGGGTCTGGGTGGGCAAGCCCTGGAGACATTTCCTAGCCACAATGAAGTGGAAGTTCTTTGATTAACAGACATCACAGCAGCTGGGTTATTAGGTTATTTGGCTGCTATTACTTTAAGAGCTGCCGTGGCTGAACGTGATGCGGATCTGACACGCATGCTCTTGGTTTCATTGATGACGTATTTGTGCATGCAATAGAAAAGCATACGCTACAAGCACAGTATAACAGCTGTCAGGACAGGAACATTTCTTTTTACTGACATATGACCTGACAAAAGACTGTACGGTCTCATCTGACTGTAGTTCACTGATGTTCTACTGAAGCTTCCTCATCATCTGTACTGTTTCCGAGACACACTTGACTATCACAGTACAGGGTTTGCAGCAGCTGTTACAGGGGTCTGGGTGGGCAAGCCCTGGAGACATTTCCTAGCCACAATGAAGTGGAAACAATGCACACGCATACGCATTTCACATCCAAACACAGTCATGTGTGCCAGACACTACAGCAGAGACAATTTTTTTAATCGTGGGTTTTGAAGAAATAATAAAAAGCGCACAATGCATTCTCTCTTTCAAAAAATGACCAAAAATTGGTCAAATTATATTTTTTGTTGATTCAATACATCCCGCTATAAATAGAAGGCACTTTTATTGTGAATTACAGATTTACATCAAACCAAACATGCCAACTGAATTGTAAGATTCAATTTTTACAAGCATTATTGTTAAGTCTTTATATGTAATTTAAAATTATAACATAAGAGACTTGACTGATCTCACTCTATACAAAAAACAGCTTTTAATTTTATTTTACAAATGCAAAACTCATTTTTCTTGAGGACATGAAGTTCGAGCTGCTGAATCCACAGCAGACTTCATGTAAGGAGAAAAATGTTGCGGTGGAAACCGAAAGGCAAAAGCGGAGAGAAAGGAACAACTCCGAATCCAGTCATTCTGCGCGACTTCAATCTCCAAATGCCTAAAGCAGCGAGTTCACGGGTGTCAGGTAGCTCATTTCAACAAACAAATCACATTATTCAGCGTATAGCTCACCAACTTGCGAGTACATTGAGTAAAATTTGATCAGCCCTGTGATGTCTGAAGGCCTTTTACGTCAACTCTGTACTTTGGTTTTCGTAAACCGTGACCAGGTCTCCAGTGAGATTCATTAAACACGAGGCAGCTCGAACATTATGTCTAGCACAATGTAATAAGACAAAATGAGCATTTCGAGTATTTTTAGTGCAGCAAATTATGAAAGTTCCTCCTGTAGACACGCAGTAATTCAAATAATGACAGATGGGAGATAATGGCAGTGTTTTGCTTAACGGGAAGTCAACATTTTGCCGCTCCATGCTGCTGATGGGTACATTTTGTGTTGCTGGCAGAAAGACGTAAATGAAGCCACAATGATTGCTTTGTGTTTCAGAGTACATTGAGAAAGGGTTGAAATGCTGTGTGTGTGTATTGATTAACCCTCCATGAGAAAGGGCACTTGTTGCAATTGTTTTCTGTGAGCAAGCATGCATTTTTCACGCAATATGAATTTTGGAAGCGTGACGTCAATTGTATATAACTGCTGTAGAAAGTAAATATGGATTGATTGTTGTCTGTAAATTTGTTGATACCACTCAATTAACTTGTATGAGTGAGAATGAGGTTTCTGTAGTGTTTTTGGCCAGTTTTAGGGCCCCTCTGTTGCTTCTCTGACACCCCTAGGAGCTGATAAACTTTATCACTGAAACGCAACACTTCCGCCTTTAAGGAGAAACTGTTTACGACCTAAACAGAGCAAGCGCAGTGAATGCTCAAAGCGAAGGCAAGATAGTAAGCAAACTCTTGACACGAAACCTCAATTTCTGCTTGGAAATGAGAGATTCATTTTTTGTTTCATGTCAGGATTTCGAAAACTTCAACTAAAAAAAATCAACTAACAAAAGTTTACAGAGCCCGACAAAAAACAAATAAATAAATAAGAAGAGGGAGCCACTGGATTCTAAAATAAAAGGCTTTTTAAAAATGTTTTTTCAGCTGACAAATTACATAATCACTGTTTATTCAATTTATTATGTAATATTTACTATATACATTTTTATTATCTGTATACATATTATAAAATAGAATTAATTTATCAAAACAAACAAAAAAACATTTTTGATAAATGACTTTTATATTTAAATTAATTTTTTTATTAATCTGTAAATAGAGTCTCAAATATAATTCTTATTTTAAATCGCACATCTAAAAAAATTACTCACGGTTCAGTGAGGGGCTCAGCCGTAAACAATTCACTGATTCAACACTGTTTCATAAATCATGACTGACTCATTGAAAAGGACTAGTTCATATGAGTTACTTCATTTTGAATCGGAAACACTGGCGTAATCATTGATGACACATTTCATAAGGGTACTTACTTTATGACAGTTTTCCCGACTGTCACCAATGGGGACTACATATTAAATTATTATTGCAAATTTGCATTTTTGTCACATTTGCAACTATTTTAGTCTAAGTCTGGGACTGTACTGGACTGTATTTGTTGCTTGTGCTTGATCTTGACATATCATCTGCAAGTATCAAAGGTCAATAAACATAGCCGTAAATGCAGAAATTACTTCTCCAACACATTTGCATACTAAAGTTGAAGTCTGTTTTGATTGGAGCACATCCAGTTGGAGCACATCCTGCTGATGATTGGCCAAAAGAAATAAACTGCGTTCACCTATCCATGCAAACTTCACGTTAGATGGACACTTCAAAAGTAAAGTTTTGTTGGGAAAATAATCAAATGAGTTAATGTAGATGGAGACTAGAACATCATCTACACTGCAGAGCATTCTCTCTGCATTACTCCATAGTATTACAATGTTCTAACTCTGAAAATTAACCATTGTTTTTTTTTTTTGTTTTTTTTGGAACAGCTTTAAATCAGGATATTCTTTCATTATGAGCAAGCCTGGAAATTTCCATTTGCCGCGTTAAAAATGCGCGTCATTCCGTATGACATTCTTCAAATTAGGATGTCAGTTCCATCTGATCGTGACTGCACTGATTTAAAAAGCATTTGTGAAGCGGGCTGTTACTGTACGGCTGTCTGACACCTGTGTGAGTATTTTCCTGGAGCCTGACTTTGCAAACAGGTGCTTAATCACTGAATAGGTTTATGAGGAAGAGCACAATACAGCTGACAAGCCGAGGCTGGTATAATGGCTTATCTGCTCCCATCGCCTTCATTGCTGTAACACTGGGGCACCATGTTTCCACAGATCACAGGTTTATTGCCACCATCAGCTACTGGTATCGCCCGCCCCCCCCCGTTCCATTTAAGTGATTAGAAAAAAAAACACTAAAGCCACAAAAAGTGAAAAAAAAAAAAGTTGAATGCAAAAGGAGAAATTTCGATGAAGGTATTGGTTGATCTTTTCCATGTATTACAATAAATAGAGACTGAAGCATTCAAGCCTCATGTAGGACCCAAAACACATGAAACAGATTATAGAAGTAGTCCATGGGACTATATCCAACATTTTATGAAGAAACATAAAGCTGTGAATGATTTGTGAACCTTTTAAGTTCAAAAAACAATTCATTTACAAATCAGACTGATTTGATTGTCAGGTTCAGCTCACTGGAGCAGAGCATCATAGTTTTATACTTTATAATTTTAGTGTTTTTGCATCCATAAAACATCCAGTGTGAGTAATGAATAATTATACTGAATTATAATTATACAAATTAAAATTTTTGAATGAACTATTTCTTTCAATTTGATGAAAGTCGCATATAACAAAAGTGTAATGACCATTAATATTTGAACAATGAATATGCCCAGATGGCCTTTGGTTTCATAATAACGCTCTGATGTTGGCCTTCTGAACATGTGCATTAAGCCATATGTTGTACATCAGCACAAGCATGCCTTCAAATGATTGCTCTATCATTCTCAGTGAAAAAAAGAGGGAGAGCTGGGAAAAAAGAAAGAATGACCAAAAAAGTGCAGACAGAATAAGCAATGAGGTAATTCTCTGCAACAGGATATGAACTCAATATGGAAAAGAGCTCTTTTAGTCACAATATAGAGCAAATCAGCAAGATCTGGCCATCCCTATCGGCCTGCTATGAGATGACCTCAGCGTTATTCTCATTTCAGGAGATCATCTCTTACTGAGGCCACCTGAGTCTAAGCTTACAGTGGTTTATCAGAAGAAGCTGCAGCATCAGTTCAGTTTATGGAGTAAAACTTTCATTTTTGGGCATTTAAAACGAGCTACTTCAACCCTCATGTTCTTTTAAGATTGACTTGTTTTTGTTACCCCAGTGATGTGTTTGTAAATAATAATAATAATAATTTTAATGTTGAGTTTAACCTTTTATTGTTGCCGTGAAAGTCTTTTAGTAAGTATATAATATCACATCACATCACATCACGTCATATAAAAATACTGCAGTGGTTTGCTTGCACTCATAAAAGTAAAGGTTCTTTCTGTAGGCATCTGTAGTTCCATGAAGAACCTTTAGTATCCATGGAACCTTTCCATTCTGCAAAAGGTTCTTTAGATTATTAAAGTAATCTTCACACTATAAAACTATTCTATTATATGGCATCACTACTAAACCGCTCTTTTGGGACCTTTATTGTCAGGGTCACATTGGCTCCAGCAAAAACACATTATAGAAAAATATAATAAAACAAATCCAATTAAAGCACTAGTAGGAGTCTCTCTCTACACCAGTAAGAGAGATTCATATGCATATTATATCACAACTATAGATATTAAACTATTAAAATGGCTTTGGTGTCTCTCCCTAAACAGATAATTGGAGCATTATGTTGACAGAAAACTTTAATAATAATAATTCCACATTTGCATAACAATTTTCTGGATACTACTGTACCACTCAAATCGTGAGAAATCTTCTTAATTATGACCAAATTCTGCACAGCAGAGTGGAGATATAATAAGAATATATACTGAATGAATTAAGATATACATTGTCGTTTAAAAGTTTAAAATACAGTAAAAACAGCAATATTGTGAAATATTATTACAATTTTCTATTTTTTCTATTTTCGTATATTTTAAAATGTAATTTGTTCTTGTGATGTGAAAGCTGAATTTTCAGCATCATTACTGCAGTCTTCAGAAATCATGCTGATTTGCTGCTCAAGAAACATTTCTGATTTATTACTAATATTGAAAGTAGTTGTGTTGCTGGAAGCACTAATAATCAAACGTTTGTTTTGATTTCTTTTTGAAGAAATTAATACTTTTATTCAGCAAGGATGCATTTAATTGCTCAAACGTGACAACAAAGGCATTTATAACATTACAAAAGATTTTAATATATTCTCCTCTGTTCTTTTGAACTTTCTATTCAAAGAATTCTGAGGGGAAAAAAGTCACCCACACATCTAATGATCAAATAAACAAGCCAGCCGTGTGTCTACAGCCAAATCACAACCTAGTATTTGGACAACAGCACTCTTGCTTGCGTGATGTTGCTTCAAAACATCTTAAAAAACCTTGCGTCATCTATATGCATCAGGCTCCTCTGACATGCAGAACGTGTTTAATGATGCACTGGCTCGTCCATGATATGGACATCTTGAATTTGGAAAGCAAACATACACTTTTGCTTCAGTACTGAACTCTGTGAACTCTACAAGTAGCAGACGAGTGAATTGGAGATCGCATTATAGATCCATTAAAGCTTATTACATACGAAGTATCACAGCGGCTTGTTCCCGAAAAGTCATCTGAAACTCTGCCTCGGCGAACAATCATTTGTTGAAATTGGAGGACGAAAATGATGACATTCGAGCGAACGAGCTAGAGAATAAAAAACGAGGGATGTCACGGGGTTAAAAGGATAATGATTCAGGCTGTTGAAAAAGGATTTGCAGAGTGTCAGAAAGATGTGGTTTGGCTTGTTTTGGACGTCGTGCTGAGATCAGAGTTCTCCTCGTGCAGGAGAGATGGAGAGGGCTTTCAAACAGCAGGAGAATAATAACTCGGGCAGCCGCCAACGTCACATTCTGTTATTGAAACGAATACACGGTACTTTCAAACCCTCAGGAATAAAAGAGCGTGAAAGCCGTGTTTGAGAGCGTAAGAGTTGGTTTCTTGTAACCTGGGGAGGTTTTTCTTTCCAAAGAAGATGGCCCCGTACCCACATCAACACCTTAAGACGCTTTGCAAGCCTGTCACGTATACAGCAGGCGAGGGGAACGGGGGGCAATGGAGTAAATGTTTCCCATGCTTCATTTGCAACAAATAAAGCTCTTTTTCCAGCCTCAAAATCACTTCTCGACAGCTAAAGGGAAATTCCACCAATTCTTCAAAATGTCCTCAGTATGTTGGTGTGCGGACGCAGACAAGGCCACTTTGTATAATTACAGGCACCTCACTAATCGCTGGTCATTCAACAACAGCTTTGGAAAACAGAGTAAAAGAAAAGAAATATATAACTCATAAGATATGAAGGGCGTGTCACATTAACTGAGCTCCTTCAGTGGAGGGCCTATTTACTCTAAACCAGAAAGATATTCATTTTATACAGGCAATAAATAAAGCCAACTGTGAAACCTTCTGATCCACCTGCTGGCTTTACTGCATCTAAACTCTTAATACATTTGAAGGCGGCAGCCTGAAGGCTGGATAAAACAATTACACACATGTACATCTGTCGCCACGGGAGGTGATAATGTGTGGAGGATTATGGGTAATTTATTTAGCTTAATTCTTAATAACTTCACTGCCCTCAATACATGGCTTTATATGTCCGTATAAATGTATTTTGTTTCCCAGAATAAATATAAATACACAATACAAACAAATTAACATAGTATATATGTTTTTTTATTTTTATTATATACTAGTAATCTTTTAATTACAGTACATATTATTATTTATACTTTTTCAATTATATATTACTTTATATATTTATTGAATTATAGAATATAGTTCATTTCAACTTTTTGTTTCTTATTTAAATTATAAACAATAATTAAAAAGTAGTTTTGGTTAAAAAACTATATGGTTTTGTTTGTTTGTTTGTTTGTTTGTTGAGATTCAATGTTATTAATAGACATAATTTCACCACTTCAAATAAAATTTGATTACAACCTTAACTGTTAACTGGACACTGATCATGTTTTGTACTCATTTAATAATAATAATAATACATTATTGTGATTAATGATTCATTTTCATGATCAATAAATTGCTACTGTAAATAATACACTTTGGATGAATATTTTTATGAGCAACAGCATCAGTACTGAAATACTGCCAGATCGATCCTCCCACCCTGAATTCAAGATAAATTCTTTGAAAACAAGTTGCCTTATCTTAAACAAATGAAGCAAATCTGTTATTTAAGGATTATTCTGTTATTTAGTTAACAGAACGAGACAAATGCTGCAGAAAAGAGTAGCTAATGTGTATATCTATTGATTTGGATCACATTTTGTGGTGGTTCTTGTACAAAGTCTAAAGCATGGAGATATTCTCCATGAGAGCGATACTCAATCTCCTGCGGGACTGCAAATAAACTCACCAAAATTAGTTTAAGCTGTCATTGGCTCAGAGTTTAATTAAATCTTTGGTGACATGATTTGCATAGCTGGTCGTGGATGATCTTTCTGTTCCTTTCTCAGCTGTGCTCGGCTCCCTCATTCTGCCAAAACAGCTGCGTAATAAAGTCAATATCTCTGCATTTCCAAATTCTCACGAGAGGCAAGAGTCAAGTTGTTTTCACATCAAAAGTAGAGAGGAGCAGCTGCTCCCATCTCACAGACCGCTTTGCCACATTTTTTCTACGGTTATGATACAGTGTGATTTTTCAGTCAGTGGCCAGCAGCAGCGGTGGATTGTGGGCTGTTTATGAGGTGATGACATTCACACCGAAGCCTCGTTCACACTGAACTAGATTTTATTGCTGGAGGTCGCCAAATGTCTGTATTATTGGTGGCCAATATGTTGTTACTGCCACTGGATGACCTAATCTGGGGCATAGCTTTTGTACAATTCTAAATATGATTTGGTTAAAAAAATCATATTTGAGCCTTACTGACATGGCCGTGAGGGTTCATATGAACGGATGGTAAACACTGCCCTGTTGTATGTTTTTAAAGTGAACATCGAGCACTCTGTAATTCGCTATTCAACGCCAATCGCACACTCATCGAAACAAGTACCAGCGAGGTTGTTTTTGTGTTTGTACTCTTCAGAGCCAAAAATCAGCGAGTGAGAACCTCGATGTTCTGCCCTGTGAGACTTTCAGTCAGTTTTTAACGTTTATCTTGTGATGAATGTCTCAGAAGCATATTGTATATCAAATCAGTTCAGCCTCATTCGGTTCAGAAAAGAAAGTCAGGGGGAAAAATGCAGAATGCCTCTGTAGGGTAAAGCACTGGAGGTCAAAGGGCAGCTCTGTGGTTCGGCTATGCTATGGTGGAGTAAAAAGGGAGTAATCACCATAGAAACTGAATTGGCAGATGGGACGGGTGGAAATATTTGTTCAAACCGTTATCATTCAGCTACCGATGTTGAAACAGCTTTGTGTCAGCTCTAGCAAAATATTAAATAACATTTGACGGGGTTGGAATAGGATTACTAAGCGCTACTTTTAGAAATATTTATTCAGAACAAACTTAAAATGATAGTTTACCCAACATCTAAATTCTGTTATCATTAACTTACCCTCGTTCCAAAACCCGTATGACTTACTTTCATACGTATGACTTACTCTCAGTAACACAAAATAATTTATTCTGAAGAATGTTTAGTTTTGGTTCATATAATGAAAGTTAATGGGGTCCAAAAATACTGGACTACTTTGAATTTATTCATATGTACAAACCTTAAAAAAAGTGTGTTCCTAAGGAGAAAGTCAAACGGGTTTAGAATGGACTTCTTTTAGAAATATTTATTCAAAACAAACCTTTAAGACTTCAACTATTTCTTTCTTCCTGAGGAACACAAAATAATCTTTTTTTAAGAATGTTTATTTTTGGTTAATATAATTAAAGTCAATGGGATCCAAAAATACTGGACCAATTTGAATTTAATCATGTGGACAAATCTTAAAAAAAAAAAAAAAAAAAAAAAAAAAGTGTTCCTCAGAAGAAGGTCAAACAGGTTTAGCATGGCATAATGGAGAGTACATAATGACAGAATTGAGATTTTAGATCAAATATACATAAAATGATTATTGAAAAAAAATTCTACCAAAATATTAGATATTTGACGGGGTTGAAATAAAAATACTAAGGACTTCTTTTAGAAATATTTATTCAAACAAACCTAGACTTCCATTATTCCTTTCTTTCTGAGGAACATAAAAGAAGTTATTCTGAAGAATGTGGTTTGGTTAATATAATGCAAGTTAATGGGGTCCAAAACGACACCCCTTTGACTTTAATTGTATGGACATGTTTTAAAATGTGTAAAAAATATATTTTTGTATGTGTTCATTAGAAGTAAGTCAAACAGGCTTAGAATGACATGAAGGTGAGTTAATGATGATAGTGATTTTTAGGTGAACTGACAGTTTTGATGATCAAAATGTAAAAAAAATTAATTACAAAAATTAGCTGACTTTCTTAGTCAACAAGCTATCTCTATATTTGTTCAAGCCATTCTTGTAGAGGCCTGTAATAGATTAAGTGTAAAACTTGTGAGAACATTTGTTGATTGTGAGGTCACTTCCTCAACCATGCCAATACTAAGTGGTTTGACTAAGTGGCAGAAATTATATCAGCGTGCTGAACTCTAACCTCAGGCTTTACAGTTAATTTACAGTTAAACTGTGTAAATTAGATCGACAACAGGCACATTACGATGCTACCGGATCTACAGGACCTTTGGTTCATATAACTGTTTGGTACAGCTGGTATTGGAGCATGAAATCAGCCTTGGAAGAGCTCCATTTTACTGAATGATTGGACAGAACTACATCCATGGAAGCACATAATCGGAATACGACATCTTATTACTCAAAATGACTGCACAAACATTTATGTACACATATAATGACATCAAATTTCCTTGACAAAAGAGATGGATGTGTCTGTGATAAAAAGCAAACAAGCGTGGGCTGGATTGCCATGAACTTAGCTGATGAAGAGATGATTGGGCTGAACTAAGGCCAACTCGCTGAGATTGGATCATGTAGGGTTTTTTTTGGAGAAGGCCGTATCTGGTTGGAATGCTCAAGAAAAGTGTCACCCGGTCCTGTCAAGATTTAGTTCCCAGTGTAGCGCTCACTTCCTTCTTTGATATTTGTCGGAAGCCTTTTCCTCCGATACTGGACAATGTCTCTCGTCAATGCTTGTCAGCAAACACAGCGTTTTGGGCGTTTTTCTCACGAGAAACCAAACGGTGAAAAAAATATAAATGGAAGTTGTTGTTTCTTTCACTTGTATGCAGCAACTATAAGAAGAATTCCATGTACGGTACATGAAAGTCCTTCTGGACATCCAAAGGCAGATTTGATAAATGAGCTAAAGCTAAACAGGATACTGATATTCCACCCACAGTACAAGCTAAACCTGATATAAATCATGCTTTCCACTCCTGGTTTACATTTTATTACAATAGCGACCTCACTTTCCCTCAGGCACTGTGTGTGACAGGTATTGTGCTATATAAATGGCTGTGATTCATCTAAAATGCAAACACTATGGCCAGTGAGGGCTAAGTGCAGTAAATCAAGGTGGAACTCAATGGAGAGCAAGATATGAGAGTGTATATGTGACTGCGTTATGTTTTATAAACTCTATTTGTTTTTATAGGTGTGGTCAGAGGGGCTATTTTTAGTATGTTTTCATTTTTAGTATAACAGTTGGAACATTATGACTCTTTGCTTGTTACCATGCTGGATTGGAAAAACAAGGTTTTTCTAGATTTCAAATCGTGCTATCAAATTTTGTTTGATTCTGTATGAGTGACTTTAAATCAAAAGGAAATACTTTTAGAATTCGAAGGCCTTGTTCAGACAGGCAGAAAAAAAAATGTTTGCCTATCCAACTCAGATCTGTGTCTTTTTTAAATTATTTGGAACAGGGGAAAACAACACATTAAATGTGAATTTTCGCAAGAACCTTTGTAGGTGGTTTTAAATCTGATTAAAATCAGTTGCGTTTCAGTCCGAGTGATCAGATCGGATTTCATGTGGTATTTTTGTCATTCATTGACCAACAGGTTGTTTCATTACATTCCCACCAGCATATTACATTTCAACTGAAATCAAGCAAAGATTTCTGTCATAGCATTACTTAATGAATTAAGTATCATGAACTAACAATAACAATCCTGGACGGATGGATAGATGAATGAACATTTGGTAACAGTTTACAACAAGGTTCCATTTGTTTAACATTACCATGAGCTAACATTAACATGAACTAACAATGAAAAATACTTCTAAATCATTTATTAATCTTAGTTATTGTATATTTCAACATTGACAAGGCATTATTTAAACCAATATTGTATCTGTTAAATTTTTAATGGACCTGAGCTAATGTGAACAATGAACCGTTGTATTTTTTTATTAACTAGCATTAATGAATGTGAATAATGCAACAAATGTATTGCTCATTGTAAGTTAATAATGTTATCTAATTGGACCTTATTGTGATGAATTGTTGTAACTTTAAATGTAATATAAAATTACAAACTAGTCTTAAAATTAACTGTAAAAAGTACTTTTAATATGTTAGTCAACGAATTTTAAAGTATGACAAAAGATTATTAAATAATGATTTAAAATGTACTTTTAGGTAAAACTGTTCATTTGATATTATTACAACGTGTACTTTTAAGTTAACAGACAAACCTTAAGAACACTTAAGTGTTAAGTAATTTTATTAACATTAAGTACACATTCAATACAATTAGGCACACTTTTTCACACGGGGAACCTTGAACCTTATAAAAAAAAGCACAGGTTTGAAAAGTGGGAAACTGGCAAGAAGAACATTACCTTTTAATCAAACGTGCAATAGAAATGAAACTCCAGCTAAGATTCTGTGGCCTTCTTTTCATTGTCCTCACATGGATATGGATGGCGGCAGACAAAAAGAAGCTGTACATTCTGTCAGCGCATCAGAAACCAAAGGTTAAAAATACCCCTCGTTCCTATGATTCTTTATGATGTAAGTAGAAATGAATCCATAACAGCGGCAGAGAGCTGAATGTGATGAATGATTGGGGTGCCACCATGAAGCAATTCCAATAAGCGGACACAGCCGGGATATAATAATAGTGTGAATATGAATATTGACATGGAAAAACGTACAGTCATGTCATGACATGCATTCAATGATAAATTGGAATAATTACACTGGGAATAGTACACCCCCAATTTGAAATTATAACATAACAGACCCCTTTGACCCCTACAGTGTCAGGTAACTCCCAAAGCTCTCGGTTTTAATGAATAGCTTTGTAAGAAAAACAGCAGTGGAAGCATGACAGGAGGGAACTACTCGAGCTGAGTTAGCGAGATCACAAAACGAAGAAATTCAAAGCGCGTTCCAGGTGGCCTTTCTGGGCATGGCAGCAAGGCCAGATGTGATTAAATTATTTTCAGGTCATCAATCATTGAAGTTGACCATGTTTTACATCTGACATTTCACTGGACCCGTTTCCCAAATAAAGCGGTGTCCAATATAGTGGCCAACATAACCATCTACCTTTACTCAGAAAAAGACATTTTAAACTAAATACACAGTATTTGAAAAGATGGAAAAATATCCCAATTTTTCACACTTAACAGCCTCTCGCAGACTAACCTGAAAGCACCGGCCAAACTTGAAACAGAAGCAAAACTGAGCTGCCACTGACCTCCGCTGCTTGGGGTGAAGTGGGCTTCCGGCTGATGAGGCTAACGGCGGCCAAGGACAGGGCTGCATATTGTTTAATATAGCAAGATGGACAATGAATCATGGAGATTATTCCATTTTGGAGCTTGCAATGGAACATTAGCCTTGGCTGAATGTTGATGCATGCACTAATGTGGTGGATTGTGATATGATGTCAGTGTCAATCAAACGGATGGAGTTGGTCAAGGTTAGAAAACAATACAGCAATAGTCAGATTCCCATATAATAAGTAAATATAAAAAATATATATAGTTATCTATATGTGAATATAGTTACATAAATATGTTGAAAACAGCTTTTGTTTCTTAATATTTTTGTGGAAACCATAATACATCTATTTAAAAGATAAATCTTTTGCAACATTATGAATGTTTTGAGCAAATATTTGATTATGAGTTTTAATCAAATAAAAGTAAATAATAAATAATTTAATCAATTTTTGTTTTATTCCAAAAATCTCACATACCCCAAACTTTTTAATTGTGGTGTATCCTAGTTTCCACAAAAATAAACATTTTTTTGAACATTAAAAATAAGAAAAATTGTTTCTTGAGGATAAAATCATAATATTAGAATGATTTCTGAAGGATCATGTGACACTGAAGACTGGAGTAATGATGCTGAAAATTCAGTTTGCATTACAGAAATAAATTATATTTTAAGCTATATACAAATAGTTATTTTAAATTGTAATAATATCTTGCAATATTACAATTTTACTGTATTTTTATCAAATAAATGCAGTCTTGGTGAGCATAAGCGACTTCTTTCAAAAATATGTAAAAAACTTCTTTCAAAAACATTAAACCTAGCTTTACTGACTGGAAACCAATAGGAAATCCGATATTCATGACCCTGTACTGAAAAAGGAACAGAAACTGCAATGTAGCTACTGTACCTTTCAATTAAGAGAGACAATTGTCACGCCTTACTCTAAACAAAATTTCTTACAATTTCTTCTTATTCTTGTTATGGCTGTTTATTAAACCTAGAACCTTTAAATGTGTCTGGTCATCTTATATTCCATCACGCTGGCCCCTGAGGATGGAGCGGTGGGCCGGCACTCTCAGAACATTTCTCATTTTGTTTTTTCCTCTTCCCTCAGATAGCACATAAATGCTCGGTATTGTTTATGTGTTCCTGTGGAGACATGTACAGTAGCTGAGATAGGATCAGAATCTCAGGCATTTAAAGCAAAAGAAAATAGTGGAGAAGAAGAAGAGGTGGGGCTCACAGCAGTGTGACGAGGTTAAGGAGAGGCCGCTATGACATGAGGGATGCTTAACTGAGAATGTCACTCGGCCAGTCAGTCTTTATTAGAGGAACACTGACAGTGGAATGAGATTGAGGCATGTCGTAGATGGTCTAAAACTTGCTTTGGCCTTGTAAGTGATATAGACGCTATAACTACTGAATCCACAGATCCAACCGTCAAGTCACTTCTAATTAACAGAATGTCTACCATCTGCTACAGATTACCCACCAACCTGAAGCTTCATGCACATATTTTTATGAGGGGGCACCAGTTTGCACTCCTAACTCATTTGCTGCCCTAGGCAAGATGAGACATGACCAAAGAGGGGGAAAAAAACACTTCAAGGAGACACTGGGTTCAAATTCTGACATGATATATGAATGTTTAAAAGTTTGGGGTCAGTGAGATTTTTTAAATGTTTTTGAAAGAAGTGTCCAATGCTCATTAAGGCTGCAATTATTTGACCAAGATACACTAAAAAAAGTAATATTTTGAAATACAATTTAAAATACCTGTTTTCTGTTTGAATATATTTTAAAATGTAATTTATTTCTTTGATGCAAAGCTGAATTTTCAGCATCATTACTCCAGTCTTCAGTGTCACATGATCCTTCAGAAATCATTCAAATGCTAATTTACAGCTCAAGAAATATTTCTTCTTATTATCAATGTTGAAAACAGTTGTACTGCTCTATATTTTTTGTGGAAACTGTGATATGTTGTTTCCAGGATTCTTTGACAAATAAAAAGAGCAGCATTTATTGGAAATATATATATAAGCAACAACGTATAAGTCTTGCATGCGTCCGTGCTAAAGAAAACTTATTTTAAAAAAGACCTATATATATACAAATTTGACAGACCAGCATATTAGAGTGCAGTAACATTTAAGATTTATCCATTTAACTTTAAAACCCTGTTTAACGTCATTTTCAAAGGTAAATATATGTGTCCCCTCTGTTTAAATGGAAAGAATCTGCTATATCCAACATATTTTTAAGCTAAGACACCATGGATTTGGTAACCGGCCTGCGACAAGGGAAAGGGGCAGTACTAGTCCATCCAAATAGTATCTGACAAGTTAATGCCTTTTACAAGCCAGTGACTGTCAGACCAAGATTTGCATTTAGACATGCAGCCAGTGTTTTTGGCAATGTTTCTGTTTTCATACTGGCTTTATTGGTGTGCACAGCTTTGACCACTTAAATAAGTGTAATATCAGACGGCTACTTTTGAATTTCCAAACGTGGCAAGTTTTGTAACCCTTAAAGGTAAAGAGAGTTTTTCTGTATCAGACAGACAGACAGACAGACAGACAGATAGATAGATAGATAGATAGATAGACAGATAGATAGACAGATAGATAGATAGATAGATAGATAGA
>NW_015539802.1:485389-487409 GCF_001515605.1 Sinocyclocheilus anshuiensis | reverse complement strand
TTCTGAAGGATCATGTGACACTGAAGACTGGAGTAATGATGCTGAAAATTCAGTTTGCATTACAGAAATAAATTATATTTTAAGCTATATACAAATAGTTATTTTAAATTGTAATAATATCTTGCAATATTACAATTTTACTGTATTTTTATCAAATAAATGCAGTCTTGGTGAGCATAAGCGACTTCTTTCAAAAATATGTAAAAAACTTCTTTCAAAAACATTAAACCTAGCTTTACTGACTGGAAACCAATAGGAAATCCGATATTCATGACCCTGTACTGAAAAAGGAACAGAAACTGCAATGTAGCTACTGTACCTTTCAATTAAGAGAGACAATTGTCACGCCTTACTCTAAACAAAATTTCTTACAATTTCTTCTTATTCTTGTTATGGCTGTTTATTAAACCTAGAACCTTTAAATGTGTCTGGTCATCTTATATTCCATCACGCTGCCCCCTGAGGATGGAGCGGTGGGCCGGCACTCTCAGAACATTTCTCATTTTGTTTTTTCCTCTTCCCTCAGATAGCACATAAATGCTCGGTATTGTTTATGTGTTCCTGTGGAGACATGTACAGTAGCTGAGATAGGATCAGAATCTCAGGCATTTAAAGCAAAAGAAAATAGTGGAGAAGAAGAAGAGGTGGGGCTCACAGCAGTGTGACGAGGTTAAGGAGAGGCCGCTATGACATGAGGGATGCTTAACTGAGAATGTCACTCGGCCAGTCAGTCTTTATTAGAGGAACACTGACAGTGGAATGAGATTGAGGCATGTCGTAGATGGTCTAAAACTTGCTTTGGCCTTGTAAGTGATATAGACGCTATAACTACTGAATCCACAGATCCAACCGTCAAGTCACTTCTAATTAACAGAATGTCTACCATCTGCTACAGATTACCCACCAACCTGAAGCTTCATGCACATATTTTTATGAGGGGGCACCAGTTTGCACTCCTAACTCATTTGCTGCCCTAGGCAAGATGAGACATGACCAAAGAGGGGGAAAAAAACACTTCAAGGAGACACTGGGTTCAAATTCTGACATGATATATGAATGTTTAAAAGTTTGGGGTCAGTGAGATTTTTTAAATGTTTTTGAAAGAAGTGTCCAATGCTCATTAAGGCTGCAATTATTTGACCAAGATACACTAAAAAAAGTAATATTTTGAAATACAATTTAAAATACCTGTTTTCTGTTTGAATATATTTTAAAATGTAATTTATTTCTTTGATGCAAAGCTGAATTTTCAGCATCATTACTCCAGTCTTCAGTGTCACATGATCCTTCAGAAATCATTCAAATGCTAATTTACAGCTCAAGAAATATTTCTTCTTATTATCAATGTTGAAAACAGTTGTACTGCTCTATATTTTTTGTGGAAACTGTGATATGTTGTTTCCAGGATTCTTTGACAAATAAAAAGAGCAGCATTTATTGGAAATATATATATAAGCAACAACGTATAAGTCTTGCATGCGTCCGTGCTAAAGAAAACTTATTTTAAAAAAGACCTATATATATACAAATTTGACAGACCAGCATATTAGAGTGCAGTAACATTTAAGATTTATCCATTTAACTTTAAAACCCTGTTTAACGTCATTTTCAAAGGTAAATATATGTGTCCCCTCTGTTTAAATGGAAAGAATCTGCTATATCCAACATATTTTTAAGCTAAGACACCATGGATTTGGTAACCGGCCTGCGACAAGGGAAAGGGGCAGTACTAGTCCATCCAAATAGTATCTGACAAGTTAATGCCTTTTACAAGCCAGTGACTGTCAGACCAAGATTTGCATTTAGACATGCAGCCAGTGTTTTTGGCAATGTTTCTGTTTTCATACTGGCTTTATTGGTGTGCACAGCTTTGACCACTTAAATAAGTGTAATATCAGACGGCTACTTTTGAATTTCCAAACGTGGCAAGTTTTGTAACCCTTAAAGGTAAAGAGAGTTTTTCTGTATCAGACAGACAGACAGACAGACAGATAGATAGATAGATAGATAGATAGACAGA
>NW_015539802.1:476657-483740 GCF_001515605.1 Sinocyclocheilus anshuiensis | reverse complement strand
TTACTCCAGTCTTCAGTGTCACATGATCCTTCAGAAATCATTCAAATGCTAATTTACAGCTCAAGAAATATTTCTTCTTATTATCAATGTTGAAAACAGTTGTACTGCTCTATATTTTTTGTGGAAACTGTGATATGTTGTTTCCAGGATTCTTTGACAAATAAAAAGAGCAGCATTTATTGGAAATATATATATAAGCAACAACGTATAAGTCTTGCATGCGTCCGTGCTAAAGAAAACAAAAAAGACAAAAGACCTATATATATACAAATTTGACAGACCAGCATATTAGAGTGCAGTAACATTTAACCATTTAACTTTTAACTTTAAAACCCTGTTTAACGTCATTTTCAAAGGTAAATATATGTGTCCCCTCTGTTTAAATGGAAAGAATCTGCTATATCCAACATATTTTTAAGCTAAGACACCATGGATTTGGTAACCGGCCTGCGACAAGGTAAAGGGGCAGTACTAGTCCATCCAAATAGTATCTGACAAGTTAATGCCTTTTACAAGCCAGTGACTGTCAGACCAAGATTTGCATTTAGACATGCAGCCAGTGTTTTTGGCAATGTTTCCATTCATACTGGCTTTATTGGTGTGCACAGCTTTGACCACTTAAATAAGTGTAATATCAGACGGCTACTTTTGAATTTCCAAACGTGGCAAGTTTTGTAACCCTTAAAGGTAAAGAGAGTTTTTCTGTATCAGACAGACAGACAGACAGACAGATAGATAGATAGATAGATAGATAGATAGATAGATAGATAGATAGATAGATAGATAGACAGACTTTTTTCAAACAATTTCTCAGATTTCTCAAACATTGGTCAGAAACAGATAGTAACACCCTAATCTTGGTTTATGATCTAATGTTGCTATCAATGTTTAATAGCACCTACAAATGGTTTACGTATAGTTGTCTTTGCATATTAAAGGGATTGTTCACCCAAAAATTAAAATTCTGTCATCATAATCCAAACAGTTGCTGGTCTCCATTGACTGCCATAGTATTTTCCCTACTATGAAAGTCAATGGGGACCAGCAACATTCTTCAAAATATCTTCTTTTGTGTGTACGTATAGTTGTCTTTGCATATTAAAGGGATTGTTCACCCAAAAATTAAAATTCTGTCATCATAATCCAAACAGTTGCTGGTCTCCATTGACTGCCATAGTATTTTCCCTACTATGAAAGTCAGAGGGGACCAGCAACATTCTTCAAAATATCTTCTTTTGTTTTCAACAGAAGAAAGAAAAACTTTAGGGTGAGTTAATGATGACACACAATTTTCATTTTTGGGATGGAATATCCTTTTTAGCTTGGAAAACACCAACCTGAAGCTTCATGCACATATTTTTATGAGGGGGCACCAGTTTGCACTCCTAACTCATTTGCTGCCCTAGGCAAGATGAGACATGACCAAAGAGGGGGAAAAAAACACTTCAAGGAGACACTGGGTTCAAATTCTGACATGATATACTAATGTTTAAAAATTTGGGATCAGTAGGACGCTTTAATGTTTTTCAAAGAAAGTCTCCTATGCTCATTAAGGCTGCATTTATTTGATCAAAAGTACAGTAAAAACAGTAATATTATTACAATTATTATAAATATTATTACATTTTAAATAACTGTTTTCTATTTGAATATGTTTTAAACTGTAATTTATTCCTGTGATGCAAAGCTTAATTTTTAGCATCGTTACTCCAGTCTTCAGTGTCACATGATCCTTCAGAAATCATTCAAATGCTAATTTACAGCTCAAGAAATATTTCTTCTTATTATCAATGTTGAAAACAGTTGTACTGCTCTATATTTTTTGTGGAAACTGTGATATGTTGTTTCCAGGATTCTTTGACAAATAAAAAGAGCAGCATTTATTGGAAATATATATATAAGCAACAACGTATAAGTCTTGCATGCGTCCGTGCTAAAGAAAACTTATTTTAAAAAAGACCTATATATATACAAATTTGACAGACCAGCATATTAGAGTGCAGTAACATTTAAGATTTATCCATTTAACTTTAAAACCCTGTTTAACGTCATTTTCAAAGGTAAATATATGTGTCCCCTCTGTTTAAATGGAAAGAATCTGCTATATCCAACATATTTTTAAGCTAAGACACCATGGATTTGGTAACCGGCCTGCGACAAGGGAAAGGGGCAGTACTAGTCCATCCAAATAGTATCTGACAAGTTAATGCCTTTTACAAGCCAGTGACTGTCAGACCAAGATTTGCATTTAGACATGCAGCCAGTGTTTTTGGCAATGTTTCCATTCATACTGGCTTTATTGGTGTGCACAGCTTTGACCACTTAAATAAGTGTAATATCAGACGGCTACTTTTGAATTTCCAAACGTGGCAAGTTTTGTAACCCTTAAAGGTAAAGAGAGTTTTTCTGTATCAGACAGACAGACAGACAGACAGATAGATAGATAGATAGATAGACAGACTTTTTTCAAACAATTTCTCAGATTTCTCAAACATTGGTCAGAAACAGATAGTAACACCCTAATCTTGGTTTATGATCTAATGTTGCTATCAATGTTTAATAGCACCTACAAATGGTTTACGTATAGTTGTCTTTGCATATTAAAGGGATTGTTCACCCAAAAATTAAAATTCTGTCATCATAATCCAAACAGTTGCTGGTCTCCATTGACTGCCATAGTATTTTCCCTACTATGAAAGTCAATGGGGACCAGCAACATTCTTCAAAATATCTTCTTTTGTGTTCAACAGAAGAAAGAAAAACTTTAGGGTGAGTTAATGATGACACACAATTTTCATTTTTGGGATGGAATATCCCTTTTAGCTTGGAAAATAAAAAGTATTGTAATAAACATTGAAAAAAAAATGCATACTTCAATCTGACATTTCTGATTTTTTTCTCCAGCTGTAACCTACAGGGGCAGGATGGCTGAAAGTCTGTAGCACGGCTGAAAGAAAAGGACGCTGAGGAAGAAGCAGGCAAAAGGACTGACCTACGTCACAGTTGGCTGGACTTCCCCAGCAGAGACCACAAGGGCCCAGCAAAACATCCATGAAGCCATCAGGGGAGCCTGCTCCAAAAATGAAAGACAAAAGAGTGCACAGATATAACCACAGAGAGAAAAGCACTGAGAGAAATTCCTCACAAACAGCCCGTCTATGGAGAGAACGACTGAACTGGTACTGCTCATGGAGGAGTGTAGCACGGAGCGATCTGAAACGGCTTACATTCTATCAAGCCGCAGAGTTCTGGCGCGATCCACTTCAGCCCGGTTTGGTTCGGTTTGTTTGGCAAAAAGCGAATCAGACTAGCAGTTTCAGTGCTATGTTCTGAGAATGGACTACTTCAAATACACAGACACAATAACTCTTAATAGACTCTTTCAGCACAGTGTGTTTTTTTAAATATAAAAAGTTTAGATTTTGTACAATATCCTATACTAAATTATTATTATTTATTTTACTCCCTACATGTTAGCTGTGAATGTGTAAAATGCTTGCAACATTAATATATCCGTGTTGTACAGGTTAACACTTCCAGTCCAGCCAACTCAATATATAAGCTACAAGATTTCCCGCTCTAAAACCCATCTCCACTCCTGAGAACGTTGAGAGCATGTGGACGGCTTCACCAATTTGAATGGGAGCGTTCGAATTTGGTTGCTGTGCAATTGAGTGCAAATTGTGTGTAAAATTGAAAACAGACAACAAGAGGAAGGCCAATTCTTCGCTCACTCAACAAAAAAAAGGGATGAACTGATATAAAAATGGTCGTCGTACTAATAAATCAATAATTATTTTCATGGTACAGCCGATGACCAATGAATAGCTGATGTTCTACTCTATTTAGTTTTAATAAATACATTTGCTAAATATTACAATTAATATTATTAATTATTTGCATTTTCTCTCAATAAAAAAATAAAGATGGTAACATTTTAGTATTGGGACCAATTCTCACTATTAACTAGTTGCTTATTAGCATGCCTATTATTAACATATTGGCTGTTTATTAGTAATTATAAAGCACATATTCTGACCATATTCTCCATCCCTAATCCTACCCAATACTTAAACTTAACAACTACCTTACTAACTATTATTAAGCAGCAAATTAGGAGTTAACTGAAGCTAAATTTGTAGTTAATGGTTTGTTAATAGCGAGAATTGGACCTTAAAATAAAGTGACCATAAAGTTTATTACAATTAACAGTGATTATGTCACTTTGAAGATGAACTTTAAGCATTAGATGATGTAAATGTAATCAAGTATACACAATTACACTAAAAAAGTGGTGTAGAAACAATTTTCACTCAGACAATGCATGTTCAATGCTGCTTTTTCTTGTAATTTTTTTCAGTTTCTTGTACTCCTCCAACCATTGCAATGTACAGGACTCTACGCACAATATTGCTTTTATTATAGGCTTACAACATAAGAAGCACCTGAACCTCATATTTTAGAATATATTTTTTGACATGGTGGGCCGAGAGGGAACACATTCACCAATTTGTTGTATAATATGACTTTCTACGCTTAATGTGATTCTTGCCAAAAAATGTAGTTTTGGAATTTTTCCTGTTTGCACTGATCACAATGCCATCTCATACCAAGTCGAAACAGACCACTTCCTCTTTCACTGAATTTCCTCTGTAACAGCTTGAATTACAGTCTATCAAAAAGTATTTTCTAGCCAGGATTGGACAGTTGTGGCAACTTTAGCACTATAATATTCGATGATGGAGTTCGGATGTTATAACAGGACAAATGAGAAGAGGATTTTAGGTACATTTGTTTTTTCAGGTTTTTCATCAGGTACAGTGGTAGATAAATGTATTATTTAAGTGACAATGCAAAAGGAATCCAAAAGTTACATTTCAGATGAATACTGATTGATATTAAATGCATTTTAAGCAATCAGAACGTTAAGAAGACTACCTTTCAAACTCTGTACATAAAACCCTCATAAATGTATGTAATTATATGTATGTGAGGCAAAAGAATGTTTGAGCTGACAGAAATGCTCAAAATTACAAAATAAAATAATCAAAAGAGATATTACATTCTTTATGTGGGTCTCAGAATGAGTGAGGAATAGAGTTATGATGCTTTAAGTTTAAATTAATCGCATCTAAATGACAAAGCAATATGTTCATCACCGATTTAGATTTAGAATAGTTATTTAAATGTGCACTTAATAGTTTCTCCCTCTTTAAAAAGTATTACACATAAATAAATAAATCACTTTTAAAATCTGTTTAAAATCATTTACACTTACATGAAGACTACAGTCATCCATAGTGAAACTGAATGTGCACTAATGTTTCAAATCTTAAAAGCTCATTAAAAAACTCTACTTGCAGATAATATAATATTAATGACATAGCCACTTAAGTGTACTTCAAATACACTTTCATGAATGTTTCTTAACACACTTTAGTACTTTTTTCTTCTGTAGTGTGCTCTTATTACATTTAAAGTTAATATATAAATGCACTAAATTGCAACTTCTTTATTACAAATGCATAATTACGAATATATGTATATACACAACATACAAGGTTCGATAGAAATGACATTAAAGCATATTTTAGTTTACCATAAATGTTTGTCAGTACATATGGCATATTTCAAAGAAAATAGAAGTTCAACTAATAGCATTTAATATCATTTTAAACTATAACAGGTATTCATTTAATTGTAATTAACATTCAGTTAAGTGTCCGAATACTTTACATTCAGTTTCCACTTGCAGTACATTCTTTTAAAGTATATTTATAATTCTTTTTATAATTATGCAAAAGTGCTTTTGCCTAAAAAAAGCAGTTTTCTTTTAACATGTAGTGACATGTTGAGATCACAAAACCAGCCAACCCACTTTATTTTGTCAAATCCAATCGATAACTTGAGCTATTGTGCATCCACACCACTAGATGTCAGTATAAGTCTATATACTCAGTGCATAATAAACAAACAATGACTGAGTGCATCATACATAAAATTATTTACAGCTCACCAGACAGATACAGAGTATGCGTGCATGAGCATTTGTTTACCAGCTCATTTGGTGAATGCAGCAAACCAGGATGTAACAACACCTTTATCTCTCCAGCTCTACTGGCTGGAAACAATTAAAGGAGAACCCTCATTCACAGTACAAGATGAGCTAACAACCAAAACATGTGGATACAGAGCAAGGCAAAACAATAACCTTGCAGCATTTGCACAAGGAAAACCGCCAAAACTGGCATTTAGACTGGCACTGGGTATTTGACGATACTTCAACACCAGCTCTGCGTCTCCTCTCGGTCAATGACCTGCACTAAGTACAGAAAAAAAAAAATCATCTCAGCAGATACTGATCTCCAAACCTCCCATGCTGCTCAAAGCCATAATACACAGCATCATGTCAGGAGGGACGATGAGTTTTCCTAAAGAGGTATATCAGATCATGGCTGAAGAGGGACGGAGCGGCTCAGAATCTCTAAAACAAATAAATGCTGGAATGAAGGGGATTCAAGATTCACCTAAAGGGTATCAATGCGCACAAGCAAACTGTTACAGATGTGCTTTAACTTAAATGAAAATACAGCACTATCAAAATTCTAATAAAGGTTTCAAAGTAGCGTTAAAATATTTGTTCAAAGTAAAGTAAAAGAAAAAAAGTTAATTTGAGTGGTTCTTTATAATAACCATAATTTAAAAAAAGAGTTTTAAAGTCACTATCAAAAATAAATAAATAAATATAATAATTTAATAATTTATTTAAAAATCAATTATTTTTAAATCATCTAAACATTTTTATGTTTTTTTAATAGAAGAATTTAGATGGTGCAGGGAATTATAGAAGAAGAAGAAGTTTTTAAATTATTAATAGTAATGAAGATTAAAAATGACATTTGTAAGTATTTTTTAAAAATAAGATTTTAGATGGTGCACAGAATTAGGCTTATATAATGACAATAATACAAAATAATAAAATATAATAATTTTTAAACATTTTCTAAACATTTTTTTAAATATACCAAATTTAGATGATGCAGGGAATTATATAAGATGAAGAAGAAACTCTTAAGAGTAATG
>NW_015539802.1:463562-476613 GCF_001515605.1 Sinocyclocheilus anshuiensis | reverse complement strand
TATATACCCCACATATATATATATATATATATATATATATATATATACAGTATGTGTATTATATGGTGTAATAATACTGATAATAGCTTAATTACCTGAACATTTTATATAATTCTTAAATATAACAAATTTAGATGGTGTAGGGAATTATGTGTGCTCCTTTCTATTCATGGGCTTAACCCAGTTTAAACATCTAAATTCTAAAATACCTCAATATTTCACTTCATTGACTTAAAATAGTATAAACCCAAACAACTCCATTACACACGAGTATCTGAGCAACTTAATTCCTATTTCCTGCATAATTCTAAATAATGCTGTGATCGTTTAAGTGTTTGTGTGTTCCTCAAATAAACTGCAGGTCTGGGCAGGGTGCCGATGCCAAGATAACAGGGGCACCAGAGATAACGAGGGTAACATGAGTGTGAAGTGAGCGGGTCGCTCTTTTGGGACGCACTAAAAAGAGAATGTGGAGAATTCCTCAGAAAAGAAGAGGTAAAAATGTCATAGAGCAGGACAGATTGGTTAGGCATCTGATAAGCAGCTCAGCCAACAGTCGGACTCACCCGCCAAAACAACGTGTACAAGAATTTCACCCTGCAACAACAGTGAGGCACAATAAAAATCCTAACAGGTTAACTAAAGGTCAGAAGTCTTTTTCCCCCTTCAGTGATACACAAGTAGCCACACAGATCAGATAGTGAAAAGATATCCTGATGGTAAATATATATAAATATAAATATCATATAATCCTAATGACAAATCCATCCACACATTTTTCTAAAGAGATACACTACTGTTCAAACGTTTGGGCTAAGATTTATTATTAGTATTATTATTATTAAATACTGTTATTCAGCAAGGATGAATTCAATTAAAATGACAGTAAAAAAAATAATTATAATGTAACAAAGATTTCTTGCTGTTTTTTTAAACTTGCTCTTCATCAAAGAATCCTGAAGAAAATCATGCTTTCGATCATGGTTTTATCATCTACATATTATAATGATTTCTGAAGGATCATGTGACACTAACGACTGGAGTAATGATGCTGAAAATTCAGCTTCACAATCACAGGAATAAATTATGCTAATATTTATTAATGTATATGCAATTGTTGTTAATAATAATAATAATAATATAACACCTGAGTGACATGCTACTTTCTCTATTTTATCCAATCAATGAGCAAAAGATTTGATTTTAATTAAAGAAGAAAAAAGAGTCTATGAAATACTGCACTGCCATAGTGAGCCTGTAACAGATCGGCCAGGCTCCACCACCACCCAATCACAACGATCCCTCTCACCTGAGTTCTGAGCACCAGCACCTGTCACTAATCAAGCACCTCATTAACCAACCTGCATAAAAGCATACACCTCAGACACCCTCATTGTCCGGTGTCGTATACACGTAGAGGACTCAATGACTTTGCTACTACTTCCATTTGAATACTTCCTGCATTACTTACCTCCTGTGTTCCTCCTAGTGTCTCCTCGTCTCCAAGTGTCTCCTGTTCCTCCTAGTTCACGGATCGCTGAGGTGTGTGCTCCTCCTGCCTGCATTCCAGCTCCTGTAAAGCCAAAGACCCAGATTACCCCACTCATCATATCCTTCGAACTATTCCCTCACCATCACATCCTCTGAACCCTACCCCAGTACTCTCTGTGACCAAATAAACCTATTTTATATATACTAACCTGTTGCGTCAGACCTCTTCCGTTACAGAAGACCGGACCAACACCGACGGCACAGATGAGTCACCCCGATCCATTCCAGGAGCTCCTAGACTCACTACGACGAGTGCTACGCAATCCATCGGTGCAGCAATACCAGTCCACGCCACAACCTCCTGCCTCCGCCGACCAGAGCCCAGTAACCCTCCAGAACCAGCACCAGAACCCATGAGTGTGGAGAAACAACGGTTATCTTCCGCTGAGCGGCAGAGAAGGCTGACCCGGGGTCTCTTGCCAGCACATTGCGGAGGTCCTCCAACGCCTGAGAGAGCACCACCTATTCCTCAAGGCTGAAAAGTGCACTTTCCACCAACCCACAGTGCAATTCCTGGGGTATAACATTGATCGTGCCGGTATCCAGATGGACGAGGGGAAGGTGGAAGCTGTAACCTCCTGGCCAGAACCCACTACAATTAAAGAGCTCCAACTATTCCTCGGATTTGCCAACTTTTACCATCGCTTCATTCTAGACTATAGCAAGATCACCAGCCCACTCACATCGCCCTGGTCCCAGAAACGTCAAGGCAGACGCCTTGTCACGTATTCACAGTCATGTGGAAGGCCCAGAAGAACCGGAAAGTATCATCCCACCAAAGATGATCGTCAGTCCCATTGAATGGAATTGAATTCCCATTGAATTCCATTCCCCAAACATGGCTCCCAACAATCCACCGGGCTGTGCTCCAGGATGCCAGTACGTACCACGAACACAACGCACCCCACTGATTCACTCTGCTCACTCCTCCCGAGGCACTGGCCATCCAGGGGCCAACAACACCCTCTCGCTGCTACGAGATCGCTTCTGGTGGCCCAATATGGCAAGGGACGTGAGAAGGTTCGTGCAAGGATGTCCAGACTGTGCCATGTCCAAAAGCCCGCGCCACTTACCATCTGGCAAACTCCTTCCTCTACCAGTGCCAAATCGCCCCTGGTCACACCTAGGAGTAGACTTTGTCACGGACCTGCCACCCTCGGAAGGTAACATGCATCCTGGTAATAGTTGATCGTGCCCCTCAGAGGTCTCCCCACTGCACTGGAAATGGCTGAACTTCTCTTTAACAAGGTCTTCCGCTATTATGGCATTCCCGAAGACATCGTCTCAGACCGGGGACCTCAGTTTATTTCAAAGGTATCGATCCCTCTCACCTGAGTTCTGAGCACCAGCACCTGTCACTAATCAAGCACCTCATTAACCAACCTGCATAAAAGCATACACCTCAGACACCCTCATTGTCCGGTCTCGTATACACGTAGAGGAATCAATTACTTTGCTACTACTTCCATTTGAATACTTCCTGCATTACTTACCTCCTGTGTTCCTCCTAGTGTCTCCTCGTCTCCAAGTGTCTCCTGTTCCTCCTAGTTCACGGATCGCTGAGGTGTGTGCTCCTCCTGCCTGCATTCCAGCTCCTGTAAAGCCAAAGACCCGGATTACCCCACTCATCATATCCTTCGAACTATTCCCTCACCATCACATCCTCTGAACCCTACCCCAGTACTCTCTGTGACCAAATAAACCTATTTTATATATACTAACCTGTTGCGTCAGACCTCTTCCGTTACAGAGCCAGTCTATAAAAGTAAATATCTAGCAAGTGACTGTGGAAAAGCAAGGAACATTTACCTGCTTTAGACAGAAAGATAAAATACAGAAGGAAAAAGTCAGTGCATAAGTGCTTGACGTGTGAATCAGAAGTCAATAGTTTCATTTTAAAACACAAGTCGGTAATTTTTAGAGTGATAATAATCTCTCATCATGAATCACACCCTCTGACCCCTAGACTGACACTTGATCTGAAAGATTATGATTTAACCCTTGACCAAAACTAAAGATACTAATGTCAACCTACAAACAGAAAGAGAGAGATTACTAGGGGGGAAAAACTGGATTACAGAAAAAGTAATTAGCTGTTATAGTAGTTTATAAAATAAAATCACACATTTTAAACAGTCTTTTAGCCTTCAAAGGCTATGTTTTTTGTTTGTTTTTATATGCATGTGCATATACTTGATTAAAACTGACACGTGTTATGGCATGCTGTTTTAGGCAAAATGTTAAAGCTTCAGGCAAAATATTTTTTTTTTGTAAATGAGAGAATAATTTGAAAACAAAAAGTGTATAAACATAAAGCACATACCTGCCACCCCATTAATTAATCCATTAAATACCGAAATTATAAAAGGTCAGACTTCTTCATGAAATAAATACATCTCGACAATAAATAAATAAATAAATAGACCCGCATATAACAAAAAAAGTAATAATTTAATACAGTTATTTAAAAATGAAGTTTTTTTTTTTTTTTAAACGCTAATTTAATAGTTATTTTAAAAATGAAGTATTAAAAAAATGCTGTAGAATGAACTTTCCTCAGGCAACAAACGTGATCAGAAGTCATGGCGCGCCCTCTAGTGTCTGATGAAGCGCGTTACGCGCTCAGGAAAAACACCTGAAGTTCATCATCAACCGATCTAATTTATCAGCTATCTGCGTGCAGTGTTTTTCCTCGCTGTTTACAGGTGTGCGTCCATGTGAATGGCACAGTTTATATTACTGTTCAATCCTTGCTGCAGGTGGCAGATATACTGATCTGATATACAGTGTTGATTATTTTATCAGGTAAAGGAATATTAAGCGCCCCTTTGTAAACAAACATTTATGAGTGGGGCCAAGCTGACTGGCTTGTGAAGAAAAGGTGCAGAAAGATTCTCTTCTCACACCGTTTCACCTCAACAGCGTTCATGCTGACTGAAATGACAAGCTGTTTTATCGAAAATGACTCTGTAGGTTCAATCAGTCTGTCTGAATTATCCAGCTCATCATCTGTGTCTGACAGAGCATGTGTTCACTGGGGTAAGATCATTTCTGTCCTGTACAGCGAGCCTTTGCAATTACCTGAATTGTTTTAGTCGCTTTTTACTTGCTTTCTTTCCTGAAAGGTTGTGTGCTCAGTGGCTCTGAGACCACAGCTGTCTTTCAAGCAGAAAATTACCTTCTGGAGAACCAGTTTTTCATCAAAACGGTAACCTAGATTTGGGCCTTCATAGTCTATCCCAACATGAAAACTGTTAATATTTACTCACCTTCATGCCGTTACAAACTCGTATGACTTTTTTTTTTCCATCCGTGGCGTATGTTATTCAGCTTAACTTCCAGCTAGCTGTTGATCGTTGTTAGTGGATCATTAATTTAATGATTTGAACTTGAGTACGGGATTTGTGAACGAAGCATCGCGTCATCCGATTCATTGAGTCATTCTTCAGTCAATTATTTTCATTCATGAAGCGAACATTGCTCATCAACATGCAGAGGAAGCCATGTTAGTCTTATTTATTTTATTGGATTTATTCACCTTATCTATTCTTTTTTTTTAGTTGTATATTATTTTTATCGTGGGAAAAAATCTTGAAATAATTTGCCTAAGCGATTAAAAAAAAACTGTAATGTGTCAGGGCCTGGAGCTACTTTACAGTAATTTATAAAACTTGTATGATGATTTATTATTTAGCTATCTCTCCAGTAGCTGTTAATATTTGTGACTGCATTGTTGATTTAATTTTTAGAAATGGAGCACTGGATTTGTGAAGGAATCATTGTATCATTCGATTCATTGAATCAATCTTCTCAGTCAATTCTTTTCATTCATGAATCGAACATTGCTCATCAACATGCAAAGGCAGCCATGTTTGTCATTCATTCAGTCATTCATTTATTCAAGGCTTGAAATAATGTGCGGAAGTGATTAAAAACTGTAATGCATCAGAGTCAATGCGTTTTATCATTTTGTAGTCTACATTCTCTCTTCATTATAAAAGACTGGCCAGGATATTTGTGAAGTTCACCTTTTGTGTTTATGGGTCATTTACGTTTTGGTTCATGAAGGTGAGTAAATTACTTTTTTTTTTTTTCTTTTTTTTTTTAATGATTACATTTTTTGAATGATCTATTAAAAAGTGTATGAGTGAGCCTGATAACCTACACCCACATCCATAGTCTTCAACCGGTTTGTCAGTACAGTAAAATGGCCTGATTTCTATTTTCACAGATATGTCTTAGTGAGGAGGCAGGAGACGAGATGCATATAGTGGCCGTCTGTGACGATGTCGGAGCTTCCAAACCGTTGCCCATTGCCACCCTCCGCCACTGTATGCCAATGGTGAATTATTGTGGCTCATAGTTTGATTGAAAGTTTTCAGAAACTGCTAATCATATATAAGACTAGATATTTTGTCATATGTTGCAGATCAGTTTTCCCGGTTTGGAGCTTATTCCCCCTGTCACCTTTAAACTGTGCTCGGGTAAAGGACCCGTGTTCATCTCTGCTCAGCATATAACATGTAAGACCTTGCATTGGAATACTTATTTTGTGTTTTTTAGGGTTGGGCAAAATTCACTATTTTAGCTCCTTGCTAATTCACACGTGTGAATATTCAGGGTGCTGACTGGAAATTTGAATTGCAATGACAGGAGGATTTATGAACTGCAATTCAGAAATGTCAACATGGTTACACAGCCAAGGAGCTTCAATAGTCCAACACAAGTATATCGTTTTTTTCAGTTGATTGTATACATTTCTTTAATACTATGAAAACAAATAAAACGGGCACCAATATTGATTTTCAGTTTGCTAAATATCCACCTCGACACTCAGATCATTTTAGAAATATTGGATATTGTAATTTCCCGAAATCGTCCATGATTCCCATGTATTTTAATATTTAAAGAACGAATACTAATTCTCAAATTTTTGTATTTTAATTCTAAATGGTGCTCAACCATGCCATTGCTAAAATTCTTTTCTTTTTTGCAGTGAATCCCATTGAGATGACAGAGGGGGAGGAGGATGATGAGGATGAAGATGATTAAATGCCAATGATGAGAGCTTATTTTGACCGTTTGAACCATAATGGGTCCTGTGGGACAGTGATTGTGCCAGTATTTGTTACTGAAGCATCACAGTGTTTGCCAACATTAAAAAACTATTAACTTAAAGTGTTTTAATGCTAATGAAAGAGTAATAAAATACAAAGTGTAAATAATACCACATGATTTTATCGGATGTATTTTTCCCTATATGTAGACCGAGATGCATACCTACTTGTACACAAAATGTTTAATAAAACATGCATTTGACTTGAAGTGAGAAATAGAGTATGTACTGGTGGTGAAGTATTTGTGAATCCTACTTTTGGCAGCATGTTAATTATAACATTAATTTTATGATTTCTTATTTTGATTTCTAGCTTGATGAGGGTATAACATCCTGAACTATAGCAGAGTTTATATGAGCTGTTGCTAGGAAACAGTCACGCATCTAAGCAACAGACAGTAAACAAACCCTTGCAGTTGTCATTGACATAGAGCTGCAGAATGAGTGCTGTTTACAGTGAGAAAAGAAGTCAATGCACCAGCACAAGATGTCTGCTCGCTTTGTGTTTGATGGCGCAGGGTTCATGTCATCTGAAATGAACCTTCTAGAGGATTTCAAGCGAGACACGCATCCCGATAAAGTGAATCTTGCAGGGAGGGGTGAGTGATTTTACTGCCTCTGCCCCACACTGGACACGGACTGCCGCCTGTAATGATGATGGCACATAAAAAAAACCTATGAAACCAAAATTGAATTTTAGCCTGTGTGTTAGACTCTTAAGGTCATTTACATGCTAATGTACTCATAAAATGTTAGAAATACAGGAACACACTAGTCTGCATGAGTTGCCAAATACCACATACTTTTTTAAAAACAATAGCTTTTCTTGTTTGTTTTTTGCTAAATCCATTCTATTCTCGAGGAATACTAAACCATAAAAAATGACAAGTCCATATACACTACAGGTTAAAAGTCTGGAATCATTTTTTTTTATTTTTTTTATTATTATTATTATTTATTTTTAATCATAAAAAAATAAGAAGCTGAATTTTCAGCAGCCACTACTCTGGTCTTTAGTGTCACGTGATCATTCAGAAATCATTAAATAAATGTTAATATGGGTTTTGGAAATCATTCTAATGCTTAATGTATTTGTGGAAATTAGCATACATTTTTGTCAGGATTATTGTTTAAAATATTGAACAAAATTCACAGTATTTATTTGAAATGGAAATCCTTTATAACTTTATAAATGTCTTTACTGTCACTTTTCATTAATGTAATGTGTGCTGGCTGAATAAAAATAATTTATTTCAAAATGATAATAATAAATCTTACCCCAAACTTAACTCAAAATATTAAGCAGCACAACTGTTTGGAACATTGATAATAATAAGAAATTTTTGAGCAGCAAATTATTAGGATGATTTCTGGAGGATCATGTGACACTGAATACTGGAGTAATTGATGCTGAAAATTCAGCTTTGCATCACAGGAATAAATTATATTACAAAATATATTCAAAAGAAAACCATTATTATAAATTGTAATACAATTTCACAATATTACTGTTTGTACTGTATTTTTGATCAAATAAATGCAGCTTCGATGAGCAGAAAAGGATATAGAGTATATTGGAGAGCATGGACACAGTGCATGGCTTCCTCTTGTATGAAAAATCAAGCAGCAAATTGCCACAGACCCGACTCTAACCCCAGAGTACCCACCCATCCTTGGGATCCCAGAATTCACCAGAAGGGCAACCGAACTTGCACTGGACAAAGATAGCCCTGCCATTATGGAAAGCAGGGTAACATCCTTTTAATTGTTTTCAGTAAACGACATTACACTGTAGACCATCTTTCTATAAAATATTATCCCACAATTGTTGAAAGCTCATGTTAATCCCCAGTCCCGACTGATCCACAGCGACTCGCAAGCTGAATACACTGATAGTGCATGAGAGGCTTAGTACATACCCACTGTGTAGTTTGTTTGCAGATGATGTAAAGCCAGTCGCCTTCAACGCTATCTGGAAATGTCAGTGCAAGCTGTAAACCAAATATAGCTTTTGATTATTGAACTACGGAGATAATGTGACTCAAATGGGTTAGTCACACACGTCAGTAATTAAAGATACTGGTGCTGAATAGAAACTAACCACCACTGATCACTTTACTGTTATTAAACTGATTAAAGGCCTGTTCACACCAAGAACGATAACTATAAAGATAACGATATTAGCGTCCACACCAGTGAAAGATATCATCTGTAAGCGCACGCTCGTCTGTAGCTTTAAATTCTCGCGCTCATTATAGCAAGATTGATTCTGATTGGCTGTCAATGTTTTTATCGTTCATCAGCTGAATAAAATCGTTCTGAAAGTGATTCCAACGATATTGTTTCTCTGTGCCTTTATCGTTATAGCTTCGGTGTGAACTCTGCTATTCTTTAATATTGAGAACGTTTTTTAGAACTATATCGTTATCGTTATCGTTATCTTTATCTTTATAGTTACCGTGCATGGTGTGAACTGGCCTTAACACTTAAGTTTTAATAGTCCAGTTAAAACAATTAAAGGCCTGACACAAACCCCAGCCTTCACATTTCCTTCATCCTTAAGCTTTTCAACCAGGTGGAACAAGCAAATCTTGGTTTCTTTTATAAATAAATTCGACATTTGGTCTTTGTCAGAGAAAGTTTCTCCATGATTGTCCCCCAGAACTGTCAAAAGTTGTGATAGACAAACAAGCTCAGGTGTCTTATTATGGCAAGTCTGTTTTTCACACACAGTCAGGATTGGGGGCATGTCCAGTTCAGAGGAGGGAACATGTGCCCACGAGCTCAGACGTTTGAGCAGAGTTCATTTTGAATGCAACTTCCGAAGCACTGTATATCTATCTGATTATTAAAAATTAATGCATGATTTACAGTACATTTATGTATTTATCCAAAGCAACTTATAGTGCATTTAAGATACACATTTGATCAGTTATTGCTTTCCCTGGGAATTTAACCCATGACCTTTGCGTTTCTAATTCCATGTTCTAGAGTTTTGATCAACAGGAAGACTTGATTGTTTTATAGGGATGTCCCGGTCAGGTTTTTTGTGCTCCCGTTCCGATCCAAGTCATTGAATATTGAGTATCTGCCGATAACGAGTCCCAATCCGATACTTGTATATTCCTATAGGAATGTATATTTGGTGCACACTTACAGTACATCAAAATCAATCCAATGTATGCAGAGTTGTGCAGAAAGCAAAAGTAATATATACATGATGTATGTTTATGTATATTTATTACAAGATACTCTCTCTCTCTATGTATATATGCACACACTGTATACAGATATTGGCATATGTAAACATGTTACAATGGTAGACATTGTAAACAAACTCTGTGGTCACAATTATTAATATGGAACTACTTGATATAAACTGCTTATATTTTATATGTATAATAAGCAGAGTAATTGCAACATAAAGTGAAGATAAGGTTAGAAAGCATGAAGCTTGTGCTGTCAGAATGCCAGTCTGTCAGTCAAGTCTGAGTTCAATGGGACTTGCGACCATAGTTAGCTAACAATGTTTTTGGGAAACACATCCCAGATCTGCTACGCACACTGCTGCTGTAGAGCAAATACTTGCTACTGACAGTAGATACACAGACTTGCTGTGAGCATGTACAGCTACCACATAAATCATGTTGATCTAGGCAGGTGGAGCTGGGGGAGGTGGAGGGTTTTAGAGAAACTGCACTGCAGCTTACAGCGACCACTGAACCAGACCATTTAAATGTTAAGCAAGCAATCTCATTGGCCAATCAGCTTGTGCCATGTAGTAAATGATGTGGTTGCCAGCAGATTGCATCCAAAACAACTGCCATCTAGAGTTTTATGACTGAACTAGATATTCTGACTTAAAAAAATAAAAATCTGTAGATCTCGCATTTTTAAATGCAAAAATGTGTTCTGCATTAATGGACTACTACTGGTGCACCTCCAAAAATATTTTCTTGACATCCCTGTGCACACTAATAATTGTTTATTGTTGTTTTAATTTAAAGTGGATCAGGAGTAATTATAGTAAAAAAAAAAAAGGCTACTTTCATCTGAAATGAATGATTTTTGTATTTTTGTATCTTGCATAATATTAACACATTTCTGATTTGGCGTTAATTAAAGGGTACTTGCGCCTTGCTGAGGGGCCAAATAAGACAAAAGGGTGTTGGGAAATACTGATGTTGTGGGTTACGTTTCCAAATTACTAGCTCGGATGAAATGTGTTTGGAAATGCGGTAGGTGTTTGGTGTCCAAACAGTTGGATGTACTGGAGCAGTGCATCTGGGTGCTGAGTTACTGAGATCCTGCTACTGTTCAAGCTCTTCCTGGAGTGGAACCATCATCTTGCTCTCCTCTCCCTGTGATGGTCTGTACAAAATGTGCACGTGCCATGCAGAAATTGTAATGTTCAAGCACTGGATGCACCAGCTGTGTGTCATTTACAGCTTAGTTCATTTTTTAAATAAATAGGCTACAACTTACACACTTCTAAAAATTTTTTCATTGTACCGTTAAACTTAGATGAAACATAGTCATCTAAGCCTCCAACCAAGAGTAATGGTTGCAATAAAATAGCAGACTGACTGAATTGTATCAATAAGCTCTTGTTTTACCTGACTGACTTCAGTCCTTTACACATATGATAATGTTGACATTTACACTTTAAGAGAGAGAATATTATGTGAATAAATTATTTTGTTAGTGGCTCTTCAACACAAGCCCAACCTAAACAGCATGCCTTTGTGTGCATCTGTTGTGCATGTCAATTAAAGTCAATCATAAAAAAAAAAAAAAGTAATTTATGATGTTTTTGCATTAGTATTTATTTATTGATCCTTGGTCATTTCAGATACAGTTTCTGAGTGTTATTTACATACAAAAATACCTATGTTTTTCATGATTAAGTAGTATCCAATTTCAATGGAAACATTATTTGCATGAGTTTAGAATCAAGGATAAACTGAAATTCACAGCATTTCAACAACTTTGGCTCACATATTAGAAGGCCTTAAAAACAAGTGGTGCCGCCGATAAAGTACAAAGTTAGTTACAAACTAGCTAGTAGTTATTGGGCCTGTATTGTGGACTTTACATTCCAACTTAAGTAAGAACTTACGAAGAGCTGGTGCAACCCTTGCCAGTAATTTTAGACAAAACCTGAATATAAACACACATTTGATTTTTGAATATGCGGTCGTAACACAATCCGTTACACATGATAATGTTGCCATTTACACTAATTTGCATTTTAAGAGAGTGAACATACTGTATGTGAATAAATTTACTAGCCACTAATTTTAGACCAAATCTGAATATGAAACAAACATTTGATTTTTTGCAGTCGTAACACACGTTAATTTCTCTATTGTTTCTTGAAGACTCGCTGGTATTGGTAAGCACCTTTAAGGCAGCAGGGATTGAGGATGTGCATCATTATCGGTACTGGGATGCAGAATCCAATGGAGTGTGTGTGGAAAACATGGTGCATGACTTGGAAAATGCTCCAGAATGATGTATGGTGGTCCTGTTTGCTTCAGGGCACTGTCCCACTGGTGCTGAACTTTTTCAGGAGAATTGGAAATGTGTGGCTGAGGTCATGGTGGTACGATCTCACAAACATGAAATTGAGCTTAAAAATGGACGTCTTTCCCAACTGGGTAGAGTTAGAGAGTTCTATCATTTATAGCGATCATTATCAGGTGTATAAGGCCAGTTAGACCCTACAGGGTAAGATCAATTATACTTCAGCTTCACTAAACATCTCACTAAACATCACACTTTCTTTCATGTTTTCCTATCCATAATTCATAGTCTCTAGGCACTCTTGTTAAAACAAGTAAACAGATAGTTATGGTTAATAAATCAGATGTACTGGGTACAACGGTGCTAAAGGCACACACCTTAAGAAAGATGTGCTTTTCACTCTTTATATAGTGCGTGACTGGAGAGAAAAAAATCTATGTTTTTATTGAACATTTATGAAGCATGTTGAGGGGGCAAAAGGCAGTATTGATGCAAATACTTGTGTCTGGCTGAAGTATTTTTTAAAGTATCTAAGTTAATACTTGCTCAAAACAATCAGAAAAGGTTCAAATAAATATAGTGGTATTAAAATATGTTCTGAAAAAAAAAAAAAACTTCACAGTAGTAACAATATTTTATATTATACGATGAATATTAATTATTATGTCAGTTATTGTGCCTTTAGGGACACCTTTTACCTAGGGCTGAACGATATGGCAAAAATTGATATCACGATATATTTCTTAATTTCGGTCGATACGATATAATTCCGATATCGATATGAACACTATTTATCTGAAATAGAAATCTTTTGTAACATTATAAATGCCTTTATCATCACTTTTGATCAATTTTAAG
>NW_015539802.1:444898-463401 GCF_001515605.1 Sinocyclocheilus anshuiensis | reverse complement strand
CAAATACCACACATTCACACATTATTCAGGTATTTAAAATTAATTAATTAATTAATAATCATAATAATAATCACCTTGAACAAAATAGAAAATAGAAAATCATTAACTTTTTTTACCATACCATACTTTCACACATTCTTCAGCTATTTAAAAATAAATAATTAATAATCATAATCATAATAATAATCACCTTGAACAAAATAGAAAATCATTAACTTTTTTTTCTCAAAACATATTTGATAATTGTATTGATTCTCATTTGCTACATAATAAAACACTCAATTTTAGATCAAATTATAGCACAGAATCTACTTTGCATTGCTGGCCACAAGCGTCAAGGATCACAAGCGCCTAGGATCAGCCAAAAACGCAGATGTTTACGAAAGTGCTGCAAGTTTTCATGCCATCTAATGGTTTAGAGGAGAATAAAATCAAATTAGCCTATTACCCTGGTGTGCTTTTAGCCCTGTTGAACCCTAATAGACTGATTATTAATGGCTTTGATTTCATCACAATTAGTTTATAGCATAGTTCAAGCTTTTACCAGTAATAGCCACAGAGTGGATGAGTAGCATTTGATATTTAATTGTTCCTTGAATGAAGCACCTGTTAAGCATAAGTCAGTCTTTCAATCCCATTCTGTCTCTTTCTCTCGATTAGAAGCACCAGTTATTTCCATTCTTCTTGATGTCTGCCCAAGGCTTGTGCAGTGGTTCACTTGAGCAAGACACATGGCCTGTTTGCCACTGTGTGTCTTTGGGGCTTGAACTTCTCTGCGCTCAATCTTTTTCTCACAATTTTGGCCTTTATGGTGTGTTTACCATTTGTAATTGGGTTACAGTTTAGATATTATTCCAGACACATGTCTAAATGTGATTTACATGTTAAGCTACAAGAATTATATTGAATATTCATGTTGACAGGTGAGAGAGTGGGGCATCTTCTCTGCGTGTTAAAGCAGAACCTGCTGGCTGTACGGTCTCAAGCTGAGAAACTTGTTTAGAAGCTTTGGTCCTGCCCACCGATGGAAGGGGCCAGGGTGGTTGCCACCATATTAAGTAATCCTGCCCATCTAGTTGAGTGGTAAGACTTATTCCTTTCATTTATAATTTTTGACATGATTAAAATTCTCATTTAATGTCTGTACTGTATGTTCTTTGCATTTCACCTCTGCTCTATCTTGTTCCTTGTCCAGCTTTCTAATAAACCTGGCATTGTTATAAACCTTTGAGAATTGTATGTATTCATTTAAAAAAACATAGTACTTAATATATATACAGTAGTGACCACACAAAGTATTTGGATGCCTAAGTCACACAAACAGTACATACAGAGTATCAAACCAAGTGGCATTTGCAAACAATTAACTTGAGTTTTCTAGCTCCTAAATGCATAAATCCAATTGTAATTTTTTGAAAGCATTTTATAATGTCATAAACCTTTTCATTGAGATTCATTCATTCATTTAAACATAATATATTGTGACCTCACAAAGTATTTGGATGCTTAATACGATGAATGTAATGGAAACTTGTTTCCGCTACTGGATAAAAGATAAAAAGGTGAATGCAAACTTTCTCTCTCAATTCATACATTTTTTCTCACGATTTTGAGGAAAAACACAGAAATGTAAGATACAAATGCCAAATTACAAGACATAAACTTGCAATTCAGAGAAGACGAGTCAGCATGTTAGATATAAATTCACAATTGCAAGAAAAAAGTTTTAATTTTGAGATTAGAAGTCATGTTTACCTTTTTTATTTTGTAGCAGAAAAACAACTATGAGATGTTAACAGAGTTCAGAGAAAATAAATCTGAATTGTGAGATGTAAACTCAGAACTGTGAGAAAAAATTGTCACAAAGTCACAATTATCTCTTTTTTTTATTCCGTTGTGTAAACAAGCTTGAATGCCATTAAATGATAGTACATGCTAAATATCAAACCAAATGCCATGTGCAAACAAATTATGCTATGATGAGTTTCTCTCAGATGCAACTTGAATTTTTTAACTATTTTGCAATCATTTTTATCAAGCTGCTGTGAAGGTGATTTTTAGTAGATATATGCGGTCAGTCCTCCTCTAGTTTACACAAGTATCCTAATCAGGTATTCATCACATTAAATGTATGACCACTAACGTTTGACAACCAGAAAGTATTACATTATGTTAGTTTTGAACAGTATATCTACTGTTTTATCATTTAAAACTCTATGTGAAATGATTTGATTAAGAATGGTTTGTTGTATTTTCTCTGCCATTTGGTTTGACATTTTGTCACATAGGCCTAATGCAAAGACATTCATACATTGTAAGTGTGGCTTAAGTATACAAACACGCTTTACGTGTATGTGGCCATGAATAAACAAAGCATTTAAAAACCTCCACTTTACTATGAGAGCATCTGATTGTCACAGTCTCTTTACATCAAAGCTGCCTGAACAGATGAGTTTGTTCTTGACCATGAGCATTTCAGTTAAGCTTAATGTTCAAATGCAATGAGAAATCAATTACCCCTGAAACTGCCATTGCAAATTAAGAACATCTCGATCTGAACATAACACTTGTGATTATGATTTTGAGATGAACAAGTGCCCAAGGCTTTCTAATTTTTTATGCAAAAACCGTCCTGCAGTTAAAAACTGCTCTTTTTATTATTCAGCAAATGAGTCTGAAGTTTTTCTCAGGCAGGAGAGTGTGAAGGCCATCGCTGAGCACTGCATGCTAATCCGAGAGCGTCTGCGTGAGAGACTCAGGCTATTGGGTTGTCCGTGGCATTGGGATCACATAATAAAACCTGGAGGGCTTTATTGCTGTTTAGGACTCGATAGTAAGTGATACATAATAGTGAACAGCGCTAACATTACAAAGGGGAGCTCAATAATACAGTATACATGTAAATGCATGACTGAAACACTGTAAATAATCAATTTCATATTCTCTATCAGCTCAACAGGTTGAGTTCTTGGTTCAGAAGAAACATATCTACTTGTTATCCAACGGGTGTCTGAATGTCAGTGCTATTAACAGCCGTAACCTGGACTATGTTGCTGAATCCATACATCAAGCCTTAAGCTCTCAACTCTGATCTCACTTCACTGAAACTTCTCTTTATCTACAGTATGCCTTTCAACAGCTTTGGGGATTGCTGTCTTTGAGTCATAAGTATGTATATTTCAAATATATTCAAACAAACTTTTAACTTTCTTAGGCTTAACTTTTAATGAAGGCTGTAATGCAGACAGAGCAGCAATCGGCATTACTGGTTTCCTATTTTGCAATTATTGGTTATTTTGTTTGTTATGATATATTTATAGGGCAGACTGTATTTGATAGGGCCGAAAGAACTAAGAAGAAATAAAAGTACATCTGTATATCACCCACAGTGTGATGCCACTTATCAAGCAACATTCTCACATTTCTCTTCCATACAACACTTAGAAGAGAATTCATTACCATATTCACGCATCTGTATCCAAGACATGTAATGGCATTGTCTGTAATGAAAGATACCATATTTTAAATCAACTGTTGTTTATTTATTTTTCCCCCCAGTTTTTGATAATGAGATAAAAAGCATATATAATATATATATATAGAGAGAGAGAGAGAGAATTCAAGATTCTGAACACACGCACTAGATATGAGCTCCTATTAATTCATATAAAGTACTTCTGTTAATTGAGGCAAAAGCTCGTAAAAACCTGTGTTTTAACACTTATGGAAATATAAGAGTACAGAAACAAAGCGATAACTTTCAATCACTTCATTGGAGGAGCTGCAACTGCGATTTACAGTGGCATCGGCAGCTGTGAGAGCGATCAGAGCAACTACATAGCCTACAGCCGAACAATCATCAGTACGGTACAGCTGCGCAACTCAAGAAGAGACAAACATTGCTTACATCAACACAGGATGGACGCATTCAGCGGTTGCCATGGAGATCGTTTATCCTGCAGACATTAAAGGAGACAAAAGAAAAGCATTTAAACAGACACTGTTACATGAACAGCCCGAATCTCTTCATGTTGATATGACATCTCAAGAAAAGAGGACAAACTTGATCTTCTATACAGAGAGGAGCCTCATATGGATAAGTGTTATTAGTAAATATTTCCCCTACACTAAGAAGAAGGGAATCTGTAAAGGAAGTCAGATCTGCATTTTTGAATCAGCTGACCACTCCTCCCATTTCCAAACCATCAATCTGTACAACAGTGGAACGGTCTTAATTCAAGGGAATGAAGCTAGTCTCCAAGATTTTGAAAAATCATTTCCCCTTTTAAAGCAGACAGTTGAGGAGGAAACAGTTTGCAGTGTTAAAGAGGAATCTGAAGATGAGAATGAAGTGCTGCCCTACTCTCCAGTCAGCACATCTCCGGCCCCATCTGATGAACTGATGACTGAGCAGGCCACACACGCTCACAGTTATCTCCAGTGTCTTCCCCAGAAAATGGCTCTTCTAGAGATGGAGGTGTCAGAATTAAAGCAGCTAATCCTGAGCCGCCCAGATGAATTCACCATCAATAATCTCAAGGCTGAAATTAAGGATTTGCACAACATCAACATGAAACTTAAGGCTGAAATGTCAAAAATGAAAGAGGACTCAATACAGAGAGAAAGAAAGTTTGAGGAAAAACATCCACGAGTTAAAGGAAAAGCTGAAAGAACAGACTGCAATATGTTTACAGCTTAAAAACAAGGAAAGTGAATCTCCCAACGACAGCTGCACTGAGAGTAACCTGCGGCTCCATCATGAAGCGACGTCACACACCTGCAGACACAGTGAAGGAGCGCACTCACACACCGCCGCCGTCACACAGAACACCAGCGACTCAGGCCTCAGTAGTTCTTCTGATGGACTCCATTGGAAAGAACAATGAACCCAAGAAACTCTTCCCCAGGCAGCGAGTTCTAGCGCTCCACTGCAGAAACACAGAACGCGTTCATGAACTGCTCACTAATGATGATCTCGGCAGCCTGCAGTGTATTATCATTCATACAGGTACGAATGACCTCCATAGTTTAAATGAAGGTACAGCCAAGGCAATGCATGAGATGGCAGAGAAAGCCTCACAGACTTTCCCCACTTCACGTGTACTGGTCTCCACCTTGCTCCCATGACTCGATGTCCCACCCTCTGTGATCAATCAGATCAACAAAGAGGTCCGTCACTCCTGTTCCAGTCTGCCCAACGTGCACTTAGTCCATCACAGCTCTATAAGATTCAAAAATGAAAGAGTACTCAATACAAAGAGAAAGAAAGTTTGAGAAAAACATCCATGACTTAAAAGAAAAGCTGAAAGAACAGACTGCAATGTCTTTACAGCTTAAAAACAAGGAAAGCGAATCTCCCAAAGACAGCTGCACTGAGAGTAACCTGCGGCTCCATCATGAATCGCCGTCACTCAGCTCTGCACCTGCAGACTCCTCAGTGAAGGAGCACACTCACACACCGCCGCCGTCACACAGGACACCAGCGACTCAGGCCTCTGTACTTCTTCTGATGGACTCCATTGGAAAGAACATTGAACCCAAGAAACTCTTCCCCAGACAGCGAGTTCTAGCGCTCCACTGCAGAAACACAGAACGCGTTCATGAACTGCTCACTAATGATGATCTCGGCAGCCCGCAGTGTATTATCATTCATACAGGTACGAATGACCTCCATAGATTAAATGAAGGTACAGCCAAGGCAATGCATGAGATGGCAGAGAAAGCCTCACAGACATTCCCCACTTCACGTGTACTGGTCTCCACCTTGCTCCCACGGCTCGACGTCCCACCCTCTGTGATCGATCAGATCAACGAAGAGGTCCGTCACTCCTGCTCCAGTCTGCCCAACGTGCACTTAGTCCATCACAGCGCTGTAAGACCATGGCACCTGTATGACGGGCTCCACCTGAATCAGGATGGAGTCAGGATTTTTGCCAAAGCTATCAAAGATGTTGCCCTTGGACGCTTCCCAACAACCAGCTATGAAGGAGCAAAAAGAAATGTGAGAATGCAGCCGTTCGAGCCATCTGGACCTTCATCTCGCTCAAGACCACCACGAGACCTTCACAGACAACCCAGGACTTCAGGATGGTCTCACAGACAGCAGGAGAGTCAGCTCTACACTGAAGGCAGATCTTCAGGAGGGTCTCACAGACAGCAGGAGAGTCAGCTCTTCGCTGAAGGCAGATCCCAGCAGACACGCAACTATGCCCAGGTACTGTCACAGCAGACGCCCTCATCATCCGCTCAGGAACTTCCCATTAGTGATATGGGAGAAATTAAACGACTGCTAAGCCTTCTCTGCAACAAAATGCTCAACTAAAATCTACAATGATTGATCACAACACAATGATTATTATCATTGTGATTATTTTTATTATTCTTCGCTGAAGGCAGATCCCAGCAGACACGCAACTATGCCCAGGTACTGTCACAGCAGACGCCCTCATCATCCGCTCAGGAACTTCCCATTAGTGATATGGGAGAAATTAAACGACTGCTAAGCCTTCTCTGCAACAAAATGCTCAACTAAAATCTACGATGATTGATCACAACACAATGATTATTATCATTGTGATTATTTTTATTATCGATTGTTGTTATTGTTATTACTATATTATTATTTTTATTATTTTTAGTCATTATTCACAATGATTTATTTTAATCAGTTTGACTACCTTTTTTTACTTGCTCTACTATTACTATTACTTAGTTATTTTATTTATTTTATTTTGTTTTATTTTATTTATAAAAAGGTTTTATTTTTGGTTTTGCCTCCAGATAAACAGCAGTATTGCTTAATCCCTGATCATATCAAATGTTAAATATTAGCTTTTGGAATATTCAGGGTTTGTGCTCTAAAACATTTGGATTAAAAAGCACAAACACAGATTTTTTTAAATAGCATCACAAATGTGACATCCTAATTCTAACAGAAACATGGAGTAGATCAGATGTGTCCACTCAGTGTCCTGCAAGTTACTCTGAAATCATAGTGCCCTCATGGAAACTCCACTCAATACATCGTGGTAGAGATTGTGGAGGTTTAGTCATATGGATAAAAAATGACCTGGCCCCTTTTACATCACTAGTACAGCAAGGCAAAAATCACATTTGGTTAAAATTGGATAAAAGCTTTGGAATTCTAGATAAAGACCTTTTTATCTGTGGAATTTATATTCCTCCATCAGACTCCCCATACTACGACGATGAGGTATTCCACACTTTACAGGAAGAAATTAATCAATATCAAACTCTGGGGAAAATTTTACTATGTGGAGATTTAAATGCTCGAACTGGCTCAGAATTAGACTATATTGATAATTCAGGAGATAAACATCTGTTCACACATATACCCCAAGGTCTCTTCAGTACGCTATAGAAGAAATAACCAGGAGACTGGAGTCAATAGGCACGGGAAAGAGGTAGCCCACCTTTGTCAAACTTTATGTCTTTATATCCTCAATGGTAGAATCAAAGGAGATTCCTGTGGACAATTTACATATAGCTCAGATCTCGGGAACAGTGTTGTAGATTATGCCATATCAAATATAAGCCCTTCCCATTTCAGTGCATTTACCGTCAAAGCTCAGTCTGACCACAGCCAGATCAATCTTTTCATTAAAGAGGAAAACATCAAATCAAGGGAAATTCATAAAAAGCCAATTCATCTACATAAACTCAAAACACCATATAGATGGACTCGTAGTGCTGCTGAAACATATATTAAAGTATTGAAGTCAAATGAAATAGTCAATTCCATAACACTGTTTAACAATTCAACATATGATAATAATTGGAAAGGAATAAATTTAGCAATTAAACATATTCATGACATTTTTGAAAATATAGCAAAAAAAGGCTAATTTAAATGAAACTGCCACATATAAACACAAAAATAGAGCTAAACAAAAACCCCATGGTGGTTTGACCATGACTGTAAAACAATAAGACAAGAGCTACGATTCATTTCCAATCAAAAACACAAAGATCCAGTCAACTCAGAATTACGCTCAAAGCACTCAGAACTTCTGAAACAATACAAACACACACTGAGACAGAAGAAATTGGATTATTATAACAACACACTTCAGAAGATGGAAAACACAATTGATCAGGGTCAGTTCTGGAGCATGTGGAACAGTCTAAACAATACAAAGCCACAAGAACTAGCTATACAAGATGGTCAAATTTGGAAAGATTATTTTGAGAAGCTCTATACACATCAAACTGACCCTCTGAATAATCCCAACCAATTAAAAGTTCTTGAAAAATTGAATGCTCTTGAATCATGTATCAAAAACAATCAAAATCCACTAGATTATCCAATAACCCAACAAGAACCTGGTGGAAAACTGAAATCCCTCAAATGTAAAAAATCCTGTGGCCCTGACAACATAAAAAATGAGATGCTTAAAAACAGCTCTCCTGAATTTCAGACTGCATTACTCAAACTTTTTAACTTGATTTTGAGTTCAGGCGTTTTTCCTGAGGTCTGGAACACAGGACTCATCTCTCCGATCTTTAAAAGTGGAGACAAAACAGATCCTAATAACTACAGAGGGATCTGTGTAACCAGTAATTTGGGAAAAGTATTTTGCTCAATAATCAACTCTCGGATTTCATCTTTCTTAAAGCAGCACAATGTCATCAGCAAATCTCAAATTGGCTTCCTCCCTAAACACCGAACCACTGACCATATTCACACACTACACACGTTAATAAATGAACATGTACACCAAAAGAAAGATGGAAAAATATTTGCATGCTTCATAGATTTTAAGAAGGCTTTTGACTCCATTTGGCATAATGGACTGTTTTATAAAATCATTTAAAGTGGCATACGGGGTAAAATATATGACTTAATTAAAAACATGTATAACCGAAATAAATGTACAGTAAAAATTGGACAGCAAAGGACAGGTTATTTTTCTCAACAGCGAGGAGTGAGACGACTTTATTTAACATATATATCAATGAATTGGCAGATCTACTGGACCAATTAAACAGTCCAGGACTACAATTATTCGACACAGAAGTCAAATATTTACTTGTACACCAAAAGAAAGATGGAAAAATATTTGCATGCTTCATAGATTTTAAGAAGGCATTTGACTCCATTTGGCATAATGGATTGTTTTATAAAATCATTCAAAGTGGCATAGGGGGTAGAATATATGACTTAATTAAAAACATGTATAACCAAAATAAATGTGCAGTAAAAATTGGACAGCAAAGGACAGACTATTTTTCTCAACAGCGAGGAGTGAGACAGGGCTGCTGCCTCAGCCCGACTTTATTTAACATATATATCAATGAACTGGCAGATCTACTGGACCAATCAAACAGTCCAGGACTACAATTATTCGACACAGAAGTCAAATATTTACTGTATGCAGACGACTTGCTAATTCTATCTAAAACACCAGAAGATCTCCAGAACAACTTTGACATTTTAACTAAATAGACGTCAACATCCAAAAAACTAAAATTATGATATTTCAGAAAAAAACCAGAAATCTAGAACATAAACATTTATTTACTTTAAACAACACCACACTTCAACATGCTTTACAATATAATTATCTTGGTCTGGTTTTAACTCCCACTGGAAATTTCAAATTGGCAATTAAAACATTACTTACAAAAGCCCGCAGGGCACTGCATGCCATACGAACGAAATTATTCAAAATAAACATCCCCATCAGAATTTGGACAAAGATTTTTGATAGTGTCATACTGCCTATTGCCCTGTATGGAAGCGAGATCTGGGGCCCAGCGAGTAACTACAGCCATAAGGATTGGCACAAACACGCTTTAGAAGCTCTGCATGTAGAGTTCTGCAGAAGCATCCTTCATGTGCATAGAAACACGCCTAATAACGCCTGCAGAGCCGAGTTAGGCCGTCTCCCCCTAAATCTAATAATTAAAAAAAAAGAGTTTTAAAGTTCTGGATCCACTTAAACTCTAGTTCGGAAGATTCTCTTCATTTTAAAGCACTAAAAACACAAAAAAGGAGTGCTCAAAAAAGTCATCTTTGTGTAATGGTGTCAGATCTGACTAACAAAGCACTCGATATCACCAACCCTGAAAAACATGGGAGAATCAAAGAAATTATGAATGAAGAGAAGGAGACATACATACAGCATTGGAAAGAACAAACCAAAGACCAAAGTCGTCTCCAATGTTATCTGAAACTCAACAGAGAGTACAGTCTGGCTGACTATCTGGTCTCAGTCAGGAATATAACACACAGATGAAGTACAGACTGAGTGACCACCAGCTGGCCATAGAGAGAGGACGACATAAAAAGACGTGGTTACCTAAAGAAGAGCGATTCTGTAATGAATGTAGATCAGGGTCAGTTGAGACGGAGGAACACTTCCTCCTCCACTGTGACAAATACACATCCTTAAGAGACTCACTGTACAGTCAAATACAGCAGAACATTCCTGAGTTCCAGTCGCTCCATGAAAACCACAAATTAAGAATATTACTTGGTGAAGGACCTACTTCCTCTTTGGTAGCACATCATATTTATAAATACCACAAACTAAGAGGTAAAGAGTGAACACATCTACATTAGTAGTACCATCAATGTTTATATAAATATGTATATGGATGTATTTTACATGTATTTTTTGCTTTGTTTGTTTATGGATGTATATTATATGTATTTTTGTTTTTTTTTATTCTGCTATGTACAATGCTCTGGCAATATGTACCTAAGTATGTCATGCCAATAAAGCAATATGAATTGAAAAAATTGAGAGAGGGAGAGAGAGAGAGAGAGAGAGAGAGAGAGAGAGAGAGACTACATTTTAATATACTTGTAGTCTGACTACAGTTTATGATTGCATGACTACATTTATAAATTACATTACAAACATACTAAAATACACAAATTCATGTTACTATAGGGTTATGTATAGGGATTCCTTTTTTTTTCTTTTTGTCAACTGAACCTCTTTCACCTAATATTTACTTAAAATACCCCCCTGAAATTTAAGGTAATCAGTTAATAATTAATTAACACATTTGCATTTGCATGTTCATTGTTCTCTGGCTTTGGTTAATGATCACATGACATGCAGGTAAACAAATATTTCATCTTTTTTATAGATGGAAAAAAAAAAAAAACTTGCCCCAAACCCCCTGCAGTTCCTTCACGAACCCCAGTTTGGGAATGCTTGACACGATGTATTATTAAATGCACTTCATGTTATTAACAACAAATAAAATAGGTTTTCTTTCTCTTTATATTTTTATATCAATATGGTACCCTATTTAAATCAATGTGATAGGAAGAGTTAGGTCAAAAGTAATCTAAAAGTATTCAAAGAGTAGTCTGATTATATTACCTATTTATATTATTACTTACTTTGTCATGTAATTTGGAATGAAATAAACTATAATTTTTAAGTAAGTAATTTGTGTGTGTGTGTGTGTGCGTGCGTGCGTGCGTGCGTGCGTGCGTGTGTGTGTTAAGATAATTTGATATGCTTGTCAGAAGAAAGTATGTTGTACAGGTTTGGAACGACATGAAGGTGAAAAAAATTATGACAGAATTTTAATTTTTGGGAGAACTATCCCTTTTACTAAGTTCACAATGCAGCTCTGAAGTTAATACCCGTAGTTAGACGCAAGATATCATGGCAGGTGCGTGCGTGCGTGCGTGCGTGCGTGCGTGCGTGTGTGTGTGTTAAGATAATTTGATATGCTTGTCAGAAGAAAGTATGTTGTACAGGTTTGGAACGACATGAAGGTGAAAAACATTATGACAGAATTTTAATTTTTGGGAGAACTATCCCTTTTACTAAGTTCACAATGCAGCTCTGAAGTTAATACCCGTAGTTAGACGCAAGATATCATGGCAGGCATCATATTTGGTTCCTCCTATCAGTAGGAATGTAAAGGGTTAACAAACCCGCACTTACAGTTAAATGAACAAGACAATTTCCCTTTTGTAGTACCACTGGGTAATAAAAGTAAATAGTCTGTTTTATTCATGTATAATAAAAAAATGCCCAGGATGCTACGAAAAGTGTCCAACGTCCTTGAAAAGTGTCCAGTGTCCACAGTGTACAAATAGTTACTATGTTATTTCTCATTATTGTTCTGTAAAATTGAAAACAACATGGCCACAGCCCAGCAAAGCTGTTCCAGAGGCTATATCTAGGTGACAAATCATGACAGAACAAGATGACTTCCGCATTAAAAGTGACAGACAATCTATTGTACTCTAAGAAAAAACTGCAATTGATCAAAACAAATCCAACCGGGACAAACACAACACTTCACTTACACTTACCCCTTATGGATTTCAAAACATTTAACATTAATCCAAGGACATTACCTAAGCAAGTTTTTAAGATATCAATACACCTTTGTGCCTTCTTACACCCATTAGTCAAGTCTATTAGTCTCTTTAATAGTCTTGTGCGTTTGTTCTCCACTGATAATTTACTGCTTTCTTTGTAAGTGACAGCAAGGACAGCAGCAGCAAGCCGCCCATACAGTGACAGTTCAATCCAATTCAAATACATCTGAAGCCCAACAATCACTGCAGTTCTGACAGCCATTTCCTCCACATGAGCTTTACTTTCCTCAGTTGATGACTCTTAGCCCTTGACAAGTGAAAAACAATCTTTTTCTGGTTAACCATATCATTAGCATTCAAAATCCAGTGTGAGAATCATAAGTGCTTTGGTTTTCTGAATCAAAAACACATTTGTTCTAATATTTCACATTATATACAGTTTATTATGATCTTGAATTTTTCAGTTGGCTGAACGGTGCTTCAAGATTTCTACAGTTCAGCAGCACTGGGACTTTGCGGCGAGTGATTTGTGCTCTGAGTGAACTGAGGTAAACGGACCTTAGTCAGGGAAGACGCCATATTGAATTTGAAGTCTTTACAATGGCAGTGGAGTTCTTGTGTAGGTACTGAAAGTGTTTTGGAAAGATGTTTCGTTAGCTGAATAGCTGGAGGAACGGATGAACAATTCACTGTTAAGCAACAGTACAGTCCATTGAACACACTTAACTTCTGTCCCTCACAGACTCATTTTTTCACTCCTGTCAGAAATATAAAACTAACAACATAAAAACATTTTGATTACTTGAAATAAAATAAATTATCTGAAATAAAATATGAAAACTTTAAAACTAAACAAACTTAATAAAAAGGGTGATTCCCCAAAAAAGTAAACTAATACAAATGACAAAAACATTAAAATTGATATACAAAATATAAAATAAAAAACTAATAAAAACATTATCATACTAGTATATTAATAAAACTAAACACTGGTTTCCAGACAACACAAAAAAAGGTATTTTCCGAGATTTCTGTCCTCCTTGGATCACGTTTGGATCAAACAGTCAGTTGATTAAGTTTTTATGAAAGCAGTCTTTATAAACATTTTTAAGCATCAAAGTTTTGAATACATGGACTGTCAGTGGAGGGACAGAAATCTGTCTTTTTTTATTTAAAATATCTTCATTTGTGTTTAAAAAATGCACAAAAGTCATAAGCGTTTGGAATGACATGAGAGTGAGTAAATTATGAGAGATTTGTAATTTTTGGGTGCTATCCCTTTAACAATTCTTCTTTCATAAAATGTTTCTGTAAAGCAGCGTTGGGAAGGTTACTTTGGAAATGTAATAAGTTACCCTATTTAAAATGTAAGTGCAAGTGCAACTATTTCAATTGCTTTCATAAAGAAATGTAACTGATTACATTTGATGACTTTTTGATTTCTTTCCTAAATTTCTAATCAATGTTTTCAACTGTTATTCATTTTAGATTATAATAATTAAAATTTTAAAGCACAGCCACTACAAAATCAGACTTCAGCACCTCTTTTTACGTTGAGATAGCTCTGAGGTTAAGTACAGGTTGAAAGTCATAATAAGAAATAGTTAAATAGCTATGATACTGTTTTTGAAATCAAATCTTTGCATAGCTATGACAGGAAACACTGGCATCTAACAATGAAAAAAAAAACAGTTAATCTTACAAATTAAAGCATATACATCAACCCAAATACGAAATAAGTCCAATAAGCATGGGTCCTATTCTGTGTCCTAAACTCCTGAAACATTGGGGTGTCATATTTTAGAGCAGTGCCATTTGGGAAAGAAATCAATTAAATCTGTGTGTGTGTGTGTGTGTGTGTGTGTGTGTGTGTGTGTGTGTGTGTGTGTGTGTGTGTGTAAAACCCCCTCTGTAATCATGAACATTTTCATAAGAAATTGTAAATTAATTACACACTTTTCTCAGTAACTTCAATGGGTTACAGTTACATTTTATAATTAAATTACTAATAACTTTAACTATAATTAAGTTACTCCCAAACACTGCTGTAAAGTAATATCAAACAATCACAATCGCATTCTATTTGACTTTTAGCAGTAAGCTAAGAAAAGATACTTGCATCATGCATGACTTCATTGTTATGTTATGTACAAAAACAGGTGTTAAATTCAACAACTTGAAATATCATGAACATCTCCTCTGCTTTTTTTCTAATTTGTCAATTGTTTCCTCATCTATATTAAGTTTGAAATTAACCCAATCATACGACACGAAATGGACGGATATTAAATCGATAAGATGGTCAACAAAATGAAAGTGATGGAAAACGATGTAGGGGCCACTACTTTGACCTTCAGGCATGTCAATCATTTTTTCTCCAGGCTGAGATATGAGTTCAGAGCGACACGGTCAGGTGCTTAGAAGATCAGAGAAACACTCTACTATCATGGAAGTGTGCTTCCGGGCAGAAATATCTACACATTTCAACCTTTGTTTCCATGTCTCGAGCACAGGAGAAAGCAGAGAGATAATATGCTGTTGTCATGAGTGGTTTATATATAAAAACACAATGTGTCTCATTCAATGTTCAAGAGAAGCGTAGCAGCTTTTTTGTAACACTTTGATGAGATTCGGTTGATGTTTTGAGCTGACCTCTGCTCTGGATGAGTATTGTTTGCTCAGAATTGGATGCGCTTCATCAGTGACTTTTCACAGATCTGTCAAGATTTTCCAGGTATTGTAAAGAGCATTCTGAAAACATATTGAATTATTCAGTGGAATTGCAAGTGCAGAACTTTATTCATAAGATGATTCAACAGCGAGAAATATTAGAGTGAAGAACCTTTCATTGATATAACAGTGATAGTTTGCCCAAAAATAAATAATCTGTCATCATTTACGCACCCTTATGTCGTTTATGTAGTTTCAAAGCTGTATGAGTTTCTTTCTTCATGGGACACAAAATGAGATATTTTGAATAGTGTGCTGATGGCTCTTTGTTGTTCAGTTATAATAACTGGGAACTGTGGCTTTCAAGCTTAAAAATGGTCCCCAAGTCTTTTGAAGCATATGATAGCTTTGTGTAAGAAAGTTTTGTATTTTATTATATTTTAAAATGTAATGTATTACTGTGATGGCAAATTATTCTTCAGAAATCATTCTAATATGCTGATCTGATGCTCAAGAAACATTGATGAAAAAACTAGCATTTATTTGAAATAAACATACATTTTCAAAACCCGGCAACCTACAGAAGTCAAAATAAAATGTCATTCACAACTCATTTTGACTGACAGAATATTCAAATTTGACATTTACAAATACTATCTTGTGATTCACCAGTAATTAAAGTAAAAGCTACATGAGGTTTAGTCCAAGATAGACACTGAAATTGAAACTAGACTCCAGAGCCCAGAGTAGTCTGCTCTGTGGTCTTTAACCCAGCTCTGACATAGTACAACAAAACTCATTTGGGACTGTGTTCGTGATTCATATGCAAAGAGTGTAATTTTGTAAAGGCCAATCCAGTAAACTAAGTCAATGTGACAGAGCAAGGGGGTCGTTCACAAATTAACAGTCCAAACTGGTAAACAAAAATCAAAATACATACAGTAATTCAATTTTTTTGTTAATGGACGCTCAGTTCTGCAGCCAGGCTTATTGAGCCTTAAAATTAGACTAATCACTCAAGAGCCGCAGGAAAATTACATCATGACAACACCGATTGGCACAAGAGTATACATAGTCTTTATAGGCTTACAGAATCTACAAACCCTTCACCAGTGACTACAGTATCCTGTGGTTCATGCCATGATTTGATCACTAGCAAAATACCTAACTAAATATAACCAAATATTTGCAACTTACATTTATAAAATGGATAGTTCCTTGATTCTGATTGGTTGTGTCACCAAAGAAATAGTTTCAAAATGTCAGATTTTGTTATACATTTTGACTCGACTCTTTCCTCGCCAAAATAGTAAAAAACAAACAAAAAAAAAGTATTCACAAAACTTTCATTGCTCCAGGAATATTTTGTTGTATGAATATCTATCTGAACATGCAATATGTCCAAAAAAATTGCTTTATAGTAGTGAAGGTGTAATTATATTTGAAAGCCACACTAGCCGGGTTTCCATCCAAAGTTGCGAATTTAACTTATGTGCAAAATTGAAATATCGCATAAAATATTTGCGAATAAGCACCGTTTCCATCCAACGAGTCAAAGAGAACAAAATCGTCACTTCCTGGTAAACTGGCTCTATATATCTCTAAGAAAAGTAGGAGAAGCCACTGAATATAATAATTTTCATATATAATAAATTACTTGCACCTCAGAGCGAGCAGATGAAATAAAATAAATGCTTTTTTTTCATTGCTTTCGGAGGTGGGTGCTGCTGTTTGGGAACGCAGTCGTGTAACAGTTCTGGGAGGCAATTATACAGAAATATTTTGCTCGGGCATTTCAAAATGACCATAACAACATTTCAGATGCTGAGGAACAAGATCGGTCCGCTGGTTAGTCAGGTTTTGCCATCCCATAGCGCAAAGTCACATGACTTTTTTTGATGCGCATGGAGGAATTTACTCGGCGAATGCGTTTCCATCTCCCATTATTCACATTAGCCCTTTTTCAAAAATCACATCAAGCAAGCATAAAACCTTTTTTGCGAACTAAGGGATTTTTATTCAAAATTTGGTGTCACACGTTTCTGATGCGATACTTCAAAATGCACATAAAAACAGGGTGATGGAAACATAACTATACTGACACTGGTTTTTCATGTTTAATCCTGTAAAGCTGCTTGCATGACTGGAGTGCCGAAGAGCAGAGCTTGTGCAAACATCCATATCGCTATGATCAGCTGCTTCCTTAACTGCTGTTTTCTCATTGTGTGTTTATTAGACAGATACATTTGTGACACTGAGGGAAGTAGAACAGACATACAGTAAGTGAAGCAAAACATTTATCAGTCTACTAGTAGAAATGTTGGCTGGCTCTGTTATCTTTAAAAAGTAATTTTGTTAAAATATTCAATCAGCTGTCAGATCTGACTCACTTGTACTGATGTGCATAATGACTGGCAGTTCTTTTATAGCTATTTAAGTTCTTCCGTGACAATTCGGTCTTCACATGTGCTACAACTGCTCACCAGTCAAATCACACAGCTGGCACACTAAGAAAATAAGAGCACTTGGAATACTTCTGCAATTAGGGAGCTTCTAGATTGCTTTATTCAAACAGACTGAAGGAATTTAACAATCCATATGGTGATATTAGTGGGTTCTGATGCTCGGTGGTTTCTTAGCTTCCAGACAAATTACAAATGGTGTGTTCAAGTGTCTCCACACGTCGTTATGCGCTGGGTGCTTTATTGAGTCATTGTACACCTATGACTATACTTTTAGATAAAATTTCAAAAAATAAACAAGTAAAAGTATAATAATAAAATAATAAATACATAATAAAACAACATTTTAAAAAAGTGATTCAATTAAATTCAAACAGTTTAACTTAGATATATTTAGAGTAGTACCTGATATTTATGTATGATTTTTTTATATAAGCTCTGTCATTAATAAAATCTTATTTGTTTTCATTCATAAAAAAGTTCTTGCTAACACATTTTTATTTTATTTATATAATGTTTAAAAGGCTTAGTAGTAATTATTTTGCTAATTCTTTTTAAATAATCTCATTCAGCAAAAAAAGTGACAATAAAGACAATAAAGATTTGTACATTGTTAAAAAAAAATATTCAAATAAATGCTGAAAAAAATCTGGAAAAAACTGTATCACCTTTTCCACAAAAATATTAAGCAGCACAGCCGTTTTCAACACTGATAATAATAAATGTTTCTTGAGCAGCAAATCAGCATATTAGAATGATTTCTGAATGATCACTTGACACTGAAGACTGGAGAAATGATGCTGAAAATTCAGCTTTGATCACAGGAATGAATTACATTTTAAAATATAACAAAACAGAAAATAGTTACTATAAATTGTAATATTTCAAAATATTACTATCATTTTGTAACCTAAAGAAAGGTCTCTTTGATTAACTGAATTCAGGGTGAATACAGGTGCATCTCAATAAATTAGAATGTCATGGAAAAGTTCATTTATTTCAGTAATTCAACTCAAATTGTGAAACTCGTGTATTAAATAAATTCAATGCAC
>NW_015539802.1:434677-440471 GCF_001515605.1 Sinocyclocheilus anshuiensis | reverse complement strand
CAGCTTCTAGCTTCTTTGGCAATGAATGTTTGTGGCTTACCCTCCTTGTGAAGGGTGTCAATGATTGTACAACTGTCAACTGTCAGATCAACAGTCTTCCCCATGATTGTGTACTTCAGTCTGTGTGCATTGAATTTATTTAATACACGAGTTTCACAATTTGAGTTGAATTACTGAAATAAATGAACTTTTCCACGACATTCTAATTTATTGAGATGCACCTGTATAAGAAAAGTCTTTTAAAAAGCCATCAGCGTTGTCTGAATTGGAACTATGTATTTTGGATTATTTGATTTATTTTTGTTTATCTGTTTGGACTGTTCATCTGTGAAAGACCCCTTTCTCGGTCACATTGACTTAGATATTTAGGTTGCCCTTTACAAAATTAAACTCTCTGTATGTGGGTGTCACGCCATGGACTTTTCTGTGTGTTTTGTTTAGTTTCCTACGTGTCCCGTGTGCCTTTAGATCTAGTTTTCCCTTGTGTTTTCCTATTCCCATATTTGGTCTTCCTGTTCCTGCTCTCTGATTGTTTCCAATTAGATTCCAGGTGTGTCTCGTCTTCCCCTGATTAAGATGTGTACTAAAGGAGTGTTTTGTTCAGCGTTCGGCATTGTAACAAAGTTCGTTGTTCGGGAAGAAGGAGGCGGGAACTGACGAACATTCCAACAAAACTTTAATAATAAAATAAACACAAAATAGCGCGACTTTAATCCTTCCGGAGCTCCTCCGTGGGACTCGAGACCGGTGAGTGGCGCAGGTGCACTTACTCTACTCTACTCACTTACATTAGCATTTACTCCACCGGCCTCGCTCCGTTCCCACGGCTCTCGGCCATAAAAGTATGTTTGTTGTGGAAGATTCTCTCCGCGTCTCCTCGTTTCCCTCCTACGAACCGTGACAGTGGGTCACTTTTTTTTTTTTGCACTATATCCAAGAGCTGTGTTAAAAAGTTACAGTACATTATTTATTTTTTATACATAATATATATTTATATAGCTATACCGACAAATTCTGTGGAGCAGATCTCCAGTGGAGCAGAAAAATAACCTCTATCAAGAAGCACAGCAGCACATTTACTGTACATATCCAGTCATTTCCAGAAACTGGGCATTGCACAACTACAACACTTTTACAGAGCCATTATGGAAAGCATTATCATTTCCTCAATCTTCCTCTGCTTCGACTCTACTAATGCACAATCAAAAGGTGTGCTGAAAAATGGCTCCAATCTTCCGTTCCACGTCAAGCTTTGTAAATTTAAGGCAGTGAACGTGACCACCAACTTTATTCAGACACCTCTCACCCTGGTTGTTATTTATTCCAAGAAAGCTATGCTCCAGAAAATTCAGTCCTAAATTAAACCAACCATGCCCCGTACATCACAGTACGAATTGAGTCAGAGGTTCAATTTCATTTCTGGAATAAATAAATTAATTTTTTTAAATAAATAAAGTATTATTGCAACTCTATGCAAATGAGCGTGATCTCGTTGTGCTTTATTTTATAATAGAACAATACAGAATAATATATAATAGAATAATAAAATAGTTCTGATTTTGAATTTGAAATAATGTAGCATTTCTGGGTGTTAAGTTTAAAGATTAGAAAAAAAAGTGGTATTCTGCAGGCCTGTAATTACCTATTTAGGTAATAACCTAATATGATTTCATGTTAAGTTCATAATATTTCATTTAATAGCATTAATTTTATTTAGTATTTAATATCGAAATAGAAAAAAAGAAAGACATTTTAGCATAAATGGTACAGTATAGTGTTCTGAGAATAAAATGAATATATGTAATTTCACTTTCATCTTTTTTCCTAATCTCTGACTGTTAAAGAGGATTTTTCTTTTCATATTTCAGATAAACCTGATCAGCTAAATAATAGTGAGATGTGAGTCATAATAGCTTCTGATTTTCCTGTCTCACCCACATTCTCTCCTTCTCTCTGTGTGTCCAGTAATTAGAGGTGCGCTAGCGGCGCTGTGCATCTGATAATACAGGCTGAGAGGGGATGTACTATGCTCCTGTGCTTCCATTTCACAGGTGCTCATTGACATGGTTAACAATGAAGAAAATTTATGACTGTCATAGTGCAAACCCATTAGAGATTTGCTCCAGCTCAACCCTTCACCTCAGGTACACAAAAACACAGAATACGGCAGAGTATGAGTCGCTTGTGTAGCCCATCGTATCTCTCTGAAGTAACTAGATCAGATGCACAACAATTTGTGAACTTTAAAATCTAAGCAGCAAAAACCCTCAAATCATAGTCAAAATACATTCAAAACTATTATTGTTCCCTTCGTGATCTCGTTGTGCTTTATTTTATAATAGAACAATACAGAATAATATATAATAGAATAATAAAATAGTTCTGATTTTGAATTTGAAATAATGTAGCATTTCTGGGTGTTAAGTTTAAAGATTAGAAAAAAAAGTGGTATTCTGCAGGCCTGTAATTACCTATTTAGGTAATAACCTAATATGATTTCATGTTAAGTTCATAATATTTCATTTAATAGCATTAATTTTATTTAGTATTTAATATCGAAATAGAAAAAAAGAAAGACATTTTAGCATAAATGGTACAGTATAGTGTTCTGAGAATAAAATGAATATATGTAATTTCACTTTCATCTTTTTTCCTAATCTCTGACTGTTAAAGAGGATTTTTCTTTTCATATTTCAGATAAACCTGATCAGCTAAATAATAGTGAGATGTGAGTCATAATAGCTTCTGATTTTCCTGTCTCACCCACATTCTCTCCCTCTCTCTGTGTGTCCAGTAATTAGAGGTGCGCTAGCGGCGCTGTGCATCTGATAATACAGGCTGAGAGGGGATGTACTATGCTCCTGTGCTTCCATTTCACAGGTGCTCATTGACATGGTTAACAATGAAGAAAATTTATGACTGTCATAGTGCAAACCCATTAGAGATTTGCTCCAGCTCAACCCTTCACCTCAGGTACACAAAAACACAGAATACGGCAGAATATGAGTCGCTTGTGTAGCCCATCGTATCTCTCTGAAGTAACTAGATCAGATGCACAACAATTTGTTAACTTTAAAATCTAAGCAGCAAAAACCCTCAAATCATAGTCAAAATACATTCAAAACTATTATTGTTCCCTTCCATCACCTAACCTAAGGCTAACAGGTGTGATTGTCCTATTCAAACAGAAGCTTACAGAAACAGCTCAGTTAAGTATTGGGCACAAAATATAAGGCCCTACATTGTTTAGCTCTTGTGTACTTAACAAGTCTTCTACCACACTGTACTCCATTCACTGTCTTTAAGGTTGCAAAAGGATAGCAAAGTCCACTAAAGGAGGTAGAGAGATTTCATATTTTGCTCCTAAACTCTGGAATGGCCTTCCTGATATTGTTCGGGGTTTAGAAACACTCTCTCTGTTTAAAGACACATCTGCATTCACATAGTGCATCTCATAACCTTGTACTCCAGTTATATCTGACAAATTCACATGATCATTCTTTGCTTGAAATATCATGAACAGCAGTTACGCTAATTATTTTCTATTTACCTTTTAGTTTCTACCTCAGGATGCCCTCTGGATTGGATCCAGCCTCTTATAAAGATGTGAGATGACCTGGCTGACACCTGAGAAAAGATAATGCCAACCCTCTTGTGAGGAACTCAGATGACACCAACTCTGAATCAGTATAAAAACTGCTAAATTTCTCTTACATTATATTCATTATGATCAAAATATGCAATCACTCCCTTTATAATGTTCATCGTTTCTGCTTGAATATATGATATGAATGAACGGCATTGTAGTAACCATGGAACTCTACATTTCTGCCATATGGACATCACTTTGACATAATCACCTCTGATAACAAAGCTTTAACTGATTGTCTAGTACACCAAGTGCCTGGACCTAAATGGACCCGTGCCTGTTCTAAATACACACGTGGTCAGAATTGTTGGTACCCATGGTAAATACGATCAAAGAAGGCTGTGAAAATAAATCTGCATTGTTAAACCTTTTGATGTTTTATTAAAAAAATCTAACCTTTCATTGGAGAATAAGAATTTAAAATGGGGGGAAATATCATTATAAAATAACAGTTTTTCTCTGACATACATTGGACATAATTAACAGTACCCTTTTATTCAATACTTTTTTAAACCTCCATTTGCAATTTGTGAACTTTAAAATCTAAGCAGCAAAAACCCTCAAATCATAGTCAAAATACATTCAAAACTATTATTGTTCCCTTCCATCACCTAACCTAAGGCTAACAGGTGTGATTGTCCTATTCAAACAGAAGCTTACAGAAACAGCTCAGTTAAGTATTGGGCACAAAATATAAGGCCCTACATTGTTTAGCTCTTGTGTACTTAACAAGTCTTCTACCACACTGTACTCCATCACTGTCTTTAAGGTTGCAAAAGGATAGCAAAGTCCACTAAAGGAGGTAGAGAGATTTCATATTTTGCTCCTAAACTCTGGAATGGCCTTCCTGATATTGTTCGGGGTTTAGAAACACTCTCTCTGTTTAAAGACACATCTGCATTCACATAGTGCATCTCATAACCTTGTACTCCAGTTATATCTGACAAATTCACATGATCATTCTTTGCTTGAAATATCATGAACAGCAGTTACGCTAATTATTTTCTATTTACCTTTTAGTTTCTACCTCAGGATGCCCTCTGGATTGGATCCAGCCTCTTATAAAGATGTGAGATGACCTGGCTGACACCTGAGAAAAGATAATGCCAACCCTATTGTGAGGAACTCAGATGACACCAACTCTGAATCAGTATAAAAACTGCTAAATTTCTCTTACATTATATTCATTATGATCAAAATATGCAATCACTCCCTTTATAATGTTCATCGTTTCTGCTTGAATATATGATATGAATGAACGGCATTGTAGTAACCATGGAACTCTACATTTCTGCCATATGGACATCACTTTGACATAATCACCTCTGATAACAAAGCTTTAACTGATTGTCTAGTACACCAAGTGCCTGGACCTAAATGGACCCGTGCCTGTTCTAAATACACACGTGGTCAGAATTGTTGGTACCCATGGTAAATACGATCAAAGAAGGCTGTGAAAATAAATCTGCATTGTTAAACCTTTTGATGTTTTATTAAAAAAATCTAACCTTTCATTGGAGAATAAGAATTTAAAATGGGGGGAAATATCATTATGAAATAACAGTTTTTCTCTGACATACATTGGACATAATTAACGGTACCCTTTTATTCAATACTTTTTTAAACCTCCATTTGCCAAAATAACAGCCATGAGTTTTCTCCTATAATGCCTGATGAGGTTAGAGAGCACCTGACAAGAGCTCTGAGCCCATTCCTTCATCCAAAATCTCTCCAGACCCTTCAGATCCCCAGCTCCATGATGGTGCTTCTTCTCTTCTTGTGCCCAGTGACCCATTTTTGTGTTGTTTTTAAGGTTTGTTTTTGGATTATTGTCCGGTTGGAAGACCCAAACATGTCCCATTATAAGATTTCTAAGAGTCAGTCACTTTTTGTTGGTATTTGATAGAATCAAAGATGCCATGAATCTAAACAAGATGTCCAGGACCTCCAGCAGAAATATAGGCCCACAATATTAAAAATACAGCAGTATATTTCATTGTACACAGTGTTCACCAAACCCATCTTGAGTGGGTATTTTTTTAGTTACATCTGACCATAGAAGCCAGTCCCATTTGAAGTCCAGTCGTGTCTGACAACTGAATATGCTGGGGATTGTTTTTGGATGAGAGCATTTTCTTTTCTTGA
>NW_015539802.1:434370-434558 GCF_001515605.1 Sinocyclocheilus anshuiensis | reverse complement strand
CAGTTGTGTCTGCATTTTCTTTTCTTGATTTTTTTTCTTGAAACCCTCCCAAACAACATGTGGTGTAGGTGCTGTTACATATTTACTAAGGGTACCAACAATTCTGACCATGTGTGTATGTTCCCCAATTTGTCAATAAATTTCCCCTCTGTGTGTCAGATTTTTATAATATCCTATCAGTCACCAGT
>NW_015539802.1:424002-433562 GCF_001515605.1 Sinocyclocheilus anshuiensis | reverse complement strand
GTGTGTCAGATTTTTATAATAGCCTATCAGACACCAGTAGCTTCTCAAGTAGCTTCCCCCCCCCCCCTTGTCAAGTCCACATTGATATTAAAAAAATGGCTGTGCATAAGTATCTATAACCATACTAAATTTATTATTTAGCTGTAGTAATATGTAGTCATTTTCAAGCATGCAGTACATTACTATAGTATGGGTTTGAATTTGTTTGAAAAAGCTTTGCAACTTTGCAACTGTTTTTTTTGCTATAATTATCTTGAAATGAAGCTCATATGAAAAACGATTCATTAATTGGGCTCTGTGATCTGGACTCAACAGTTTCAAATCTCGCTGTCCTCACTTCACTACACGGCAGCCAAAAAGTCGAAGCTTTAACTGATTATCTAGTACACCAAGTGCCTGGACCTAAATGGGCTCGTGCCTGTTCTCAACATGTTCCCCAATTTGCCCATCATTTTCCTCTCTGTGTCAGATTTTTATAATATCACCAGTAGCTTCCCAACTATCATTCTAATAAACTAGAGTCAAAGTATTGGAGCAGCATGTTGGAGGTGATCAAATGGATTGATTGCGGACCAGATTTGTCCTGTCACAACCTTTGTCTTTAGAAATACATGCTGGAAAGAAACTCAGCTACATGCAGCTACTTCTGTATTGGCTTTGAAGCTAAAACCAGGAGGTAAATTGTTGGATATTGATTTGTGAAGAAGAAATCTTTCTGGAGGGAGTTCTGATTGAGATGGTCTGTGAAGCAGAAGCTAGCTATTAAAGACTAGAAGAAAACAATGACACCTGCCTATCAAACCCTACAGGAGTTAAACTGCCTCTCTGAGAGGGACGAGACCTGCACGAATCCAAGAAAAACAACTCTTACCCCCAAAGTTTCATCAAAACATTATTTAAAGATAATGTTCAAAGGATATTTCACTTTGATACTAGGCGTTTCACAACAGTGCTCAAGGGAAATTCTTATTGTACTAGGAGAACATTAAAAGTATTCCTTTTGTAAAAACGAAATAGTACAAACCATGACAGCAAAGCAGCATTAGGGACATTAGTGATGTGCATAATAACACATTTTCTGTGAGTCAGACCTTCGTAGGACGAACCTCTGACAGAATACAGTAAATGAGGCTGGATTGAATCACTGAATCACAGGATGGTGAAAAGGCTGATAGCAGAATATTGTCTCTTACATCCAAATATCAGGCCACTAACCTTGGTGCTGGCTTTATCAGCAACGAAGGTCAGCGAGATGAAGCGGATTTCAGTGTTTGAAATGTACAATGACAGACCCATTATATTATGACTAAATAAGCCTCTATCTTTAAGAAAACAAGCCGAAACTATTGCGATTCCTTTTATCTTCCAGGCAGATTGTATCTGACATGTTCTAGGTCACATTTCTCGGTGTACTTGCGCATTAACTCCATGCTCTCCGTGTGTATTCACGGTTCACCGATGAAAGGTGCGATGCTGTACAAATTCAGTTTGAACTCATGCCGAGAGGAGAATTGAACGTGATGATCTTTGCACAAGAGTTTCCTGTGTAGGTGCGAAGCATATCAAACAGATGAAGCTGGTAAAATTGAGCACATACTTCAAATTTATTTTGTAAGTAACAGTTTTTAAACACAAACGTTTTTTATACAATATGCCATTGATCATGTCCATTTAGTAAATGGACCCTTAGACTCAAACGGAGAAGGATATTGTCATCAAATTATGATTATTCATTCATTCAGCTCAGCATAAACATTACATACAGCCCCTTCTCACCAATCCCACGTTTCCAACTGTGTATGCAATAAGTGTTATTATTTTCTACATTATCATTTAGTTTGCCAACAATCAAGCAATTGTTGCTGTGAGACTCGTTTGCAGCATGCAACTTCAGCTTAATGGCAACTTGATGGGAGATGTAATCACTTGCGGCAAATGTTTGACTGTATAGTGTACCTTCTGTAAGAAAGTTGCCAATAAAAAAAATATAGTTGAATATCCAAGGTGAACAACACACTCTATGGGGCTCTTTCAAAGTTGGACACTTTGCACAAAGATTTATTTTTTTTTCAACTAATAACAACAAATCTCTGCATGTTTTTTTATTCACATAAAAACCGAAGTTACTTTTTATGTCTTAAGAGACAGCAATTTAAGGGTGCTTTTAAGAGCAACTGTGCTCCGAGATTACAACTGAGCTCTTCAAATGCTTCTTCAAATCTTAAAATCTACTCATATTTTCTCTTTTCAAAACTGTTTCAGAACTGGCCATAGTACCATTACTGCTGCTACGGTGATGATAAATTACTTTATTGGTACCCTGAATAGAAAACAGCATGGCACAGCCTTATTTGTGGATCTGTCCAAAGCATTCATTGGATCATGAATTGCTGCTGAACAAACTTAGCAGTGCTGGTTTTGGGGCTGTTGAAATGGTTTAGAAGTTATTTGGTAGATCGGACTCAGTATGTTCATGTGGAAGATCTCAAATCTGATTTTATCTAAAGGGGTTCTCCAGGGTTCCATTTTGGGACTTATTTTGTTTTCTATTTATATAAATGATTTGGGTAAGAACATTCAAGCAAAGAAAAGAAAAGGAAAATTGTTTTTAAATTAAAACAAAGTTTATGGATTTTTCAAAAGCTCATTCACAAGTACTTGATAATCTTTACATTTGTACATCTGATGGTAAAACTTTTGAAAGGGTACCCCTCTTACAAGTACTTGGGCATTTAGATTGACAATAAACTTTTATTTAATGTACATATTGCTAATCTAATCAGGAAGCTCAAAGTGCAGATTGGCTTTTATTTTATAAATAAATCTAATTTTACATTTAAAGCTAAAAACAACTGTGCTCCGAGATTACAACTGAGCTCTTCAAATGCTTCTTAAAATCTTAAAATCTACTCATATTTTTAATCGGAGTCTTTTGTCGAATTCTATTCCTAAAATTTGGAAAGCTGCATTTGTTCTCCTATTATTTAAAGATTGTGATCCCTCAGATACGAACAACTATGTCTGATCTCAAAACTCTCAATTCTGGCCAAGATCCTTGAATCTCAGGTAAAAGAAGCTACCTTCCTAACTGTGCTTGATTATGGTGATATATTATACGCATAGGCATGTAGCCTCTTCCATCTTAATGAGCCTTGATTCAGTGTACCATGCTTCATTATGTTTTATTACAAAGGCAAAATCCTGTACTCATCATTGCATTCTTCATGAGATGGTGGGTTGGACATCACTAACCATACATATAAAACAGCGCTGGTACATTTTTATCGATAAAGCAATGCTAGGTAAATTTCCAGCTTATCTCCATATACCCTTCTTTGTCTTAGTTCTGGCAGTTACCAGCTACAGTCTTACAAGTGTTTGCTTTTTAATGTTCCTCGAGCTTTTACAGAACTGGGTAAAACGGCATTTTCCTATTACACACCCTGGGCATGGAATAATTTGCAAATTTGTGTCTATTGGTGAATTTAAAGGCATCATAAAGAGAGTGGTAATAGAGGCCTATGATTATTTTTGTTGATAGGATATTATGCTCCAATATTGTTCTATTGTGTATTTGTTGTATTTTAAAATGTTGTCTTACGATTTGGCTGCTACCTTGGCCAATGACACTTCCTGGTATAAAAAAGGTAAATAAATAATAAAAACATGATTTTGACTATCACAAATTAAGACCAACATTATAAAGGGAAGGTTGTGGTGATAAATATTTCAACAAACCTCTCACTTGAGATTTATCCAACACCTTACAACTATTCTGCAATTTCTGCAAATAGAGCCACCAAACAGAATTGCAAGAATACAGTTTCGAAATTTCCTAAATACTTCTTGCATCTGCCATTGGTTAGACAAACAGATAGCCCTGCCCCCAGCTTACACTATTGGTCAGGCATGTAGGCTTGTTGTGCGGTTTGGACATGTAAACAAACAGAGCAATGTTCTGATAGTGGCATCACATCTACATGGCTACATGTGTCTGTATATATATTTAAAAAAAAAACAGTAGAAAATATGAAGTATGTTTGAAAGGGATAGTTCACCCAAAAATTCTGTCATTAATTACTCACCCTCATGTCGTTTCAAACCCATAAGACCTTCATCCATCTTTGGAACACAAATTAAGATATTTTTATGAAATCCAAGAGCTTTCTGACCCTGCATAGACAGCAATGGAACTACCATGTTCAAGGCCCAGAAAGGTAGTAAGGACATTGTTAAAATAGTCCAAGTGACATCAGTGGTTCAACTGTAATGTTATAAATATGCGAAAATACCTTTTGTGCGCAAAGAAAACAAAGATAACTTTATTCAACAAATTCTTCTTTTCTGTGTCAGTCTTCGACGCACATTCACGGCAGTACCACAACGCATGCGTGTGATGCTACTGACGCAGGAGCCGGCGTTCTGACATAGAATATTCTTTTATTTCCTCATCTGTATAAAATTGCAAGTCATCCTCTCTGTCAAAATTTTCAGATATGTTTATGAAGACTATTTTAGTTATAGTGTGCATCTTCTTCTGCTTGTAAACAAGGCACAGCGCATCCAGGTTCCACATCATAACGTGGCGGAGACTGACACAGAAGAGAACAAATTGTTGATTCAAGTCATTATTTTTGTTTTCTTAGGGCACAAAAATGATTCTCGTAGCTTTAGAAAATTACGGTTGAACCACTGATGTCACATGGACTATTTTAACGATGTCCTTTCTAGGCCTTGAACGTGGTAATTCCGTTGCTGTTTATGGAGGGTCAGAAAGCTCTCTGATTTAATAAATGACAACAGATTTTTTTGGGTGAACTATCCCTTTAACTCTTTCCCCACCAAACACTGAATTCTCCAGGATGAATGAGTCTAGAATCTTCCAATCAAAAAAACAGGCGAGGAAAATGCAGAAACGAGCAATCGCATATTTAAGCATATGTATATGAAAAATAATGCAATCATCAACGATAAACAGCATATAAGTGAAAACTGCCTAGTGTTACCAAGTGAAATGTCAATCCAGGAAGTGGCAAAGGACTGTGAAGCTTTGGGGGTGCTGATGGAAGCGATCTACTGCATCGTTGCTTTGATCATCGTACTGAATATGATCCAGTAATTAATAAAAATGTGAATTTCTCAGCTTTTTGCTCAAAATGTTGTTTTTTACATACAAGTGTTGTTAAAAAAAATTAATGCTTGAAGCTAGAATAAAACCGATTTTTTTTTTTTTAAGTAGAGGCTCTGTTCTTTATTTTGATGTATTGCATGTTCAGATATTCATACAACAAAATATTCTGGGGGGCCATGAAGTTTTAGTGAAAATGTAGGGTTAGAGGCTTTCTTTATTTTGATGTATTGCATGTTCAGATATTCATACAACAAAATATTCGGGGGGGCCATGAAGTTTTAGTGAAAATGTTCAAAAATGCTGGCGGTGGCTGGCAACTTTTTTCAAAAGCGCTGGTGGAAGAGCACAAAAGAAGATATTTGAGCTGTTTGTTAACCGTTTTTGTTCATACAGTGAAAGTCAGTGAGTTTAAAACAACAACAACAACAACGACCCTTAATCATTTGACAAAATGTATTCTTTTGTGCTCCACAGAAGAAAGGAAGTCATGCATGTTTGGAACGACATGAGGATGACTAAATGATGACAAAATGTTTAATTCTAGGAGAAATATCAAGCTGGGATCTGAGAAAGCTTTAAACATTTATGTTAAATAATTAGCTATTTTTCTTCTTTTAAGTACCCTTTAAAAAAAAAAAGGGAAAAAAAAGTTGTCCTCTATCAGTCCTCTCTTTCACATTTCTCCATCTGTGTTCTTTGAATAAAACCACCTACAGTGACATAACGTTCCTGTGTGCCACTTACACAACATTCGTTCCCTTCCTCTTCAGATCCTGAAGCTTACACAGTTCAACCTGTAATGGTCGTCTTTGATCATTGGGAAGTTGAGAGTGCCTCCCAGACACTGACAGTATCTTAATTTTTCTCTTCTTTCCAATTACACCTGCCTGAATGAAAGGAGAAAAGCTAGCTGTGACCCAGCCAGGAGCAAGGACATATAACGTCATGCATTTTTAACCAGCTGCGACGATCGCCTGATCAAATGTACTTGTGTACGTGGTCAGTATAAAAGTGCACACAATCCTCTTGTGTACAGAAAGAGGACAGGACATTTTTGTAAAACAGGTGGTGCGTGTGCTCTGAAACGCATGGAACAAGGCAATCTGGAGTCTGGCTTGAAGTGCTTTCTGATGTCACCACAAGTAATGTGACAAAACAAAACAAAACAGTTCAAACCTGAATGACTTTATTTTTCTAAATATATTTAAAAAAAAATTACTTCAGTAGACCTGAAATATATTGCACAAGTATAAATATAAATATACTTTCTGGGTCCTTTTTAAGCTTGACAGCTCCAGTCCCCATTCATTATAATTATATTAAACCAAGCAACCAGCACATTACTAAAATATCTTCTTAATTGTTCTAGGCATACGTAATAGCATACTTGTTTGGACTAATATGAGAGTGAAAAAAAAATCACTTTCATATAACTTTACTGTGCCTCCAAAATATTGCAACAGATACTTACAACATATGTCATTTGTAAACCCTGTCCATAATGGATTTTCTATTCTTGCGTAACAAAAATATATACACACATAAAGAGGGTCACAAAAAAATCATGCTATTCTAGTGGTATATCTAAACGATATATTTGCAACAAGAGACACTTCAAACCAGTCATCCCGCTCTGAGTGCTAATGATTTGTTTCGTAAAAAGGTTTCATGCGTGATAACCTGAGGCATCAGCAATAGAGAGAGTTACTTCCGAGAGAACATCAGAGATGGATTAGCCTTAACCTCATTTGAGCTTTTTTCTCTAGCTGTGCTCGTGAATTTGAATTCAAGATTTTCCAGCCAAAATCCATATACAATTTTGCCAGAGTAACAAAGGTCGACTAATAACTCATGCAGCATATGCAGTATTTAAAAATCAATCAAAAAGACAAACCCAAGACAGAAAGATAACTAGCTGCATAAGAGCTTTATTCCGGTTTCATTTCCAACTGTTTTCTGCTAGTCCTGCTAGTTTTGCATATTTAGTGCAATTTCCAGTTTAATGTTTCCTTGGATACACAGGTTCAAACAGAGCTTCATCATGTACAGTATGCTATTCAATGTGAATCCATATCAGTGTAGTTAAATGAGTGCCAAAGGCTACTTTAAATGACTAACCTTGTGTTAATGAATCATTTAAATATAGATCCACAATTCCCACATAATGTCAAAAAGCCTTTCTTTATAATTATGCACTCCACTCACGTTATGATTCATTTCTCTCGGTCTGCTGCAATATGCTTAGCCTGATGTGACCATATTGTAGAAGGTATGCTGCAACATAGCAACAACACATTACAAGAAGGAGAATATGCATTGATATGACTGCAACCATCTGCTCCAGATGATTGCTTAAAGGGATAGTTCACCCAAAAATGAAAATTACCCCATGATTTACTCACCTTCAAGCCATCCTAGGTGTATATGACATTCTTCTTTCAGACGAATCCAATCAGAGTTATATTAAAAAAACATCCTGGCTCTTCCAAGCTTTATAATGGGAGTGGATGGTAGCCCAAAATTTGAAGTCCAAAAAATTTAACCAATCCATTATAAAAGAAGTCCACACGGCTCCGGGGGGTTAATAAAGGCCTCCCGAAGCGAAGCGATGCGTTTGTGTAAGAAAAATATCCATATTTACAACTTTATAAACCTTAATCTCTAGCTTCCGCTAACTGTCATACACGCATTCATGAGAGAGTGGCGTCCAGCGGATGACATAGCACATAGGCAAACGCGGAGACGAACGTGGAAGTGACGAATGTGGAAGCGCAGAGGAGAGAGCAAAACAAAACACCGGTCACGAATTAGTAGTACAAAACGAGGATTTGTAAAGAAAAATGTCGGAGGATTTCAATATAAGCCAAGAGGACACTGGTTTTCCTTTGCTGTAAACAAAACTTGTTTCTCACGAGACTAGCATATTGCCACCGGAGTTTACGCTATGCCTACGTCATACATCATCCGCTGGATGCCACTCTCTCGTGAACGAGCGTATGACAGTTAGTGGAAGTTAGAGACTAAGGTTTATAAAGTTGTAAATATGGATATTTTTCTTACACAAACGCATCGCATCGCTTCGCTTCGGGAGGCCTTTATTAAGCCCCGGAGCCATGTGGACTTCTTTTATAATGGATTGGTTCAGTTTTTTGGACTTCAAATTTTGGACTACCATCCACTCCCATTATTAAGCTTGGAAGAGCCAGGATGTTTTTAATATAACTCCAATTGTATTTGTCTGAAAGAAGAAAGTCATATACATCTAGGATGGCTTGAGGATAAGTAAATCATGGGGTAATTTTCATTTTTGGGTGAACTAACCCTTTAAGAGTCGAGCGTGCCAGCAGACTGGAGTTGACATTGTGCATTCATCCTACATGCTGAATAAGTCTTTGAATTTACTTGAACAGCTCTGAGCTGAAAGCTTTGAGACATGCCCAGAACATTTTCAGATAGTGAGCCATAGTGAAACCAGACTGGAGTTGACATTGTGCATTCATCCTACATGCTGAATAAGGCTTTGAATTTACTTGAACAGCTCTGAGCTGAAAGCTTTGAGACATGCCCAGAACATTTTCAGATAGTGAGCCATAGTGAAACATGTGGGCAAAGGGTTATGGCAAGGCATTGATGATCAACCTTGAGAATCTCATCAAAGGAATACATTGACAGTTGCTCAATATTATGACTTATCATGAATCATTTGAATGAACTAAAACAGTACATAAAGCATTCCAACAAAAAAGTTAGTTTAAATGATAAATATTTGATATAATATCCGCTGCTTTTGACACGGTTAACCACTAGATCCTCCTGTCAACCCTACTGGCAAAGGGCATCTCATGAACCGCACTCCAGTGGTTTGAGTCTTACCTCTCAGATAGGTCCTTCAAGGTATTTTGGAGAGGTGAGGTGTACCTTGGAGTTATGATTGATGATCAGCTGACTTTCTCAGACCATATTGCTAAAACTACCCGGTTCTGCAGATTTGCTTTATTCAACATCAAGAAAATCAGGCCCTTTCTTTCAGAACAGCTCTAGAAGCTTGCTTTCTGCAAGTGATCGTCACTTTATTGTGCCATCCCAAAGAGGCACAAAATCACTTTCATAGACTTTTACATTAAATGTTCCCTCTTGGTGGAATGACCTGCCAACTCATTCCGAGTCCTTAGCCATCTTCAAGAATCGGCTAAAAACACATCTCTCCCATATTGATTTGACCCTCTAACTCTCTATTCTAATTCTTTTCTTTATAAAAAACAACAAACAAACAAAAAACTTGCCCCTTTTAGACTTGCACTCTATTTATTTACTAACTGCTTGTTTTCTTAAAAAAAAAAACCTACACTTGCTTCTCTAATCTTTTTGCATTCTATCTATTTGTTTTCTTTTAATTTATTATACAATTATAATTCTGACTTCTGATTAA
>NW_015539802.1:418403-423293 GCF_001515605.1 Sinocyclocheilus anshuiensis | reverse complement strand
CTTCCATTGTCCTCATTTGTAAGTCACTTTGGATAAAAGCGTCTGCTAAATGACTAAATGTAATGTAATGTAAATATCTGCTACTTGGAAGGATGTTTCAGTTCAAAAACTATAATTTTAAAAGTTTGTACCAATAAACATCTAGCAAATCATCACGTGAAAGAATGCTTTCATTTTTACATGCACCATTTCCTTCAAAAAATAATTTTTGGATTTATGTAAACTTTTTAGAACACATTAACATTGCATAAATCCAAGACAACGTACAAAAAAATGTGGAAAAACAAACTATTTATTATAAAGGATTATTATATGATATTGGCAGGTGCCCCAATACCAAAAAAAGGCTAATTGGTAAAAACTTGCCTCTATCTACATTTTTGCAAAATTTGCAAATTGTACCTATACATCAAATTCACTGCTGTTTCCAGTTGACATAAACACTCGTGGTAGTTAAACAGCAGCAACTTTTCTTCCTTTTCACACAAATTATGATTACGGGGCAGATTATCAATTAGTAAAGACTTATTTTTGTGTGGTTCTTTGCACAACCTTATTACGACCTCAAAACATTTATACCATATGAATGATTTGTAAACTAATTCATGTTGACGTTTGCATCATACAACCACCTCCATTTGTGTGGCTTTTCTGGTGTAGTAAACTTTGCATTTGCAATGCAGTGACGCACAAGTCATGATAAAAGACCTCAAGGACTTGTAGAAGCAAGTTAAAATGTTATGGTTGCTTCAGCAAAAGCGTTTTTTTTCTCATGATTGCTTTGGTTAACTATTGGTTAGGTTTAGGTGAGGGTTTACTATAGGTGGTACATTATTTTTAATGATAGAGCATTAAACTTTTAGCGCCACTCACCAGATATTTCATTTCTGAACTGCCGTGATACGAATAACAACCAAGCCTAATTCACATTCATTTCTTTCAGATAAAACTGAACATACTTTGAATGCCACTCACTGGACATTTCACATTGAAAGTGTCGTAAGACATGCAACATAATATCTTTTTGCAGAAAATTTTTATGAGTCAATACCAATTACCTTCTATGTCTGCCATTAACCCTTCCTGTTGCTGCCCTATGGGGTTAGTTTTTGTTTGTTTGTATTCCTTCTCTCTCTCTCTCCGTCAACTGACAGAACTGTTTTTTTTTTCTATATTCTGGCTAATATCAGTAGAATGGAAATATGGAAATAGCCTTTTGGAAGTCAAGACTGAAAGGTATTCATTTATACAGAAATTGATTTAAAAAATAATCCAACTCTGAGAAATATTCAATGGAGTGAAAAATAACCAGTAGAAAATATCCCTGGTCACTATTTATATGCTATACAAGAAACATCTCATGAATGCACTGGGACGCAATTTCACAAATCCCGTTTTCAGGGGAGCCCATGTCTTATTAAGGGGAGCCGAGCTCCCCCTAGCTCCCCCGTAGTTCGCACCCTGTTCACATGTGCTCATACTATTGTGAACTTCATTTGCGTCACACTGTTCCTCTCAAGAGATTTTGGGGTGTATACGGTATAAATATTACATATATCTCTGACCTCTGTACCGGAGGCATTCATTACCGGAAATCTCAGAAGCCATCTATCTGGACAGTGAATGCTGAGACGGAGGCAGAGGTTACTGGTGTCTAGATAGAAAAAAGCAGAGCGGTCGCCTGCTTTGTCTAGCGAGAACTACAGGTAGCCTTCGACAGTGATGGGATGGGTTTTTTTTTTTGCTGCATGAGAGCGGTCGCCTGCTTTGTCTAGCGAGAACTACAGGTAGCCTTCGACAGTGATGGGATGGGGGGTTTTTTTGCTGCATGAGAGACAGACCTGAGGGAAAACAAGCTGAACCAAAGAGTTCACAAAAAGAGCTGAGAAAGTTGGCTCCAGGCATTGCCTTAAAGGTGTGCTGAAGGTGACATTCAAGCAGGTTTTCTTTACTTTTGCCTCTTTATTCAAAAGACACAGTAGGTAGTGAAAGCAAATTAGTGGGGAAACAAAAAGAACTGGATTTTTGGAATGTTGCAGGCTGAACTCGATCCTGCAACACTATAAGCACCATGGCTCAATGTGTCTGAAGCTTTGAAAATTACTGTTCCAAATGGAGTAAGTTTTAATGTGTATCCGTGCTTCAAAGTAGAGAGGAGTGTTCCGATAACTCAAAGGTTAGATGTTTTATTGCCATTTATCATTGTCAGTTGTAATTAGAAGGTCAGACTGATGGCATTTGAACACAGGAGCTTTGATAATGGGGTTGTGCTGTCTTTCCTGTCTGCTTGTTCTTCTACTAAATAGGCATTTCATCAAGGAAAAAAAACCTTCATCATATACTCACTGTTACGATGTGTCCGTGGTATCTGCTGTGCTGTATTGTGTTCTTTCTCCTCCTCCTCATTCTTTCTGGTCTCTGATAGGTTGTCCATGATGGGGTGTATGATCGCCATTGGCGGTTCAGACGAAGCATGATCTTTATATGGACGCCGCCGGCATTCAACGGGGAGTTCATTGTTGGTTCGGTCGCGTTTGGTTTGAGAGCTCCTGGAACCCTCCTCCAGCCGATGATCAAATTTGTTAAAGTGCCCCTATTTTTAAGGTTCCTAATATTGTTTTGGGAGTCTCCTACAATAGGATTACATGCATGCAAGTTCAAAAAATGCTTTCGTTTTCTCAAAATATGCATTTAATATCACCTCATTTTCCAGCGATTCTCAAACGATTCGTTCAAAGCAGTTCTAAGATTCAGTCTCTCTAAAACCCTCCTTTCTGTGAGCATACTCTGCTCTGATTGGTCAGATGGCCCAGTCTGTTTGGTGATTGGTCAACCGTGTACAGCGCATGTCGGAAACGATACGCCCATTGCCATAGTTCCGTATTTTGAACGCTCGATAGAAAATATAAACATCTATTATTTATCATACTTGTGATTCAGTGGAGCCAGCTGGTCCAAACAGCCGGCCAACGTAGAACATAGGTGGGAATTATGCAAATGTGTTACCCCATGACGTGTGGCCGTCACGGAAGTGGGATTCAAATTACTAATGACTCGTTTAGGCTGTAGACTGAGAGTCGATTCTTTATTTTGGGAGACAATAACTTTATTTATCGTGCACTTTCGGCTTTACAACTTTGCTGATCGTTTACATTCACATACAGCTACATTACACACTGCATGAAAGGCAATATTGGAAATGGCATAATAGGGGCACTTTAAACTTAAGTGAAGTGTAAAACCTGTTGACCAAGTTCGTTTGTTCTAAACATTATGTTCTAAGAACGTGGAGCGTAGGGGTGTCCTGCCTATTTATTTTGGCTGGCTCGTTATTTTGTTATTCAATTAGGTTAATTAATGTTTCCTTCCTTTTTTTCTAGATTGGTTTTGTTTATTATTTTGACCTTTGGACACCCCGAAGAGATGCTCTCTATTTTCACTTGTTTTTTTTTTGTTTGTTTTTTTTTAAATAAACTTAATCACCTTCTCTGATTAATATTGTGTATTTGTTTGATTATCGACCGGAGTGATTTGTATATCTGGGATTCCATCACCACAACCCAGTTTTATTATGCCCTGTTTAGAGTCTATTTTTAGGCGCGGGTAACACTCACCATCATGTCGTTCCTAAGCAGTATGATGTTCTTACAGCCCTGAAAAACAACCTATTTGAAAGATTTGATCAATGTTCATGCTGCACTTTTTCAATTAGAGTGGACGGGCAGTAGTTTATATGACTTCTCAGCTATATTCCATATCTTCTGAAGTCATATCATTATTGACTGAATATTCATCTTGATTTGCAAATCTTACTTGATAGCTTAATCACCCTACACTGTTATACACTGCTGTACACTGTCCATAGATGAAAAAATTAATACAATTTTGTATGAATCCAAAATGTGTACTGTTGGTTGTGCCTCCAGGAACAGGGTTAGAAAATACTGCTTTTGTTAGTGAAACACTTTTGTGTGTGACCAACGTAATATTAATGGCCCTTCAAATGTACCATGTAATTCCCTAAAGGTAAAATAATCGCTGGAAGCAAAACGGAAACAACCATTTATAAAATGCCTTAAAAGCCTTGACTCATGAATTAATTATACTGTAATGCCCTACAAATATTAACTACCATTTCATTTTTTTATTTTATTTATTTATTTTAGAAATTTTTATTTAGTAAGGATGCATTAAATTGATCAAAAGTTTTTTTTGTTTGTTTGTTTTTTGTTCTTCTGAACTTTCTATTAATCAAAGAATCATGAAAAAAAGAATCATTGTGTCACAATCTCTAGCTGGAGTGCCCATGAGCTCCGCTAGAGGGCACCTCATCCTGTACCCTTTACCACTCACCCCGGACTCCATTTCCCAAAAGCCTCTGCCTGGCACATCATCAATTGCAATCACCTGTCTTTCATCAGATCTCATCATCAGTTCACAGCTGTCTCACATTAGAAGGACTTTAAAAGTAGCGCAAACACACTCACTGACTTTGCTGGTGATTGAATGTTTAGCCTCCCGTTGTCTTGCCTTCTGTGTTTCCTGGTTTCCTAATTATCGTATTTTGATCCTGGAATATTTCCTTGTTTTTGATCATTTGCTGCCTGCCCTGACCATCGCCTGTTTATCTGGATTACTCTTTTGCCTTGTCTCTGCTGTTACTGTTTGCTGTTTCTGGACCCTGCCGGTTTTGGCCACGCTCTCTTTTAATAAAGCCTGCAAATGGATCCCCATTCCGTTGTCACGCCGCCTTCGTTTCACATTGTTACCACAAAGACATTAATCAGCACAGCTGTTTTTAACATTGATAATAATAAAAAAATATTTCTGATTAATATATATATATATATATATATATATATATATTAGGCTTGCCGTGATAGATGGTGT
>NW_015539802.1:414038-417853 GCF_001515605.1 Sinocyclocheilus anshuiensis | reverse complement strand
AAAAATCATTTTATTCTCTTGGTTACAAATAACTTACATGCAGCAGAAATAATAATGGAGTGTTAAAGAGATTATTTTACGATTGCAGTATATATTATGCATTCAATTGTGATAGATGTCTCTGATTTGTAGAGTTTACATGCCAAACAGATTAAAAATACTGTGAAATCGCTAGCAGAGTACAGTTTTTGGTCCTGTGTGTTATGATTGCCAGCTGGAGTGCCCACAAGCTCCTCTAGAGGGCACTCCATCCTGTACCTTTGCCATTCCCCCCGGACTCCATTTCCCATAACCCTCGGCCTCGACACATCATCAATTGCAATCACCTGTCTTTCATCAGATCTCATCATCAGTTCACAGCTGTCTCACATTAGAAGGACTTTAAAAGTAGCGCAAACACACTCACTGACTTTGCTGGTGATTGAATGTTTAGCCTCCCGTTGTCTTGCCTTCTGTGTTTCCTGGTTTCCTAATTATCGTATTTTGATCCTGGAATATTTCCTTGTTTTTGATCATTTGCTGCCTGCCCTGACCATCGCCTGTTTATCTGGATTACTCTTTTGCCTTGTCTCTGCTGTTACTGTTTGCTGTTTCTGGACCCTGCCGGTTTTGGCCACGCTCTCTTTTAATAAAGCCTGCAAATGGATCCCCATTCCGTTGTCACGCCGCCTTCGTTTCACATTGTTACCACAAAGACATTAATCAGCACAGCTGTTTTTAACATTGATAATAATAAAAAAATATTTCTGATTAATATATATATATATATATATATATATATATTAGGCTTGCCGTGATAGATGGTGTTGACGGTGATACCGGTGTTAAACCGCAACACCGGTTATGTCACTTGCCCAACGCTGCACCGACCCCCACCGTCGTTTTGATTTTTTATAGAAATAAAAATCATTTAGTTCAGTAAAAGAACAGACACTACAATTACAAACTGAATGCGGCTGCTCAATGCAGCATCACAGATCAGATTTCATTTCTCCAGTGAGGAGAGTGAGTCGAGCTGACTGACAAGAAGAGTGAGTATTTGACCCTCTAACTCTAACACTTTCTATTCTATTTTAATTCTACTTTATCTATATTTATCTTCTTTTTTTATTTTTTATTTAAAAATATATATATTTTTTTCTATTCTATTTTTTCTATTCTATCTACTTGTTTTTCTTTGTCTGTGTGTGTGTGTGTGTGTGTGTGTGCATATGTGTGTGTGTATATGTGTGTGTGTAATATATATATGTATATATATATATACACTGAACAAAATTATAAACGCAACACTTTTGTTTTTGCCCCCATTTTTCATGAGCTGAACTCAAAGATCTAAGACTTTTTCTATGTACACAAAAGGCCTATTTCTCTCAAATATTGTTCACAAATCTGTCTAAATCTGTGTTAGTGAGCACTTCTCTATACATATACATACACCTTGCTACGTGTACTGCGTTAGGCTAACAGAGACTTGTCATTTGCACTTATATATTGTTGCTCTTTTGTTAGTTTTGACTGCTTTTATTGTCCTCATTTCTAAGTCGCTTTGGATAAAAGCGTCTGCTAAATTACTAAATGTAAATGTAAATGTAATATTTCACAATATTGCTGCTTTTGTTGTATTTTGATTAAATAAATAAAGCCTTTATGAACATAAGGGACTTCTTTCAAAGATATTAAACAATACAATATATAATAATAGTGTATCCTAATATGACTTTAGATTTCACCATTGCAACTTTGTTTCTCATAATTTCTCATTTATATCTCTGCTACCTTTGTTTTTTATCCTCTTTTTAGTAGTATTACTGTATTTTTAATCAAATAAAACTGTATATAAATATGTGTGAAATAAGTGAAACTAGTCATTTCAAAGAGGAATAACAGTATAAAATTGTGCATAATAATTTTCCAGAGATTAACATGAATGCCTTGATGCCTTGCACTCCTCTCTTCTAAGAGTTAATATAGGTCTTGCAAAGATGCTTATTATCTACCAGACTAATGACAGTTTCACTCCCTCTGTATCTGTGGAGATCTTTCAACTTCTAACATGCAGTCAAAGCCAGAGCAGCAACATGTATGTGTGAAAAGATTATCAAGAGACACAGTCTGTCTGTCTGTCTGTCTGTCTGTCTATCTATTAGAGATGCACCGATTGCAATTTTCTTGGCCGATTCCGATTTCCGATTTTTTGTTAGTGTCATCTGCCGATTCCGATTTTCTTTCTAAGAACTATAATTGACAGCATATACAAACAAAAATCTACTTTTCTTCAACGCAAAGTTTTATTTAAAAAAAAAAAAAGTAAAAAGTCAGTAATAAAATAAGAACACATAAAAAAAACAACAGCACAAATAAATGCAATATAATAAAGAGAGCTATGAAACTAAGTTTTTCAGGGCATAAATATTGGACTGCGGTCTCTTTAAGAGTTTATCCACGGACCCAATATACTGTTACACAACATGCGTTCTCTTTCTCAACTATTTAACGTTCCAAAACTGACTGTGTTTAACTGGATACTCGCCAAGACGGGCATTTTGACATAATTTTGTATGTATTTGAACGTTTTAGCGCAGTTAGCCACTCGTTTTTGGTATTTGTGGTGGCTCACAAGCTGTTTGAGACTGAGCGCGGATTGTGTGCTCCACTAATATTGATCAGTGGAGCACACAATCCTGCATAAACTGAGTCCAGTAAATCAACCTTACGCTGAGAAATTCTGTGAATTCCCACATCCCACTGCTGAAGTGCATGAACACAAATACAGGGCATCAAACTGTGAGCTCTGACTGTTTGTTGAGTCAGGATTTAGTGGAAGGGCCATGAATATTTATCCACAGCTGTCTCAGCACTCACACATCAGTATGTGTCTGCACTTTTTTATCTATGTGTTTATGTGGAATAATTAACCCCACTGTGCAGAATCATTTATTTCTTTATGGGTTGTAACATTGTCTATTCTATTTTTCCAGAGTTATAATTAATAACAATACGGTCATGATTAAATGTTATTTAAATATAAATGTTACACAGCAAGTTGCCCAAGAGACAAACACCATATTTTCTTTGAAAGTGTGGGCATATTTATGTGCATGCATTTGTGTTTCTGGGTGTTTGCACATAGTAAATCCATTCATAGCCTGAATAAAAAAAATATCTTTAGACTGTCTGATAGTGTATGTCAATGTTATTTTAGTATTATTTAGCATTAATATACTATTACATTTTTTTTTTATTAATGTTTTGGCAAATTCATATGCGTTGAATCATACAACAACACCTCTAAACGTATGGAAATAGTTTTGTTGCATAATAAACATTTAGCTGACCAATCATAGCACGTTCTTGCTAATAGCCAATCACGTTTTGCTTTACATTCAGGGCGGTCTTGTCATGAAATAACTTTGCTTATCTGCATTGGCTCAAATAGGAAACGTAAGGGCCATAAAAATTGGTACAGTAAAAGATGTTTAAATTTGGATTTCTTTATACCATTACACTGTGTATCAAACCAAGCTACAGTATTATATTTTACTTGCTTTTGGAATTTTTTTAAAACCCTAAAATATAATACAGATTGAGGTGGTTGACAATTGCAGACAAAGTTTGACATTTCAAAATGACCAGTAAAGGAATTCTTTTTTAAATTTCTGATTTGCGTTGTAACTTATTGAGTATTGACACCACAATGTTTGATTAATGTGGCAAGATTTGTAGGCTTTACCTGTCCTTCCGGCACTGTCTTTGAGGTTTCTTCCATCAACTCTGCACAACTTTGACACCTGAATAACACATGCCAATGTCAGGCG
>NW_015539802.1:409784-413793 GCF_001515605.1 Sinocyclocheilus anshuiensis | reverse complement strand
TTTTTTTATGTTGTCATTTATCCGTAATGTTTTAATGTTAAGTGTGATAACATGCTCTTGATTTGTATTAGATTTTTTTTTCTTTGAAATATCTTGTTATTTAAAATATTTAATTTTTTAATTTTTATATTTTTATTATCTTAAGTTGTTAAAAACTCCAGATTTTTTATCATAATATTTATATTTAAGTGTATTGTATTTATAACATTTTATTTTGTCATTAATTCTTTTGTATTTTTATCATTTTGTATTGTCTTAAGTTGTCCAAGTTGTTAAAAATGTTATTTTTCTTAATAAAAGCTGTATGTATGGATTTCCATTTTGTTGTCTATAAGACGTATATATGTAGTCGCTTAATAGCCATCTAATTGATGACTGGTCTATTCTTGGGCTATGATTAGACGTCTATTAGATTTTCACTGACAGCCCAAATTTAGCCTCGTTTTAGCCTAGATGTCTAGGCTATATTTAGACGTCTATTAGATTTTCACTGACAGCCCAAATTTAGCCTCGTTTTAGCCTAGATGTCTAGGCTATATTTAGACATCTAATAGACGTCTTTTAAACGCAAAAGTGCTTGCTGGGAAGCAACCAATTCCTTCCAAGTTAGCAGACTGTGTGTTTATGGTGTAAAAATCATTCAGTCAGCAGCCATTCCTAAAAAAAAACAGAGGATATTTGTATGCTGTGATTGATTGGACTGCCTCCCACATTTATCAGGTGAAAGTCTACAGCACATCAGTATTTAATCACAGAGTGAAAGCGGCTTTATGTTCCAATCCCAAGGCCTTCACAACTGACCACAAACTCCCAAAATGTACATAATATCTGTAGAATGCATACTTGGGCCAAACCTTGATCCCTTAACTTCAGCAGTCTGCACTACAATAATCAGCAGAGAAATGTCATTTGGAGTTAAATACATTTATTTTTTCCACTCTTTTTCCTTCCTGGTCTTATTGATTAAGTTTTGACCTTGTGAACTGGTAACGCAAAGAGGACAGTGGAATTGGCAGAGTCAAATATTGCAGTAAACGAACCATACAAGAGATCAAGTGCAAAGATCAAAGAAAACATACCGTATTCATCTAAAGCCCCGAGTTCAGCTCACCTCTGAGTCTCTGAACTGCAGCTCAGCTTGGGAGAGATGTGGTCAAAGAGTAGAGCACTGCGCGTGTTTGCATCCAATAAACTATCAGATAAACATACTTAACCTTGACTACAGGAGACCAGAAGCACAGAACATCAAATCTTTAGATAGACTAGTAACTGTTCATAGCAACATTGCTTGACCTTTACAGCACAGCAAACGTGCTTTTATACTGCTTAAATAACATCAATGTTAAATATACCGCCCAACATACAGTACAGTACAATAATGTATTGTATTCAAATAATTAACCTGTTAGTATTCTGACTGACTGACAAACGAAAAGGAACATGTAATTTTAGAATATGCAGAACTGAAAAATCGAATAAAAATCACTCTAGATTTAATTATAATCTAAATGGGTCAAAAGGCCCTTGAATTAAAATTATATTAAGCACATTCAAACTGGCATGACCATATTACATTACAACATACAAGATCAGCCTTCTGGAATCGTGAAAAATACATTACAGTAGCCTACATGTGTCTGTCCTTCACATAAAGCCATCATACTATTTCAGGAGACATGAATACTTTTTATGGTGTTTATGTATTTTTGTCCTCTTTGGATATTGACAGCTGAGGTCATGAACTGCTGTAATTAATTTCCATTAAATAATTTCAACTATTTCTTCTAGGCAAAATATCTGCATTTGGAACAATATGAGAAAGTAAATATAGCGTTTTAATTTTTTTGGACGAAATATTCCTTTAAACGGCGCGAATGTGAAAACACTACATGATGATTCATAAGCATACAAAACGGACTATACTGAATGACTCCTGGCTCATCGATAGTGCACATGAAACATTCTCTGACACCCTTTTGACTTCAACTCAACCCAAAATCTACATTTCTCTCTCTCTCTCTCTCTCTCACACACACACACACACACACACACACACACACACACACACACACACACTTGACCCCGCCTCTCCAGCGGGAAACACTAGTCCGGCGTTCTCACTCAGGTCCGGTAGCGCATCTCATCATCAACGAACGCGCACGAGTCCTCTGATTGAGAAACTGCGCATCCACGAGGAATCTACTAAACCGCATCCCTGTTTAAAAAGGTGAGACATCTCATTTATCATCTTATTCCTCAGAATAATTCAGTCATTTTGTATTTCTCAAGATTCTGTGACTGTTTATAGTGAGTTTAGAGTGGTGAAGTAGACAAAAATTCAAACGCATCCACAAAACCAAAACATGAGTAGCCTAATAGTGTAATTAGACGTTTAGTTAATTTTCAATACAATACTTTAATATGTGAATATGCGTAGCATAGTATATTATATTAATAATAATGTATTTTCAGAAGCGGAGTACTGCAATCTCATCACATAAGTAATTACACGACTTTAATACAAATTCAGCTTTGGATTAACTAGTACAAGTCTGCAACTGAATGGATTCAGCGCTTTTGTCCCTACGACTGGTAAAAGTATGGCTCACACACATTTTGATTCATACATTAGTCATTTATTCTGCAGTCTATTGTTATTCTACTTATTAATGGAAAAGAAGATGCATTTATTGTTGGTCTGTTGACTCCTCTTTTAATAATCCCTTCTCGTTGGGCTTTGATTAACCATTTGTGGACCGACAACATAAAGGGAAGTCCGACTATTTCTGCAAATCGTTGCTTTTGAAGAGGTTATTTTAATCAACAGGTTCAAAAAATCGAATCTTTTTTTACGTGTTCTTTCACACCCCGCGTGCATATTATTAAATAGGCTACTCTAACATTCCAATAAAAGCCATAGGCCTATGTAATTATTAATGCTTATTATTTTACTCTAGATTAAGTTTCATTAATAAGAGTGTCTATTAAGCCTATATTGTAAGTTACGACTCATTTTACTTTGCTGAAGAAAATTCAGCCCGTTTAAAAAAAAAAACACTATCTATTAAAGCAGGTTGTAAACATATTTCCAGTACTATTTTCATGTTGGCTATTGAACACTGAGTGCAGGGTTTCTACAGACATGAACAAGTTAAATGTAAGACTTTTTAAGGCCTTTTTAATAACACCTTATATGAAATTTAAGACCTAAACCTGTAATGGAAATACACATTTTATTACATACATATATGTAATATTTAATGTGTATAAATTAAAAAGAAAACAAAATATCATTGCTGTAATAAATGGTATTTATTACTACGATATACAGTGAACTTTTCATGTCAGCCGACAATAATCCATACAAAATATCCCTGCAAAATAACTGCATCACTGAGATTTTTGGTGGAGTAAACAATTTATTCTGAAGCAATATTTTTATCAGTGTTCTATCAGCTTTTACATACTTAAATCTGCATATTTACCTTTACAAAGGCCTATTTTTAACCTTTTTAGATGTATGCATCATCTTACATCTCAAATTATTACAATTTATCAATGAATTCAATATACACTATAGGGCTGCTACCAGTCAGATTAAATAATTTACACTGCAAATAACAATAATTACAACTGCAATAAATAATGTTATGAGATTAATGTTTTAAATGCATTTATGAATATACAAATAAGAAATGTTGAGGGGAAAAATGCATACTTTTCAACATACTTCTCAACTAAACTACCAGTAAGTGGCGGTAAGTCACTTGATGAGTGAGTCATCGAGTCATTCATTCAACTGATTGAGTGTGTTATCACTCTGGTATCTTAAGGACTTTCGTGGACAGCTGACTCCTAAAGTTGTTGATATTCTTCATATTCTGTGTGGTGGTCAAATAGAAATTAATCTTTTCCAATAAGTTTAAACTGATTTTTTCCTTTTATGGGCATTTTACCTTTATAAAGCAATTTTTCTATAAGTGTGCATTATCTTTTGAGTCAAATTCTT
>NW_015539802.1:351461-408980 GCF_001515605.1 Sinocyclocheilus anshuiensis | reverse complement strand
AATTTGTGATCATTCTGAATGTATTTTAATAGACTGAATCATGCAGTGAAAGAGCACACTGTAAATGCGCACGCACACTAGACTTCACGTAATGCGTGCGCTCTGTAGGTGTTTTTTTGCGTCGTGAGAATATTGAGCAAAATAGCTCACTTGTCATGGTGTTACTTAACTATATTATGTTATGAATAAACTAAACATTTTAAATTTTTACCTCAGTGTGTTTCTTCTGAGTTTATGTGTGCTGTCGCTCATTTGTTCTGAAGTCTCGAGACAAACAGAGTGAGCCTCAGCAGCGCGAGTTTGTATTCTGTATTCTGCTAACTTGCTGCAATTCTCTCTGATGACACAGTAACTTACAGAAGGGAAGAAAAAATCTTCGGTCTGTCCAATGATTGTAAAGTCATTAGGTCCGTCAGACTGAAGATATTTTAGAGGTAATGTGATCAAAAATATTTAAAACCCATCGAATCCGAATTTAAGACTTTTTAAGGCCTTATATTAGGAAAATGTTATTTAAGACATTAAGACTTTTTAAGGACCCGCGAAAACCCTGTGAGTGAAAAACACTAAAGCAGTGTGCGAAACAAGTTTTATGATGTATTTTTAGCACGTCTATATGTACTAAGAAGAATATGTTTGAAAAAACAAATACTTGTAAGAAAAAGACTCTGTTCAGTCCACATGAATGATTCAGTCAGCTTCATAAATGAATCGTTTAGACTGTATTTGTGAACCAGTTCAACACATTCATTGAAAAATATTCCGTTTAAAAGAACAATTCATTCAGAAGTCTACATCACTATAACTCATATGTGTGAGTGTGTGTTTATGAGAGAGAATGAGTGTGTGTGAGTGTGTCAGAGAGCCAGTTCGCCTGAACATGAATCAAATGAAAAGCTTCACACCTGGCAGGGCGGAGATTGCAGATTTCCGACCTGGATTCACAATATGTTTCAATGAGAGCATTTGAGAGCAGGTGGCTTGTAGAGAAATTGAAATGATTAAACACAATGCCAGAAAAACGACAGCTGAATTAAGTAACTTCTAGAGATTAATCTTCGCTGTTTCTACTCCTTTCATAGGAGATAAGCAAGCTGTTTTAAGGCATTACTGCACATAGACATTTGGGGAAAAAACATGACTTATGCATTCTGTTTTGATGGGAAATGGCATTGCAAAGTTTTGTTTTTGTTCATCTGATTAATATGCATACCAAACATGTCACTTTGTTGAGTAAAGTCAAAATAATGTAACACCTTTAAATCAACTTCATTTTGGTTAACAAAATAATTCTTGTTTTTAATCTCCCTCCTTCGGAGGCAAAGCCATAAGACTGATTCTCAACAAATAGGTGCTGTTGAAATAGATCTGAATGTGTTCAGCTAGACAAAAGGTCTTTTCTGACACTAGATCAATTGATCAATTTAATTTGCATTTAAAGGGAAAACAAAAGTTATTCTGAGAAGGGGAACTGTTGCATGAACAATGCATGCTGTCATATATTTGATCATTGGCCACTCATGTGTCTCACTTCCTGCGAGTGTTGTGCAGCAGATGTGTGAGGCTATAGGAAAGGTGTCACTTTAGGAAGACTTCACAGAAAGTGTTAACAGCTCTGTCGGAGCTATGTTATAGAGGTTACAGGAAGAGTTCACACAAAAATAAAAAATATGTCATTTACTCACTCATGTCATTTCAAACCATATCACTTTCTAATTTTTGACGGTAGGTTGTCTTTTACATTTGACTTCAGTGTACAGCAGCTAGGGGTGTGCCATATCATACCATCCGCGATATCATCGGAGAAAGTGATATGGTTTGAAATTTTTACATGATAAAAAAAGTGTCGCAACGTGATGACGTATGGCACATTTACGTTCCCTAGAGCGCACAACAACAAGACCACAAACCCAATAGGTGTGTTCAACTTGAAGCAGTGCTGCGCAGACTGATCGGTGTATGACATCAAAGTAACCACCACAAACCCAATAGGTGTGTTCAACTTGAAGCAGCGCTGCGCAGACTGATCGGTGTATGACATTAAAGTATTGCGAGAGCGGTTCTAGAGCATATTCGAGCACACACTCTTACCGTCAAAAAAAGGCGAGGCACCTATCTTTAGCGAAGCGGCACTTCTGAGATGCTTCTGAAACGTGCCGCAGCGCGGCTGGTGTAAACACAAGCATCGACTAGAGTGGCCACGATCAGCTCTGGAAATAAGGGGTAAGTCACTCTCGCGGTGTTTTGACTTCATACACCGATCGGTCTGCTTCAAGTCAAACACACAGCTGCTGCTGCCACCTTATGAAAATAGATTTACACTTCGAATAAGGTAGTCTGTTATCGATGACAGTAGCTCATCGGAAAAGTATGGAAAATGCCCTTCATTTTGTTTGCACTAATAAATGCTGCACCAATAAAACGTTATACATATTTTTTTCTATATCGTCATAAATATCATTATCGCAAATATTCTTGAAATATCGTGATATAATTTTGAGGCTATATTGCCCACCCCTAACAGCAGCATCACAGTGCTTGATATGAGACAAGTAATACATTCTCTGGGAAATCCAGCTGATGTCCTGATGTGTAGGAATGGATTCAGCCAATATACACTTGAGACCTACACTTAACAGCACTTTCTTCCTGTGCTTGTTTGGAAGCATTTTTAAGGGGTCATGAACTGCCTTTGTTTTTTATTTTGTACTGTTCTCTGAGGTCCATTTATAATGTTATCAAGACTTTTACATTACAAAAAAAACAATTTAGAGGCAATAAGCTATTCTCTGTCCTGTTTTTAACCCCCCTCATCAGAACGCTCTGTTTGAATAGGCGTGGCGGATTGTAGACTCTTAAGTATACGCCCACTGCTATGATTGGCTAACAGTTGTGTATGTTTGACAGTGTATATTCCTCATAGATGGACAGTGCTGTGATTTAGGTAAAAAAACGCATACATACCCAATACATATCAAACAATCTGTAAGAAGAGACAAAGCAATAGTGACCACGTAAAGAAAACAGTTACTCACACTTGTGTGTTGCGACATTACTGTCGGATCCAATGGGCTGGGCGATTTTTCTGATTTTATCGATTAAATCGAATTTAATGTTTAGCCACGATTTTATTTTTTAGAAATCAAGGAATCACGATTTTGAATAGAAATATTACCAAACGTTAAAATTAGACAATTTGACAACATGCCAATAATAACAGTAAAGAGAAAAGAATGATCCAACCACATGTCGGCGCACGTGATGAACTGCTCACGTGTGACACGCTCATATCGTGAGGTGCCATTCACACAGAATGCGCTTTTGTGTTGACAAACTTATGCGACGCGGGCACTGGAATAGGAAAAAATTGCAAGAAGATGGGAGTTGAACTTCTTTTAACTTGAGCGCCACATTTTTAGAATGCCGTTTCATGCATGAGACACTGCAAGAGATGCGAGGGCAACAGTCAAACGTGTCCATGTTTACATAGAAAAACAATGGAAAAGCAGCACAATTGAATACAAACTACTACTGTATGTCTGATATTTCATGTTTGCATCATGGTGACAGGCTGACAGCTGCTGTTTGTTTTTACAGAACATTTAGAGTTAATAATAGTCCACTGGTGTTATACCTTCAGTCATTTTGAATTTGAATTACCTTGACTTTTGAGATTTTTTTTAAGCATTTTCCTTGTATTATTTCTGTTCATGTATGTATAAGATAAGTTTGGACAAGATGTAGTTTTAGTTCATGCATAGATTTTCTGCAAAGACATTTAACAAGTGATTTGTTTAACATATGATGTTTTATTAACAAAGTTTGGGAGGAGCACGTTCAGATAATTAACCTAATTAACACGAGAAGAGCACAATCAGTAATCAACCCAATTAACAAGATAAGAGGTTATTTCTGTCCTAACCTGTAGGGGGGGTACTCTGGGTTTGGGCCAAAATTCCGAGCTCGGAGCCCTCCCCTCGGACAGCACGCCAAATACGCATAACCTTTACTCCGTTTATTATATGTAAGTGTGAACTCGTGAATTACATAATGTTGACAACTTCATTTGTGGTGCACTTGGAATAGAATTTTCTTTAACTAGAGGGTTAATAAAGAAAAAGTAACTTGAATCATGTTGTAGTTACATTTTCAAGTTGACTAGTTAAAAATCGTAAAAATCGAGAATCGGTCAAACGTTCTGAGAAAATCGTGATTTTAATTTTTTAGATCCAATATAGTCAGCACAACATCATCTTTTAGTTAGCGATACCATAGAAGAACCATTTTTGGTTCCACAAAGAACCATTCAGTCAAAGGTTCTTTAAAGAATCATCTCTTCCTTACCTTTTTATAATCTGAAGAACCTTCTTTCGCCACAAAGAACCTTCTGTGAAACAGAAAGGTTCTTCAGATGTTAAAGGTTCTTTATGGAACCATTTAGACAATAAATGTTCTTCTATGGCATCATGAAGCAACTTTATTTTTAATGATGTTTTATTAACAAAGTTTTGGAGGAGCACGTTTAGATAATTAACCTAATTAACACGAGAGGTGCACAATCAGTAATCAACCCGATTAAAAAGATAAGCGGTGTCTATATATACACAGCAGACTTACCTCTGTTCCTTGACAGTTTTTTCAGAATCCCTCCACCACCCCTTCTCTGCACTTACAACTATTTCTGTACTAACCTGTAGGGGGGGTACTCTGGGTTCGGGCCAAAATTCCGAGCTCGGAGCCCTCCCCTCGGACAGCACGCCAAATACGCATAACCTTTACTCCGTTTATTATATGTAAGTGTGAACTCGTGAATTACATAATGTTGACAACTTCATTTGTGGTGCACTTGGAATAGAATTTTCTTTAACTAGAGGGTTAATAAAGAAAAAGTAACTTGAATCATGTTGTAGTTACATTTTCAAGTTGACTAGTTAAAAATCGTAAAAATCGAGAATCGGTCAAACGTTCTGAGAAAATCGTGATTTTAATTTTTTAGATCCAATATAGTCAGCACAACATCATCTTTTAGTTTCAATATTTTTGAAAATCCCGTGTCGAATTGTGCCTTGTTTGTAAACGAATCCGCAGTAAAATGAAGTGAACAAAGGACCGAGTTCTTACTGATGTGGTCTGGATCTTCATTAAAAATAAAGTTAATCCAATCTTTCCTAACGTTGGGATCAGAAGGAAGGCAATGCAAACACTGTTTTCCACAACTTGGCACTGCACAGCATCTTGTTGTCTTCAGAGCCATCTTTATCGTTTGGTTTCTGCATAGACCTGTGCATTCGCCTCTCTTGTAAACACTGCATGCGCGAATCGGTGGGTGGAGCTAAACAGGCAAGTGATGTCGAAGCAGGCGTTGATCTTCTTCTGCGGAGGCAGTGCTTATTACATCATAGAGTGTCACATTCCAAAAGCTGTCATTTTGGCAGACTGCCTTCAGTATAAGCTGTTTTTAGACTAACAACAGAGTTTTGAGTTCTTATGCAGATTTTCCAAAACAATCTCATGGCATTTCATAACTATTTTACACAAATTGGTGGCTAATTCGTATGAATGAGATCATACAAATTCATAAAAATTATCCAATAATTCACTTAATTTTCATCCACCCCACTGGCAGTTATATTTAGGGGTGGACCTTCAGGGTTACTTTTTTCCCAGAAAATTGTACGTTTTCGTATGATTCACATTGTATGAAATCATGAAAAATGGCCACCTTGTAAAATACTTATCTTTCCAGTCTGGACTCAACACTAGTCAACAGTAGTTGGCGAAAGTCAGAAGTAGTCTGTGGATTTTGGGCAGTTACAGTTGACAGATTTTGCGTAGAAATTACATATTGTATAATGGGCACAAACTCAGATTTTTTTTATCCTCAGGCTATAGTTGTGTCTTAATTCTTCTTTTTTTTTTAAAGCGTCTTGGAGACATTGCCACAGTTCTTCTGGATTTAGTCTTATCTCAGTTTTCTCTTTCTTCATGTCATTCCATCCAGACTGATGATGAAATCAGATTTCTGTGTGCAGCACTGGCTGTTGTCAGACTCCTTTTGCAAACAAAAATCTCACTGGATTATTACAATTAATGGCAAAAGGAATGTTTGTAAACTGATATTTCCTACTGACACACTAGCAAAAGATAGAAAAAAACTGGCTTAAAACCTTTTTTTGTGAAAATATTAATGACATAAGATATATAAATGTTATTAAAGGGGTCATATGATGTTGCTAAAAAGAACAGTATTTTGTCAATTTGGTGTAATGCAATGTGTTTATGCGGTTTAAGGTTAAAAAAACACATTATTTTCCACATAATGTACATTATTGTTTCTCCTCTATGCCCCGTCTTTCTGAAATGTGTCGATTTTTACAAAGCTCATCGCTCTGAAAAGTGAGGTGTGCTCTTGTTTCGCTTTCACAATGAAACACAGCGCCTTCACGACATGGCGGCGGCGGTAACAACAATACTACAGCGAGAATAAAAGTTACGCCTTCTTTCTTTGCGTGAACATTTGGGCGGCGTTATGCAAATCTTCCCACACAGTGACGTAGATATGTGGGGGCGTGTTTAAACGAGCCGTTTTAGGTAGGCGTGGTTGACTCTTAACTTTTATAAAGAATATCTCTTTGGATTTGAGACTTTAGTCTTTGCAACTTTACAGATCTTCTTTATACACCAAGAGCTTGTAACACTCCAAAGAGAAAGGAAAACTTGAAATCGCATCATATGACCCCTTTAAAATACTGCTATAACAATAACAGTCACTGTTACATGCTGCTGCCAAATAAAGGCATCACACCTCGATGAAAAGTTCTCGGTTGTGATTTTTAATGTTATAGCCCTATTTTAATAAAGATATTTAATAGGGCCTTGGATTTCTTGTTTCATAGTGTGCTATCTCTTCAAAGAGCATCTAACAACCTTAATGCGAACAGCTTCTTGCTGCAGTTATTGGTGACAGTTTATTGTGATTTTGAAAGTTTCTATCAGCAAAATTAGGAACAAGTTTTCTAATACATTTTTCGACCACATAATGTTTAGTGCTGCATTGCTCGCAACAGCTTTGTATGTGTATGTGTGTGTTTTATTTTGTTCTGTTTTTTAATTGCAGTTATATTTAGGGCAGGGTAATATATTGAATATTAGAGATATCATTGAAATAATTGAATAATCAATATAAAATTAACAGAATATTGTGTATATTGATAGTGAATATCAAATATTGTTGAAAATAAGATTAATATGCCAAAGACAGTACCAATAGGCGATTTCACTCCTCCTGTTAACTAGCCAAGAGGTGCTTATGTGTTCCAGCAACTAGTTCCCCATATGAAAGAGTTTTTAGTACCAGTGGGAACATAGTGTCATGCCACAGAGCATCTCTTAAACCAGAAACCATTGACAGACTCATGTACTTAGCTAAAAACTTGTGAAACACTTACATAATTTACCCAAGCTGCACAGTGTAAAATAGAGTATGTGAAATATATTGCTCTAAAGAAAATGTCTTGTACTCATTTTACAGTCTTTTTTCCCCATATTGTTACATTTGCATGTGTAAATTTTAATTAAAAGAAGCAAGTGGTCACTACAAGTAGCATGTGGTCTACATTTTTAACTGTGTTTTTGCACTAAACATTTTGAATGTGCTTCGAACTAATAGCTGTTTTATCAAAACCATGTTTTTTTATGCGTTTAGAGCAAATGAAAAATATTGAGAAACATATAGATTATAATCAAAATTTGGAAAAAATATTGAGATATAAAATTTTAGCTATACGGCCCAGCCCTAGTTTTATTTAGGTTGTTTCAGCTATTTTTAGTTTGTTTCAGTTATTTTGTACATAAAAACCTTTTTGACAGCATTGTGCGGCAAACCGCAGGGACACCGATTCAGTTCTGTTCACCTGGGCTCTCGCTCTAACGTGAGCACTAAGCACCTCAATAGTTCCATTAGTCTGTGTTTTTACCGGCTGAGCATAATTGAAGCACCCACAGGGAGGGGACTCTACCACCCGGTTTAAAGAAACTCACAGTATGCTGGAGGTTGAGAATAACACATACCTATTGTGCCTGTTTACTTATAATATAGCTGTTTAGTCTGGGTGCAATTCAGAAGCAAGCATTTTCATAGCAAGCAAGCTTCTGCTCAATGTGTTATAATTAGACCTGAGAAATACAGCTAAAAAAAGAGAGTCCACAAATATTTTGCCAACATTCAACACACATATTGATATTAGGTCTAAAATAGCTCAAAGGAATAGTTTGCACAAAAAATTTAATTTGCTAAAAATGTAGTCACCTTCAGGCCATCCAGTATGTCTAGACGATTATTTCTTCATCAAAACAGATAGATCCTCTTCATTGGTCCAAACAGCCGATACAAACATCAAAATAATCCACATGACTCCAGTCCATCAGTTAACTTGTAAAGGGAAAAGATGCATAACTGTAATAAGCAAATCCATAATTAAGATGGTTTTAACTTCAAACCTTTACTTACCTAAAATTCAAGCTGTCTGAACTCTCATTCTGACGACACCCATTCACTGCAGAGGATCCATCGGTGAGCAATTGATGTAATGCTACATTTCTCTGAATCTGTTCTGATGTAGAAACAAACTCATCTACATCTTGGATGTATAGCAATTTCACAATACACATTATTTTTAAAGCAGCTTTACAGAAAATAACGATGTTAATGTTTGTAATGTCTTAATATTTTTATGCCTTATAGTTACATTTAGCAGATTAGAGCTGGGTGATAATATAGTTTTACATTTTGCAAAGATACAACAAATCATGTAGTTAAGATTTGCTAGTTTATATTGCCCTATATGAGTATGTATGTGGAAAAGTTGGATATGCTTGCATTTCCAACTTCATATAAATGTCACGTCTAGCTATATTCTGTTATGTTCTGGTTTGGTTTAGTTTTTTGTCTGTTCCTGTTCACCTGCCTGAATTCCCTTGTTAGCTTGCATGCTTTTTGATTAATTAGTTCCCACACCTGTTCTGTTTCTCCCTGATTGTGTTCCTCCTGTATTTAAGCCCTCAGTTTCCCTTGGCTCATGGCTTAGTATTGTTTGAATTTTAGATGGTGGTTTCTCCTTGTGGATTTATTAAAAACACTTATTGGACTCTATTCCTTCCTCATGTGCTTTATTATACAGCAACACATTACAGAATACCGGACCAAATACAGCTAAATTATTTGCAGAATTTTTTTTCTTCACCCCGTTTCTATGGTCTTTCCCACTGTGCAACTCTTTCTGCTTGAGCAGGGGGATCGCTCCATCGAGGACAACACAAGGGATTTTTTAGATCTTGCATACCTTACACATTACCCGGACAGCTGCCTGTGTACTTTTCACTGTGTCAGACTTACCAACTCGTCCAAGGCTAAGCTGTCCGGTCCTTGAGGGAGCTTCGCTGCCTATGTGGAGTGGGTACTGGTGAGCTGTGGCTCGCCCTTCACTGTTTGCCCCGCGGAGGACATCACCAGACCCACTCCTGACTCAGAGTCCAGACAGCCATTACACCGCTGCACAGACCAACTGCTAGAGCCCACGACAGACGGAGAGCCAGAGCCTGCCTTGATTCACGAGCCAGCACAAAAAGGAAGTGCCTGAACTGATCATCACCCCAGAGCCTCACAACACATCTGACCAGGTGCGTGAGCCAGCAACATTACATGTGCCCGAGGGAGTTATAGTAGAATACGAGAGCATGGACTGTAGACCCACCCACATTCCTGTTACTGCGGGTGAGCTGTTGCTGGCTTCTGAGCCTTTTTTATAATATTCTGGAAGAGTTTGATCCCGTTTCTCTTCTCCATTGGTTCCGCCCAGCCCTGAACCCCCACCCAGCCTCCCTCTCCCACCTCCTCTTCAAGAATCTGCCTGTTGCTCGGCGTCATCTCCGCTTGCTCCAGTCAGTAGGCTTGTTTGAGATGAACTACACAAGCCTGCCACTGGCTGGCGAGATCTGCCACTTGCAGTTGGGGGCGGAATTGAAAGTGGAAATGTCAAGTCAGACACTTTCTGCTCCCGGTAGTGACATTCGCGCGGTGTTTGCATACTCTATCACAGATGAAGTGAATTAAACGTTTCAGAAATGTTTTCATGAGCAACAGAAACACTTTTTATATACTGCTTAATACAGCGCCATCTGTTCATGAATAAAGTTCAACATATACTATTTAAATACCAATAAAGTGGGGGTAAATATGCTTTTATCAGTGTTTTTTGATAAACGTGACTCAATAAAAAAATCTTTTACTGTTATAAAAAACAGATTTGTGAGCATTATTGGAACTGAATTGTTAGAATTAGCATGCAACACATGTAGTCCTGGTCATCACAGAATCTGACCAATGAGAATAAAGCATGTCATCATCAAAGCTTTCGCAGCCAATTTTGAGCAACTGCAGCGCCTGACCTAGGCGGCTGGTCTCGTTTTGCTCTCGCGGTACTTTGATGGCACATGTGATCGTAAGGCGGCTGCAGCGATGATCAAAGTCGGAACAAATTTTCTAACCAGAATGTATTGCTTTTGTCAGGCGGCAGCCGCATGAAGTCGAACAAGCAGAAGGTGTGTTTGACTTCATGCAGCGTTGCACAGACCGATCTGCAGCTGACTTGAAGCAGTGCATGCCGGTTATACATTTTGTCCGAGTTGAGACGGCACCGACGCCACGTCACTGTCACGTGTGGCATCAAAGTACCTCGACAGTTTCACCAGAGCACCTGCAGGAGCTTTGATGACGACACTGCTATTTCATGATTGGCCAGATTCACCGCATGACAACGATCACGTGTGTTTCGGGTTTATTCTAACAACCTCAATTCCAATAATGCTCACAAATCTGTGTTTTTAGAACAGTAAAAGCTTTTTTACTGTAGTCGCACTGTTATATTGAGTCACGTTTATCAAAAAACATTGATAAACGCATATTTACCCCCACTTTATTGGTATTTAAATACTATAAGTTTATGTTGAACTTTATTCCTGAACAGATGGTGCTGTATTAAACAGTATAAAAAAAGTGTGTCTGTTGGTCATGAAAACGTTTCTGAAACGTCTGTGTATTTGACAAATATTGCATTTTATTTACTTCATCTGTGATAGTGTATGCAAACATCATGAGAGCGTCACTACCGGGAGCAGAAAGTGTCCGACTTGACATCTCCATTTTCAATTCCGCCCCCAACTGCAAGCGGCTACTCTGGCCGATCGGTCTGCACAGTGCTGCTTCAAGTTGAACACACCATTAGTCTCTTGGCTCATCCTCAGTCTGCTCCACCCTGGGGTGTGGATCTGCCTCAGGCCTTACGGTCACCTGCTCCGTCTAGGCATGAGGATCCTCTGCCTCCAGCCTCCGAACCCCGGACTCCACCTACGCCCTCCGACCCATCAGCTCCACCGGGCTGGAATTCCACGCCTCCGGCTTTGCCTTGTCCCTCTATCCCTCGGGCTTTGTCTGGCTCCTCCTTCCCTCCGGCTCTGCCTTTGTCCTCAGATGCTTCAGCTCCACCACGGTCTTCCAGGTCTCCGTCTCTGCCTCAGTTCCCTTGTTATTTTCCATAGTTTTTGATTAATTAGTTCCCACACCTGTTCTGTTTCTCCTCTATTACATTCCCAGTGTATTTAAGCCCTTAGATTCCCTTAGCTCAAGGACCGGTATTGAATCTTTGTTGGTGGTTTCTCCTTGTGGATTTATTAGAAAGGACTTCTTGGACTTTATTCCAAGTCATGCACTTTATTATACAGCAACAAGTTACAATAAAGAGCTGGGTGATATAGTAACATTTTGTGAAAAAGATTTGTGTTAACTTTGTTTTTCATAATTACATTATGTGTTAACTTTGTTTCTCACAACTACATTAAATAATTTTTACTCTTGTCATAAAAATAATCAAGGCAATAATCAAAGGTTGTATTTATTTATTTTTACAAAAAGATGTTAAAACATAAATGCCATGCAGAGACCTCAGTGAACAGTTATAAGTAATGATGCAAAATGGTGGATCTGTGCTTTGAAAGACATTAATTTAATTACTGAAAATAAGCTTTTCAAAGCAATCCCCAGTTTTGCTAAAGTGGTTTAAACAAGAAAACCTCCATGGTAACTTTTTTCAACACTGCCAAACAAGTCGCAAGGTAAGTAGGAAGTGTAAAACTAGCACACTAACACGGCCTTTAGACAACTTACACGGTCACTTCAGGTTACTGTGATAATCGCTTAATGTCACTTAATTTCAAATATTGAAAATGCATTGTAAATATTCCATATCTCATCCAGTGAGGGCTTGTTAATTTATTCTTCATCTAACCCAGTCGACACCCTGGGGATGCTTATTCAATCTTGTCTTTGAATGTGCTTAATGAAGATTTGAGCTAATTAAATAAGTTAAATAAGTCTCTGGCATTCAGCTCATCCTGCTGTTTAAAATTACTACAAAAAAACAATGTATGGCCATTTTTAGTACCGTCTTGTCCATAAAAACTATTTAAAAACCATGTAATCTGTGAAGAGCAATTGGTGCTTCATTTGTCTGATGCATGTATAAATCAAGGACCACAATTGATCCCTGACAAATAGGTATTTTTAAATGTGTCAAATGTGAAAATATGTTCCACTAAAAGAAAAAAACCCTGATTGAAAATGACGATGATGAGATATGCATTTAAGACAAAATGAATTAAGCAGTATCTACTGCTTTTGCAACAACTGACTGATTGGTAAAGAGACAAAAACAGAAAACACAATCACTGCTTTGCAGTAGCTTGTTACAGTAAAGACCAAAGAGCATTTATGCTTAATCTATGAACCATTTACTCACTTAGAGGGCGCGAGTGAATGAGGCTCATTTGCATTTCAACAGCAACGGCCATATGTGATTGCAGCAGAGACACATCTTTGACTTCAATCATGCTGGCTTTCATTAGTGTCCTTACAAGTTTCTGTTTACTGCTGTTTGGATTGACAGAGCATACACTGAAAGGAACACGCAGATCTCAAGTCCCGCTGATTCTTTTTATGAATAACCTGCTACGGAAACCAGCCATCCGAAGTAAGTGTAATGAAATTAACTCATTTGTAAGGGAATTAATCATTAATTTTATTTGAGTCTCTTGAGAGATACGCTAGATAGTACAGGAACTGCTTCAACCCTTCACTGACCCTGCATGAGTTTTACGACCGCAGCTGGCTGCATAGGGGTTCCTCAGTTTGTCTCAATGGAATGTGATTGTTTCATGTGTGACTCAATAGTGTAAGTGGGTCCGTTTGAAGACAGAGATCCTACACATGTCAAGGCTGTAATGAAGAGCTTTTAGATGTGACCCCTGCATCTCTAATGTTCAGAAGAACTGCTGTGCGGAAAGTGGTTCGGTATAGAGAGCAGGAACTTTGAGGAAAATTGTAGCTGTGCTCAGAGTTTGAAAAAGTCACTTCATTATATGAGCCAACTCAACTTTCAAGACAACCTAGCACCTATATATCGCAAAATGGATGTTTGGTAGCACACGCCTCCACAAGTCGCACTCAGCTGGCTCGCTTCTTCTTCACAGACATTTCAATCCATCTGTTAATGGTTTAAAATTCAGCTAGAGTTGAGTTATGAAGAAAGCTAACCAAAGCGTATCTCTTTCCTTGTTATTATGCCAAAACACCCACTGTTTAGGTCTCTACAAGCAGTATTCCAGCCGTAAGGATGGATGGCAGTAGTGGTGAATGGCTCAGCACTCCCGTGCCCTCGTGTTGCCTGGAAAACCTCACCATGGAGAATTCCAGCAGGGGCCAAATCTATGAAGTCGTGCTGCAGTCGACGAACACGACTAAGCGCAATCCGCAGTTTGTTGGTGTGGAGCTCCTTCAGTCTTTTAAACCCCTCATAATCCCTTGCTATGCTCTCGTGGTCCTGGTTGGAGTTTTCGGGAACTACCTGCTGCTTTACGTCATCTGCCACACCAAAAAAATGCACAACGTGACCAACTTCTTCATCGGTAACCTGGCGTTTTCTGACATGCTGATGTGTGCTACCTGCGTGCCCTTTACCCTGGCATACGCTTTTAACCCTCACGGGTGGGTTTTTGGAAGATTCATGTGCTACCTGGTGTTCCTCATTCAGCCGGTGACGGTGTACGTGTCGGTTTTCACACTGACAGCTATTGGGGTGGACAGGTGAGTGATGCATGTGAGCGTTGTGTCTCTTGACAGTGTGACTAATTCATCATTACATCAATGTTTTATTAGCATTCTGGGGCTTTTAGAAGCATGGTTACGTAACAGATTGATTCAGTGGATTCATCACGTAGTCTCAAAAGGTATCTTATACTCATTTTATTCAATTACAAAAATGTGATATGAAATATTATTACAATTTAAAAATTACTTTTTTTATTTGAATATATTTTAAAAGCATTTATTTGAAATAAAAATCTTTTGTAACATTTGTAAGGTCACTTTTTTTAATTTAAAAAAGTAAATGCATCCTTTCTGAATAAAAGTATTAATTTCTTTCAATCTTACTAACCCCAAATTTTGAATGGTAGAGTATATGCAGTGTTTAAATTTGTCTGTGTAACAGGTTGTTGAAAACATATCCTTATATGTACAGTATAGCGCAACACAAATCTATGTGGGATATAGAATTTACTGCCTCATGTCGTTCAGTTCGAATAGAGAACAGGTGATAATATGATGACTGGAATCTGAAAATTATCATTATTTCTTTAAATGTTTGTTCTGATCTACTAGCAATTAGACTTTTATTCAAACTTGCCACTTTTATATAGATTTTAGCTTGAACATTTTTTTAACAGATTTCTGTTTGAACAGATTTCAAACTTTTTCTTTTTGCTATAGCAAGGTCATAATAAAATGTCTTGGAAACCTTTTCACCATGCCTTCATTATTTATTTTTGCTATTTTTGAAATGGCTTTATAGCTTGTCCTTGTCGCAGACCTAGACCTTGACAGTCATACACTACTGTGTGACATTCCAACATACAAATAAATTAAATGTTTATATAAGTTTAAATATTTAAAGGAGACCTATGCCCCTTTTTACAATATGTAATATAAGTCTCAGGTGTCCCCAGAATGTGTCTGTCAGGTTTCAGCTCAAAATACCCCACAGATCATTTATTATATCATTTTGAAAATGCATATTTTGAGTGGAGGCAGAAACACGCTGTTTTCGTGCATGTCTCTTTAAATGCAAATGAGCTGCTGCTCCCCGCCCCCTTTTCCAGAATAGGGCTGTCCTTTACAGCTCCTTCCTCAGATACTCTGCTAAAAAAAAAAAACATCTGTTTGGTTCTGATTATAATGTTTATCGCACTGAAATCATGCGTTTTAAAGCCATATCAGTTTACACTTTTGATATACGGTTTTCTGAGCGCACACATCCAAAGAACACGCACAGAAAGCAGCTGTCACACAGTACTAAACCAAGTTCTCTTTCATCTCTTATTGCACTTAAACTGTCATACAGTTTATGTTAAAAACACACCCGAGTTATAAAAACAGTCGGTTATGTCTGTGAAGGTAAACCGCTGGGAAATAAATTGCATGTTTATATTAGATCTGTGTGGCATCAGCGTAATATACAGTAAATAAATCAGTAAATCCACTGCTCTCTTGTCTCCTCTGAAGCTGGGACTCTAAATAGTGTTCTGTGCTCATCTGTGCAGCCAACGACAGAACAGTTAGCATTCTTTGCTTAAACTTTCGCCATTGCTGGCAAAAACATGGTGGCGCCATGGGTGGAAACTTGCAGATTAAAGGGCGGTAATATTATAATAAGATCCCCTTTCTACATCACGGGGGGAGTGAAATCTGAGCGGCTCGCTTTTTTCACAAGCTTGCAGAGAAAGGCTTAAAAAAAATAAAAAAAAATGTACTGGGTCATTCTTTTTCACGTTTACTGGGTTGGTAGATACACCGGGGAACCGATTATAGCACTTAAACATGGAAAAATTTAGATTTTCATGATATGTCACCTTTAAAAAAGATAGAGTGAAATAATAATCAAGCATTTGAATTTTTTTTTTTATTATTATGACATCACAGTGTGCACAATACATAATTTGTCCTAGAAAAGATGCTGATGGGAATTTTAATGACTGTCAGAAAACTAAAGACAAATTACAGAAGTGTTCTGTGATATATGTCCATGTTTAAACTTGGTTAGACTTCTATTTTCTAAAGATACAGATTGTTTCAACCCCCCCATGCAACCTTTTTGGTGTATTTCATCTCAGTTTGAATGACTGAGTAATATAAACGGCTCTTTTTCTGGGGGCCAGAAGAGCCTGTAAGTTCTTATGGTACACAAAAAAGCCATACTATTATGTAACAATTGTATAGCGACACATTCTACAGAAAGCTGGAAGGCTAACGTAACGTCAACATGCTGCCATATGTGAAATACCAAGGACACCAAAAATAAACCAGGACTTCTTATCCACAAATCTGAAAAGAAATTCATAGTGGATCTTAACTTCTATCTTAACTTTGTGGTTTCATAGAGCCTTTAACCTTCACACTTCCCTCCTTGCGTAGGCATGTGACGTGAGTCAGTGATGGATGATGGTGCTGAGCTATAGTCAAAGAAAATGAAAATTGGTGGCTTGTAGTATAATAGGTGCATTAAGAATCCATTTACCTTACAGTGAAGGCTTTTTTTGCTCAGACTAGGCCGTCATCTCCTGTACATGGTCTGGTGGTTCATCTTCTGTGCTTTTACACGTGATGAAGCCTACATGAATACTGTCTTTAAAAGCCCTTGATATTATCGTAGGGGTTTGGATGCAGACCCATTCATCTAGGCTGGATCGGAGGCAAGGAAATGTGCATCCATTGTCGAGTGAGCTTTTGCAGCAAAACATCCAACAGGTCTTGCTCACCTTAAAGCGAATGAAAAGAGTTAATTTAGAGGTCTTGTTGTTTTGATCCCATTTCTTACAGCCCACTGATTATGCCTCTACAAAATCAACATGCAACATTTTGTATTTGCTTCAGCTTATATCGTTGTCTTTATATCTTAACACATAGCTCTCAAACTCAAATTGGGGCCACTAGTCAGCTGGCGTTCCCAGGGTCAATGAGTACAAGAGTTTCTTTTAAAATTCTAGCTTGAAGCATGTTACTTGAAATAGTATAAAATGAAACTGTACATTTTGTACAAAAAAAGATGAACAATTTCAAATGATAGTCAATTATAATAATAAATCAGTCAGAAAGAATCATTTTAAGCAAGACAGTACATAAACCTTCACCAATCAAATCCTCCAAACTAAACTGACTTACCACGGTATGGGCTTGTTCACACAGAATGCGTTTTTGGTTTCCAAGGTCCTCATTACAGTTTTATGTAAACATGCGCTAGGCTAGACAGCGTCTCGAGATCTACATGTTTTTAAAAGACTGTGTCAAGTTTAACTTTTAAAAGATCAAGAAGACCTTTCACTTTTTGACATTCAGCTGCGCTGCGTAAACAGATCTCTTCGTTACTCATTAGCATTTTGGAGAGATCAAATAGCATTTTAGCGCCGCTGGCGAACTGAATGGCTCTTTTCAGGGCTCGATTCTTCAGAATTGAAGAATCGATTCCTTATGAAATCGAGTCTCAATTGACTCGCACTGCGTGACATTTTACCTGTACTAATTGACTACATTTAACATGCAATAAAAGGTCAAATTATCTGATATTCACCTTAAAGCGAATGAAAAGAGTTAATTTAGAGGTCTTGTTGTTTTGATCCCATTTCTTACAGCCCACTGATTATGCCTCTACAAAATCAACATGCAACATTTTGTATTTGCTTCAGCTTATATCGTTGTCTTTATATCTTAACACATAGCTCTCAAACTCAAATTGGGGCCACTAGTCAGCTGGCGTTCCCAGGGTCAATGAGTACAAGAGTTTCTTTTAAAATTCTAGCTTGAAGCATGTTACTTGAAATAGTATAAAATGAAACTGTACATTTTGTACAAAAAAAGATGAACAATTTCAAATGATAGTCAATTATAATAATAAATCAGTCAGAAAGAATCATTTTAAGCAAGACAGTACATAAACCTTCACCAATCAAATCCTCCAAACTAAACTGACTTACCACGGTATGGGCTTGTTCACACAGAATGCGTTTTTGGTTTCCAAGGTCCTCATTACAGTTTTATGTAAACATGCGCTAGGCTAGACAGCGTCTCGAGATCTACATGTTTTTAAAAGACTGTGTCAAGTTTAACTTTTAAAAGATCAAGAAGACCTTTCACTTTTTGACATTCAGCTGCGCTGCGTAAACAGATCTCTTCGTTACTCATTAGCATTTTGGAGAGATCAAATAGCATTTTAGCGCCGCTGGCGAACTGAATGGCTCTTTTCAGGGCTCGATTCTTCAGAATTGAGGTCAAATTATCTGATATTTTAAAAAGCTTATTGATCTTGGCATAGCGGCTGGTCTAACCTCTGCGCTGATCTGGACTGACTTTTTGCTATCCGGCAGATTATTGACTTTTTGATTCACAGTTTCAATAAACTTGGAATTTGTTTTCACCTGCTATTGGACCCCGGTCTCGTTTCTGACACCTTCCTGCTGTCCCAAATGTATACTCTCTCTTCAGAAAGAACAGAAACTGATTTTTAGAAATGTAATCCATGAGTCCATATAATATGCAACTGGATTGAACCACTACTAATAATAACTAATAACACTACTAATATTTTAAAACTATAAACAGTGGGCCGGAAACAATGAACAGCAGAAGGGTGAGTTAATGTTGAGAGATTTTTTTCATTTCTAAGTGAAGTTTCCCTTTAATTCATACATTTAAAATGTGCTCATAATAGAAGAGAAGTCATTGATTATATTTGAATGTATTTTTGAATAAATTAATAGAACAAAAACATCTCTCCGGGGCCAGTTGTACTATTGCATCAGATACAGATGTGTGATCACTAACTTGTTGCCTAAAACTGTCATTTTAACTTCTAGATACTATGCTACGGTTCATCCCCTGAAGAAGCGCATCTCAGTTCTGGCCTGCACATATCTTCTGTCTGGGATCTGGATTTTGTCGTGTGGTCTGGTGGCTCCTGCTGTGGCCCACACGTACCATGTGGAGTTCAAGGACGAAGGTTTCACCATCTGCGAGGAGTTCTGGATGGGTCAGGAGAAAGAGCGGCTAGCCTACGCTTACAGCACGCTCTTCATCACCTATGTCCTTCCTCTGTCCGCACTTTGCATCTCCTACTTGTGCATTTCAGTGAAGCTTCGCAATTGTGTGGTGCCAGGTCATCGCACCCAGAGCCAAGCGGAAGCCCAGCGGGCTCGGAAACGCAAGACGTTTCGTCTGGTTTCTTTAGTCGTCGCTGCTTTTGGGATCTGCTGGCTGCCGATAAGTGTCTTCAATGTTCTTCGGGATATTGATATAGACCTGATCGACAAGCGCTACTTCCTGCTGATCCAGCTATTGTGTCATTTGTGTGGAATGAGTTCCTCTTGTTGTAACCCGTTTTTATATGCATGGCTGCACGATCGTTTCAGGGCGGAATTGCGCAAGATGTTCACCTGCCATCATCGGATTGGCATCGGGATTCCTGCACACAACTGCGCCACCGCTAGCGTGGTTCTCTGACAGAAAAAGAGCACATCAAGTTAGTTCAAAGACTACTGAGGCTAGCAGAACACTTGGGTTGCATACTTTTGGAAAAGAGAAAGTGTTCACATTGGTCCTGGCTGGAACTATACCATCTGTAAGGTTCCTCCACATGCATCTTGTTTTAGATGGACACAGATGGTCTTTCTTGGATGTATAAACCATGTGAGAAAACTGTTGGATTCAGCCACAAGATTTCACCATGCTGTCTGTGATTTGGATATGGATTTCCTAGGAAGGAGACTGAATGTTGTTCACATTACAGAGAAACGGTCCCTTAAAATACTGCAACAGAAACATACAGATACCCAGCTTTCAGAAAAGCAAATGTTTCAGCTTTAAAAGTGAATTACAGCCTATTTTAATGCCTTTCAAACTGTTGGATTAAAAATGTTTAAACTGCATGTGTTTATACAAGATGTTACTTAAGATATATTTACATCAAACAGATCAAATATTCAAAAAGAACACATGGCCTATATGAAATATTAAAACCTTTTACTAATTAAATGCTTTCATAACTTGTCATGTTTTTGTGCTCATAACAAAGTGTGCAAGAATACAAAACTTAGTCTTTATATACAAAAAAAAAAAAAAAACTTTGTCTGCACAAGCAAAATGTTTTATTTTGCAGTATCTTCTTTGTCCTGAAGCAAACAAGGAACAAAACTAAAAGTTCAGAAAAGAAAGTGCCAAAATGTGTCAGGTGAGAGAAAGTCTCATTCGTGTGATTATAACCATACAATTTTGTATAAATTCATGTAACGTTTCATAATGTTGCATTAATAAACAGTGTCAGGACTGGCGGTTGTTTTATACACAGACATATTACTGGGTAAACAAAATATTTGCAATTAACTTCTTGTTGTTCAGGTAAATGAATACAGTGTGAATATCTCTGTAACATTATGTTTTCCAAGACAAAACCAAGGATTATTGCTCAAACATGTTTAATGATCTGCACAAACCTCCAAATATTACTGTTTGTGCTAATAGTGCTATAAATGAATTAAGTGAAGCACAGAATGTCATGTTTTGGACATGATTGCATGTTATTTACAATTATATGTAAATGTAATTTATTAAAATGTATATTAAATGCAAATAGCTGAGCTTAAGAGTGTTTTTGACCCACGTAAATAGGACTTAAAGGGATAGTTCACCCAAAAATGAAAATTCTGTCATTAATTACTCACCCTCATGTCGTTCCAAACCCGTAAGACCTTCGTTCATCTTCGGAACACAAATTAAGATATTTTTAATGAATCCCGAGAGCTCTCTGACCCTGCATAGACAGCAAGGATCCTAACACTATCAAGGTCCAGAAACGTAGCAAGGCCATCGTTAAAATAAAAGACATCAGTGGTTCAGCTGTAATTTTACGAAACTACGAGAATACTTTTTGTGCACAAAGAAAACTACAAATAATGACTTTATTCAACAATCCATCTCCTCCACATCACCCTGGCATCATTTTGGAGAGTATCACGACATATGCGCATGCTTTGATCTGAACGTACACAACGAATGCGCGTGGAGCTGCTGACACAGAGCAGCATACGTTGTTTACGTAAAATTACGGTTTCTGTAAAAACTACGTTTCTGGACCATGATCGTTGTAGGATCCTTGCTGTCCATGGGTCAGAGAGCTCTTGGAAATTATCAGAAATATCGTAATTTGTGTTCCAAAGATGAACGACATGAGGGTGAGTAATTAATAACAGAATCTTCATTTTTGGGTGAACTATCCCTTTAAGTACATCTTTTATATACACTATATATAAAATTATAATCAATTACTTCACATGTGCTTTAGTATGTCAGTCAACACATGAAAATAAAAATTTGCATAAACAAATACCACTAAAATCTAGTTAACTAACGGCATCATGTTACCGCTAACTTTAATTCAAAGTGCTAAAGATTCCACCAGTACGTTCGCTAATTCAAAGGAACACCAATGCATGTGAACAGTAGGAAGATAAACTGATGAATAGATAAAGTGACTGTAGTCAGTAACCTTTGAAACGGTCTGGGCCTGTTAATATCCTCAACACAACAGCCCAAAATGAAAATGAGCTACAGCAACAAAAGACAAACCTATAAAAAAGGAGGAAGCGTTTCTATGGTGACCAACTCAGTACATCCTTTAGAGTTTTTCTCTTTCTTCCCCCTCTCCACTAAATGTCTTTCTATGATAGATAGTCATGTTTTCAATGGTCTGCCATCCCAATACATCAAAGACAGCAACTACACAAACACGGCTTCGATAACAGACCAGTGATTCACAAGGAGGATGACAGAAAATGTGAAAGACAAACTGTACAATACCCTACAAATGAGTAACTAAGACACTTTCCTCTCTTCATCTCTCAAGCTGCAGGCTGCAGGCTGCAGACCCAGGTTAAGCTCAAAGGTCTCAGATCTATTGTGCAAACATAATAGAATATGCTGCTCAGTCCGCAGGCACGCTACCATGGCAGTATTACATCTGGACTGAAAATGACTCGACGTATCAACTTATCTTTTGTTTCTAATGTTAAGGGTCTGCCAAGCTACCAGGTTTATTAAACGGAGAAATAATAGTGACAACACCAAACGGATGTCTTTATGGGTCTTCGAACTTTCTTTTAGGCCAAGAGGTGGAGCAGAGACCCTGTTACACACTGAATAAAAATGAGTTCTTAACAGTGTTATTGTAACTCAAACAAAACAAAACAAAACTTGAAGATGAAATAAAATATAATATAAAAATATAATATAAAAAACAAACTTATACTTCAGCTAGTTGCCAGTGCGTCTCATTTTCATTTAGTTTGACTTGATGTACTAAAATAATTATAACTAAAACCAAAAAAAAAAACTATAAATAAAAAAAGATTTATAAAAAAGCTACATATAGCTGCTCAAAAAATAAAATAAAATTCAAGTAAAATTAAAATAAAAAGAAACTAATTCAAAATATTAATAAAAAACTATAATAGTATCTCAGTGATACTGAAATAACACTGGTTAATGACATACTGTAAAGAAATCATTTTAATTTGTGGCAAATCCATTCAAATATTCATTATGCAAAAGTTATTTTCAGTCCTCAAATTCAACTGGTTGAGCAGCATTCACAGGCTGCTATAACAGTGCAACAGCCCTGAGACATTTCACTGTTCCTATCACACCACTTGTCAGTGTATAATAGTGTATTAGTGCTGTTTTTTTTCAGTATCTCTTTCTATAGGTTACATCGCCAATAGGTGGTGAAATGTGAGTCACTGAATCATTAATTCAACCAATTCATTCAAAAACGAATTAATTCCCCCCAATCGCATGAGCAAAGGTAACTAATTTACAAGATGCTGATTTTGTATGATGTGATTGTGATTGATGTGAATTTTTAGAAAAAGAAAAAACATGAGCATGAAGGTTAAACCTAACAGTAAGGAGATGGGGCATTAGCAGATCATGCAAATTCATACAAATTACCCACCAATTTGCCAAAATGGAAAATAGCTATGAATTGCAGAGAGTGTGTTGCTTTCATTTAGCAACAAAACACGTGACTGTCTTTATGAGTCATTCATTGAATTATTCACTCAGCCAATTTGCGCAAACACAATTAATTCATGAATGAAACTGTTACTGCAAGATGCAGAATTTGGTTCTGCTTCATTTGGAACTATTGTCCTTAGTGGAGCAAAATAGTAGTAATGTGTCTAAAATGTAAGTTACTGATTATTAACCTCCTGTTTATTGAATTGTACCACAATAACTGTATTCATAACAGCAGTCTTTTTTTTGTTTGATACTGCTGAATTATCCAAACAGAATTACAGAATAACTTCACATTCACTTTAAAAGTGACAATAATTAGTGGACTCCCTGCAGTACCAGTGCAGACCTCCTGTTGGAAGACCCCTTCATCTTTAGCAAGATAAAGATAAAAAATAAATCAATAGATCTCTGAATGAATTCAACTGAAAGGAAAGCATTGTTAAGCAATTGTTGACTGAAAATGTGTGAATGATGATAGACAACACAGGATAGAGCAGATAAGTCAGAATATTCCTGATTGTGAGTTGAAATAACATGGAATTAAAGCAGCTCTTTTGTGTGTGGACTGTTTTTCTATTAAGTGTATTTTTTCTTTGTATCAGACAGAGGTGGTCAGCAGCAGTGCTCCACGTTTGCCGCTCTCATGTATTCATCCTCATGGGTTATTACCCTCATAGCTGCTTCCTACTGTGCTGGAAAACTGAAAGCTACAGTACAGGAAGTTGTTTCAGGAAGAAATGCATTGAATATTAAAAGCAAATCACAGCAATGGATCATATAAATAAGGCCAAATGTAAAATATTCAGCTTCCTGAACATTCCATGTTTTGAAGTAAACGGTTGAATGCAACAGCTTCTACAAGAATAATTGTAATTAAAAAAAAAAAGGTTTTCCCCTATCATTTTGGTTTTACACCATTTTTAATTACACACAAAACAGCACTGCACATGTAAAAGACACATCAATATATCCACACATAATGTCAGAAATGTCAGCACGGAACTAGGATCGTTAAATCCATCTTCTCTGCTCATTAAGTCAGTGTGTATGCTTGCATTAAACTCCACTTTGACTGAACTTGGATTTACTGATGATACGAATCAGTCAATATCAGTTTTTTATTTCTGCTAATTATCTCGTTTCAAGCTACTAATTAGCCAACTGTAGATATTGTCGACAGCATAAACTTTAAACATTAAATAAGGCAATATAATTAGCTAAAGATATCTCATCTCATGATAGCTCATACTGTTTGCATATAAAAGTCAATTAAAACAGCAGCCAAGTATCATTTCAACACAGCGCACATATAATGATGAAGGCCATGACATCCTCTTGAGCTGCCTGACTAGTAATGGAGAACATAGTGTGCTGTATCCTTCTGCCATCTACTGGACAAAACTGTACTCAACAGTCAAACTATTATCATACTGCATGCATACTACCGTTTATGAGAATTCATTCTTATAGCTATTAACCCTACTGTATCATATTTGATATGCCTATTTCTAAGGCCTTTAAATTATGATCAAAATTTTGGTCTTCTGTCATCTGACTAGCTTTTAGCAAGAAAAAGTCTTTAGTTCAGTTATAAAAATAACCACCTTCAGGTTGTAGTTACTGTTCAATCTTTACTGATTTTTATGCAAGTAAAATGCAAGAATAACTCTTATACTATTAGTAATTTTTTAAGATAAACATTTACTGGACTGAAGGAAATTTTACTTCATTAATCATACATATTTTTGGATAAAGTCATGTTAAAAACTGAGCATCTTCAGCTTTAGAAGTAAGCTTCAGAGGAATACCTAACTGTACATTAATTGTACATGCATTGCATACTATGTTTGTCCTCCGCCATAAGCTGTACAGAGCTCTGATCATAGAACAAGAACATAGATCATAGAACTGATCATAAACAGCTTACTTTTTCAACCTAACATTTCAATAAAACCGTTTTATTTAATCATAAACAAAATCTGATTGTTATTTCAGGCTTTATAGGGTAAAGACTTGTTGTCATGGCTGTCAAATGCACAAAGTCATATTTTCATTAATTATCATTAATAATGCAAATACAAATAACAAATATAATCAGTATATTTTGCCTACAGGGACAGTTCACCACAATCAATCAATCAATAAAACAAACTAATAAAAATCTGCCATTTACTCACCCGCAGTCATTTCAAACCTGAATCACTTTCTTTTTTCTGTAAAACACAAACTATTTTGATAAAGACTTTACTAAGGATAAAGAGAAAATGTCTTTCTTTGCCCAGAAATGATGGTCCAATTTTTTTTTTTTGGGGGGGGGGTTCATTTTGTTGAATCATTAAATGGACAAAGGCTGTCGAAACATTCTTTAAAATACTTTCTTTTATGTTTCACAGTGGAAAGAAAGTCAAATGGGTTTTGGAGCATGAGGACAGAATTTAGAACTATCCCTATTAATGCACATTACAATAGAAATGCCATGAAGCCTTGTGTATGAACTACTTCTCTTTAAACATTATATTAACAAACAAAAAAATAATAATCAAAAGTATTACTAGTATTAAAACACATGCTATATGGGTTCATCTAAGTTTATTCAATGAATTGAGGTATAATCAAAATGACATTTCTGCAAGTATTGCAGTAAAGGAACAAACCAATATATTCATGTCTTAATGACATAAAATTGTGAATAAAAAGAGAAGGCACAGGTTTAGAAAATATATCTTGTGCATATATGCATAGTATCAGCAATAATGAAGGTTTCACATTCAAATTCAGACATAAAGGAGTGTTTGGAGTCTGCAGAACCTGATAACAGTGAAAATGCTGTGAGTGATTGACAACACTTGAATGAACACAGCAGAAGCTCTTATGAAGGTTCTCATGACTGAATATATAACAGCAACACAGAAAACTGACAACAGAATCAACTCAAGATTAATGACAAGCAAATATATACAAGACATACAGTTTATTCCTCCATCCTTGTCAGATGGACCATTCTCTCCCCATAGGCATTTAAGTGGTTAAACAAAAATGTTTACTCATTGATTCAAAACATAAGAAGAACAATGGAACAGGGAATGGGAAGTAGGTTTCGAGTCCTGTAGGGTAAGACTTCAGATTTACATCACAGATCTTTGGTTTCACAACAGACAAGCTCTCAACAACACTCTGCAGACAATGACCTCAACAGGCTACATGATATGTTGCAAAAGATCCCGGTTTGATGAAAGTACCGATTACCTGACATTCAGGAAACGAAATCCTGCAGACAGTTATTGCTTGTTCGTTACAGAACCGCAGAATGTCACAGTATGTACATTGCGCTTCAAAGAATGCTTAATAATCCTTGGTCAAAATCGCTACAATGTAAAACAAACATGCAGTTTGACATGTAGCATAAACTATTTTGGCTGATTCAACAGCTGACAAAAAGAAACATTTAAATATGTAGTCAATATAGACCAGGGAAATAAAAATGAATTCTATATCCAGTGTTCGAACACCAGCAGAGCTTTACATATGCAGAAGTGTGCGTAACAGGCAAGAAAAAGAATTCTTCATTAGAGGTAATTCTACAGGGTATTTTAGATAATTACTTAATATAAAAACACTATCCTTCATAAATGAAACACCCCGTTCAAGTAAAAAGTGCTTATTGTCTACATTTCTAAAAAGTAAGAGGATTATTACCTTGATTTGAGCCCCAACAGACACAAGGCCGCATTAACACTAATGAAGCGTTCTGATCAAGACTCAAGGCAGCAGTCAGGATCTAAACACAAATCACTTCAGGATGAAAGAAAATCTTCAAATACAAGCTTAAAACTGCAATAATAATGCATTAAGAAGCCCTCTCTTAAATGGAAAGATGCACAGAAAACTAAGATGATCAATAAATACGATGTGTTTGTTGTTGGGAAGCTTCTCAGGAGGAGATTGTACCATGATCCAACAAAACAAAAAAACAACACCCCAGCATCCAGTTAAGGGTGATCTGACAGACTGCAGAATTCTTGTAGGCTTTGATATACTATACATATCCACGCTGTAAAAAATAAAGTTATTTGTATGATATTGGTGATGAAATCAGAATGCACATATGCCAACAACTCTACATGCGTTACATATACTCAAGAAAATCAACTGATTATGAGATGTGATATTGCTTTCATAATCCTTCTGGCTGTATCAGTCAAATCCTACAATATTGAAGCGTCTCAGTATAGTAATCAGGGCACGGTTATTCAGATGTTAGGATTAAACCCTAACACTTGGATTGAAGTGAAAGCAGGATGGCTGGTTTCTCCTCCATGACGCGAACTAGCAGGTTATCAATATAGTCCTCTAACTCCAGGATCCTGGCATCTTTTTTGGAGAGTTCGGCCTGTTGCTTTACCACCAGAGTGACCAGTTCCTCCTGTGTGAGCTGAGTGTACGGACCACTATCTACATTCTGGATAATATGCAGTGAAATGAAGGAAGAGAGAAAAAAAAGTTGTCAACTCGTGTACAGTACCAATGAAAAGCCTGGATACACTTGATGGGATGCTTTTCATGATCTTTGGATGAACTATGGATGAGCCGATATTACAATTCTGTACCATTTTGTCTACATAAGTGGAAAATAAAACACTAAAAGTAAACTAAAATACATTTTTAAATGCTAAGCAGGCATCACAATATTATAGTATACAGTATGTTGATTGTAATATGAATGAATATCCATTTTTCAGCATTAATAGATTATTACCATATTTAAAAAAATGAAAAGGTCTTGGAAAAAGTCTTAGATGATGGTAAATCTAATCTAAATTTAAAAATAGGGGGAAATAAGCATGCATGATTGGAGTAGACATAAATGTGACACGGGTCATTTTGACCCATACAATGTATTTTTGGCTATTGCTACAAATATACCCAAGCGACTTAAGACTGGTTTTGTGGTCCTGGGTCACAAATTGTGCCTACAAATGATTATGTACAAAACGTTTTATTCCCATATTTTAAAATGTGTTACTTCATAGATTTACTTTTCGAACAACTTCAATTCTTCAATGTGCAAAAAACTGAGTAGGAAATAAGTAAAAATTGACTGTACCTTTGACATCTCAGCCATTTCCTTGATGGTGATAGTCTTCGGGTCTTTCCCCACAGCGATAACACTGGAAGACTGGCTCTCGGTGCTCATGGGTTTCACTGGGTGAGGCCTGAGAAAGGAGAGAGACGGACATATTACTGCAATGAACATAAAACTTGACTGCTGGCAACAGCATGTTCCTTAATCCAAGAGGAGGATGAACTGTACACTTTTAACAATAAAACAAACCATTAGAAAAATGCTCAAATCAAGTGAACAAGGGCCCTTGAAGATAGTATTCGATTAAGGAGACATGGGTATGTTTGGAAAGGCATACCTTATTATTCAACTCATACTAGGAATTCAGTACTGTGTATGCAAATTTCTGGATCTACATTTGGAAAAAGGTGCAGTATACAACCAGAGCAAAATGCATAGGATACTACATTCCACAATACAACGTGTTTGACTAGGAGAGAGGATGACTGCCAAAACGTGAAGGCATTTTAAAGTGAAAAATGTCAAACCGTTGTATCTACCGTTGTATTTATGTTACCTCTATTTTAGTCATGACTAGACACCTCTTGCTGACGTAAACATGTGATGTAGTGATAAAATGCATGCATCATGTGACAAATGTAGCATATTATGAAGCGTATTTTAAATTGTTTTTAAAATGTTGCATATTTTATATTCTCTCTAATATGCAGTAAGCAGTTCTTGGCATGTGTTAGTAAACCATTCCATACTCACCCAATGTGCAATTCCCAACAAAACCAAAAGATCAATAACAGTACAGCAGAGAAATAACATGTAAAACCCAAACACAAGCACATTTGTGGCAAATCAATCAAAAATCATGTATAATGCAAATATCCCACAAAACAACATGATCTACAGACAAACTCAAACTCATTCCCACCACTCATGCCTTGAACATGGAACTAGTCTTGTATACATCAAATTTATTTAAACCTTAATGTGTATGTCATTAAATATCACATCTACAGCCTCTCATATGGACCCAGTTTCAGAAAATTGTGAAGACAATCTAATATGGCCAACAATAACAAAACCCCTGTATTATTTGAGATATTGCCTTTGTTCCATTTACACGAGTCCTTCAAGACCATGGCATTTTGAACAACCAAGACCAGCAATCAGTAGCAAAACCCCAAGCCCACAATCCCAACCCTTAAGATCCCATGAAGGAGTAACCAACCATTTAGCAACCAATCGAACAAATGCTGAAGAAAACATACCCTTTATTCTAGTAAGACCAGAGATTGATTCAGGTAGTTTCAGGGTAAACAGCAGTTGTTGATTTGAAAGCCGATGGGTTTAGCACAACAGGGACGACAGACTGTTAGAGGAGTTGTTAGTAGGGGTCGGGAGAACTTTTCTCACCTTCTTGAATTAGAAACTGCACTTCCACTACCACTCTGCAGAGCAACTGGCTGAGCCTCTGATGGCGAGACCCAAGTGCGAAGAGCCATCTTGCCCCCTATAGGGGATTCAGATGTTACTACGGTGGGATCAGTTCTGCTTGGTGGAGCAACACTGGTTACAGTCAGCACAACATCTTCGGCATCTTGTGAAGACTGAGAAACTGATCTAGTCAGACTTATATTCTCTGTACCAGCTTTTCCAGTAGTTGTGTATTGGCGAGATGAATTTTTCTTTCTAAGCGAAAAATTTCTTTGAAATGAGGCTCTGGCTTGTTCAGTGAAGCTGGGTGATTGTTTTCCACTCTCTGATTTCGGTGATTTGCTTTTCTCTGAAAGGTTTGTGAATGGATCATTTGTACCTTTGTTTGCAGGCGTGTTATCTTTCTTATCAAAGCTTGATGTCTGATCTTCAAGATTTTCCATTTGCTTTGGGCCCCTAGTGAACAGGTCATCTTCATTGGTGGTCTGCTCTGGTAAAGCCCATGGATCTTTAGATAGCAGGTTATCATTTGGGAATGGATCGAGAGCAATCATTCCCCTCCCCTCAGGTTCAATAGCCGGTTTCCCCAAATGCAGTTCTTCTGGACTTTCAGCAGCTTTGAGGAGGTCTACGTCAACAAACCCATCTGTGGAAATGCTTACATTCTGGCCCTTGTGTGGTTTCTCAGTTTTGTTGTTTTCTGATGTCATGGGTTGATTGGTTACCTGCTTGTCTGGTTGAACTTGTCTGACTGGGTCCTTGACTAATGACTGTTGTCTGGGTATGACTGAAGGCATCTCTTTAGCCACATCATCAGTCTTTGAATTTATACTTTGTATGGATCTAGCAGCTGCTGTAGGCTTCTCTTTTGACAGGGAGAGTTGATGGGTAATGGCATCCGGAGTCGGAGACTTCCTTTCCATCTCCTGAGGTACATGTCTACTATGGACAGCGGGAGGTGGATTGTTTTCCAAGTTCTTGGAAGCAGAGTTTCTAGGCTTATTGACAGTGGCATATAAAGACTCTTTGATATGACCATGTTGGACATTAGTCTCGACCGATGGTTCTGGTGTCGCAGGAGCTTTGGGTGGAAGGAGTGCCTCTTTGTGCCTTGCGGGGGCAGGGGGAGGTGCCTCATGATTTCTTTGGTGCTGATTAAGGTTCACAGAGGTTCTGTTCTTTAAGATCGCAGATTTATTTGGCATTGGCCTCTCAGGTCCATCTACATTAATTTCTTCAGAGAAATCCCAGTTTCTTTGGTTTACCTCTGCAACAAGATGGTCCCAACGTGTTTGACCCATCACCCCATGCCTCTTCTTAGGATAGAGGGTTTCATAGTCTGGGAGAGGAAGAACAGGCCTATCTTTTTGGGTATGCGCTTGTCCCCCATTATCAGGATGGCTTTCAGTCTTAGACGAGCCCCCAAGATTACCAGGGGGTAGAGGAGCCTTTCGCTTCTTGTCAGATTTGGGAGCTGAGAGGTTTTCCATGCTGGACTCACTTAACTCACTGAAAGTTCTCGGAGGTTTAGCAGGTGCCAGAGAAGAATGAAGATCAGAAAACATACCAAAAGACTCAAACGGATCAGTAGAGAGGGATGGGGGATACAGTTGTTCCGAGAGACGAGAACGAAAATACTAAAAGCTAATGGAGGTTTGAATGTGCAACACTTTCAGTAATGACCTCGGTGTGGAAAATGTAGCAATTTTTGTGCACTTACTCTCTTGACCTGTAAGTGTGCGAAATTTATTTCAGATCTTCTGTTATTAACTATCTGCTGAAACAATTTTCACAAGGGGGCTTTGTCTAAATAAAGGAGTTCCCCTTTAAGAGCAGTGGAGCAAACAGAGGTGAGAGGAGTCGAGTTTCAGCCTGGGTTTTCCTCAGCTCTCAGGTGGCAAGATGCTAACTGCATTACAGAGCAGCCTGATTTATCATTTAGCATGTGGCCTCAGCATGAATTATGCTGAATATAATACAGCTAACAAACCTCTACATCTTTAGTTCTTTAGCGTCATCCTGAATAAGAATGCTAAAAATTACAATGCTTAAAAGAAAAGCAACAAACTTGGATTTCAAGGATAGCTCATTGCTCAGACATTTCCCTGGGGAAGCATTAGAGCTGGTTGAAATAGCCAATATATACATAACTGAAGGAAAGTCTCATCAAAAGTAGCATAAAAGACAAAACATTCAAGTGTTTTGCTTAAAAACAATTCCTCGATAAAATTCTCTTAAATAAGAGAGTGCTTCACATATATACACATAGACATATTATATACATGCTCCTCTGTTTGAACCAAACAGTCATGTTACCCAAGTAGATTCATATACACTATCATTCAAAAGTTTGGTGTCAGTATTATAGTTTTTAGAGTAGTTGAATTTTCAGCATCATTACTCCAGTTTTCAGTGTCACATGATCCTTCAGAAATCATTCTAATATGCTGATTAGCTGCTCAAGAAACATTTCTTACTGAAAACAGTTGCTTGTATTTTTTTCTATCAAGAATTCTTTGATAAATAGAAAGTTCAAAAGAACAGTATTAATTTGAAATAGAAATCTTCTGTAACATTATACATGTCTTTACTGTCACTTTTAAACAATTTAATGTATCCCTGCTGAATAAAAGTATTAATTTATTTAAATAAATATAAATGACCCCAAACTTTTGAACAGTAGTGTATAATGCAAGAATTCTAATAATTAAGGTGTTTTTTTCCCCCATTTTCTTGAATACAAGGTAATATATAGGGTAACCGTACCTATTAAGCTCACGTACCCATTAAGCACACTTCCATATTTGAATAAAAAAAATAAAAATAATAATAATGTATTATCATACTTGATGTCTTAACCAACTGATGTGTTTGTTACTACATACCTCCTGTAATTTCAAGTCAATCAGACCATTGCACACTGAGATATGTGTCTCCATGCGTTCACACTGTCTGGTGGCCATTTTGAAAGCTGTCTGAAAACTTTAACCAAAAGAGGAGCCCTTTAAATGTGCATTTTTTTTAGATGTTTAAGCCTTTATTTTGGGTAAGTTTCACTACTTACTATAAAATTAAGAGATTAATGTTTAGACTTTTGCATATTATAAACTGGAACTTGGATGTGGGAAATAATTACAGTTAGATCCAAAAGATAGTATTAGCAACATAGCACAGATGCTACAGAACACAGTTAGCTGACTAGATGTATAAGATTGTGTGCTACGCTAATATATTACTTCACATGCATTACTGGCTTGTACTTTTAAATCCATAATATTATAAATTGACAGTTTATTGTGGGTCTGTGGTTTTATACAGCTGTAATTTTTAAAGATTTCATATTATTTTAAGGTGAGCTTTAAGGGTGCACTACTATGAAAATAACAGCTTCAGTGTGACATCAATAAAAAAAAAGTATAATTTCATAGATATTGTCAATAATAGTTGTTCATATTAAAATATGTATGAACTTTATACATGACCTAGATTATTTATTTGGCAAAATATTGTCATTTTAATAAATATTACATAAAATATATTAAAAATGGTTTCTGCTCCAATTAAGCTCAGTGTGCTCTCTAAGCTCTTCCACATTGAACGTCTATGTTAATACTTCATAAACTGATTTGAAATATTAACTGATGGTTGTCACTTTAAGTTTATCTTTATAAAATGGTTAATAACTTATTTTAACAGCTTTAAGATAACTAGACGTAACTATAGTTTATGCCCAAAGATGAAAGAGGCATGTTGTCCGTACAAAGAAGGAACCATCAGAAACCTGTGGAAAAAAGCAACTAAAGGCTGGAATAAACTACACGACTTTTAAAATTTGAACAGATTTTTAAAACACCAGTGTATGATGTGATCCTCAGTCGTTTAACTTGTAAATAGTCACAAAGGACACCTGGGCATCACACACTAAACGACTGAGGATCACACAATCCCAGACTTTAAATTCCTTCCAATCACAACAAACTCATCCAGAAATTTGTGCATTGTTGCTAGGAGACACGTGAAATGAAATAAAAACAATATGTGATCTAAAATCGGCTGAAAATATTAAACATGTTTGATATCCTCTGACTGGGTGGAATCAAAGTCTGAAGCTAAAAAATCTGTCTGTGACCATCATACACTACGCGATTTTCTATGAAATCAGTCAACTCAAATCTGCAGACTGACTCTGACCTTTGGCATCTAGTGTCAACTTCTCCAGACTGTAAATCAGTGGGAAATCAGGGCAAAAATCATGTAGTGTATTCCAGCCTTAAGAGACCATAGATAAGTTGACATCAATTTAATAAGAGGCTTCATGATCAGGCTAGTTTCTGTGTTCATCCCCATTAATTAAATGTTTTATTGGTTTGTTTTGTTATTTGATTTTTGAATGTGTTACTTAGCTGAACGTGGACAAGTCTAGATGTTGCAGTATGCTTTAATGACACTTCACTATGAATATATAACTGATCAAATTGAGTGCCTTGTTGCTTGATTTTAGTGTTCTGGGTTCCCCCCCCCACCCACCACTGGTATCGGTATCGGGCCCGATACTGGTCTCCTGTATGAGACCAGTATCGGCAAGTACCAAAAATAAAAGTATCGGTATCGGGTGAGTACTGGAAAAAGTGGTATCGGTGCATTCCTAATAAGAACTCAATATATCGTCAGGAGCAATAGGTATTAATTTTGCCTAATTGCCTAATATGCTTTTTTGAAAGTGACGGCAGCCACTGACTTGCATTTTATAAATCCACAGTTATAAGGACCACAGTTTCAGCTAAAAATCTTCTTTACTGTTCTACTGAAGAACAAACTCACCTACATCTTGAATGGCCTGAGGGTGAGTAAATTTTCATTTTGGGATGAATTATCCCTTTAATGTTGCTTTGGATAAACAGCTCAGGTGTTCTGGTAGATAGCGTGGTTGTGGGTTTACCAAACAAAACCCGTGCAGGACTCTGGTTAAACTAGTCTACCACGCTCTACAGGAAATGTATTGGTCGATCAAATGTGGATTAAAATCATCACAACATTGCTAGCAAAAATCTGTGCTAATAATATAGTAAATATGCAATAAATCTTCCAGCCCTAAATAGAACTGGAATGCAATCTTGGACGGAGGAAGTTATTTAAGCACATGAGCACTCACCTTGGCTTGACCGCGGACACTTTTGCTGTGCGGCTGGGGAAAGCACTGGCGGGTGGCGTTGGGGTGAGGGTGGTCCTGACGCCCCTCCGTGGGTCCGTGGGCCTCTCTTCTGGGATAGAGGATGGAGTATCTGGGGTGAGGGGAATGTCTTCAAACGGGTTTGTAGAGGACGGCACATCTAGACGTTTGGGTTCATGCATAGCTTCCTCTCTCTTGTCTTCCTTCTTCTTTCCAATGCCAAAGAGAGAAGAGAGCCGTTCGGTTACTCTGGTCTCCTCCTGGTGCCGCTGATCCTCGGCTCGCTGCGTCTCCTCCTCGCGCCGCTTCCTCTGCAGCTCTTCCTCTTCCTTGCGCTTCCTCTCCTGCTCTTCAAGCCTGCTTTTCCTCTCTTCGTCTTGTTTTCTCTCCCGTTCTTGCTGCTTCCTTTGCTCTTGCTCTTCCTGTCGATCCAGCATCACTTGCAGGCTTCTTCCTTCGGGTTTCTTACCCTTCTCCTCCACCTCTACATGACTCCTGTCCTCTAGAGGGCGCTGTGGGACAAGAGAAGCTTTGTCTTGCACTTCAGGCTTGTATGAGGGGATACTCAGGCCTTTAAGTGAGTCGATGGAGATGTCGGACGTATTTCGTTGGTGGTATTTACGAACATCCTCTACTGAACCCTTTCCTGAGCTGTTCAGACTGAGTGTGGAGCCAAAATTAGCTTTAGGTTCTTGCTCCTCTGCATAAACGTGGCTGCCGTTTATACAGAGGTTATTCTGCTCCTGGATGTTTTGTTTAGAGCGGCTCAGAAGAGAAAAGGGGCCAAGAGACACTTTGCTATCTGAGCTCTCAGTGCGCTTGTGTCCCAGTATTTTAAACTTCTTTTTCACTGCAAGAGAAGAGGACAATATTTATTAAAACTGCAATGTAGATGAGGTCCAACATTTATGTGAACACTGTCAGAAACTTAAGCCACATTTATAAATGTTTAACTGTTTTATAAACAACAACAAAAATGATTTTCAGTGACTTCTTGTTTGTTGACTTTTTGATGTGTCAAGGTGAATATTAACTGCAGCTTTAGTTACTTCTTATACTTTTTATACATGAAAATCAAGCAAAAATTGTATTAAAACTTGTCAAAGCAGACCCTTTAGAGCTTAATCCAATAACTAGTACTACTAATCAAAAACCTGTACAAACATTAAAAATGCACTTAAAAATTATATATATATATATATTTGAGCAATGTAACCAATCACAGACATATCTGTTGATTTCTTGAAGGCAATGGCCAATCAGAAACGTTTTGTCAGAATTCACTCACTGCTGAAAACGCAGCAGTTTTAAAGTGCAGTTTTGCACGCTCGTGAATCATCTCATGACTAAGTGCAGACGCGATATAAATAAGAGATTCATTGTGCAGTTTAGAGAGCTTCATTGATTATAACGGAACTTTGTAAGATCGTGATGAACGAAGATGAGTGACGCTTTTTAGTGATAAAGGGAGTGCGTTTTGCGCACTTTCTAGGGTATATTTTGTATGAAACTTTCGTTTTTCGGACACATAGGTTACGCCCTGCAAAGTTTCGGGAATGACATCCACATATTTATGCGGGATTCACTCTCGAAATAGCAATGATTGGCAATGGACGGAACATAAAATATGTTGATTTAATTCCGGAACCGGTCCTGGCCAAACCTCCACAGACAGCGCACATCCCGAGCGAGATCTAATTCACGGGCCAAAAGCGTGTGTAAACTTTATTGAGATCGGGACATATCAACCAGTAATTTCATTTCATTTCCATTAACGGACGGTAGAATGTTCAGCAATGAATGGTATGCGATTTATGACAGAATATAGTCCCACAACTGATAGCTTATTTTTTTCCTAATTAACAATGAGGTTCCTCTCGGTAACAACGATTCAAAACGGAAACATTTCAAGTGACACGGGAAAAAGACACGCAAAACTTCAGTGAACATCACAAAAGCAGCGTGCACATATCTGGTTAAAAATGAAAGGCCATGAACTGATAAACGGGAAGCATCACCATTTAAATCAGCAGGAAGAGCCAAAGCTAATCCACAGTTTACTAAACGGTGGCAACCTCTTTAAAATATTCTTGACTGTGTTGGATTGACTGCTTTGATGCGTTGCAATACACTGACTCCACTGTGATGTGACCCCCCCTCTCTCTCTCTCTCTCTCTCTCGCGCTCTCTCTCTCTCTCTCACTCTCTCTCGCTCTCTCACTCTCTCACTCTCTCACTCTCTCTCACGCTTTCTCTCTCGCTCGCGCTTTCTCTCTCTCTCGTGCTCTCTCTCGCTCTCTCTCTCGTGCTCTCTCGCGCTCTCTCTCTCTCTCGCGCGCTCTCTCACTCACACACACACACACACCATGCGCAAAACTCCGCATTTGAACAGTCAATAGCAAATACTTAAACTAGTAACAAAACAGTAGCTGATTCAGAAGCACCAGATTGTCATAGCAAAGTCAGAATTACCTTCTCTCCTAGGTTCACGAAACGGTCGTCCATAAAATGCATTGCTGTTCTGTTGTAAGTAATCTTAAAGATTCCTAAATGCATCTGCTTTTGGAAGGCCAAATAAAGTGCTTTTGCTTTCGCACTGAAACACACAGCGTCTCCCTGACATGGCTGCATCAACACTAACTGCGGTTACTGAAACCACGCCTTCTTTTTTTGCGTGAACATTTGGGCAGCATTATGCTAACATTTCCACATAGTGAGGTAGATATGTGGGGGCGTGTTAGAACGAGCCGTTTTAGAGGGGTGTGGAAGAGTCTTAACTTTGATAAAGAATATCTCTTTGGTTTTGAGACTTTAGTCTTTGCAACTTCAGGGATCTTATCTATGCACAATCAGCTTGTAACACTCCAAAGAGAAAGGAAAACTTGAAATCGCATCATATGACCCCTTTAAAAAAAAAGGCGAGGCTCATATCTTTAGCGAAGCAGCGCAGAGAGAGGGGGGCCCTGGCGATTTCAACCGACTGCCTGAGGTCAGCATAAAAAGACGGCCTGCACGTCGTCACGAAAGCTTATCAATTGCACGTGTTTTAAGCCTTGCCAATTTAAACATTCAAAACAGTTTAAAGCATTCAAACACAAGACGCGGAAAAACTCAACTGAGAGTTCGGTGCGCACACGGAGAGCCGCACAAACACCAAACCGAGCGCTTCTTCGCTTCCTCCCGGGCCTGAACGAACAAATACACCTCGTCGTCAGTTTAAACATACAAGCACAAAAAGACATGAAAAGCTTAATTCAGCACCTGCGCGCTGTTTTGTGCGTACAGTGTGCATGCAGAGAGCCACGTCGTCCACAGCCCTCAAACACCGAATTGAGTGTTGTCTCTTCTTGCTCTTGAAACGACAAATACATGCAAAATTGTCACAATACCTGTCTTTGCGAGTATCCTCAAAAAAATGGTCGGTTATGTCTTAAGTGAAAGTAAACAGTTGAGAAAGAAATGGAATGTGTATCATTATATTGGATGTATTATCTCTTAAAGTGACCGTGCCTTATTTTACAGCTGCTGTCAGCGTCCTTAATGTTAATCCAAGAAATTAAATAGGAGAAAATCACTCACTGCTCTTTAATGAATTACTTTGTAGTTTTAACAAGAATTCATCTATATTTAATTTATACAGTGAAGACACTGCAATGCTATTTACATTTGATTATTCAGTTTCTGTACCTGGACACCTACAAACTTGAAAAAACTTAAACATTGTTTAATTTGTATATTTGTGCTATTTACACAATTTCAAACAGGGCCCACTGGTACAACCTGCACCGGAGCCCCGCAAACCCCAGCTATCGGTCTGCTTCAAGTCGAACACACAGCTGCTGCTGCCACCTTATGACAATAGATTTACACTTCAAATTAGAGAGTCTGTCATGGATGACAGTAAATCATTGGAAAATCATGGAAAATGCCCTTCATTTTGTTTGCACTCATAAATGCTGCTGCCTGCCAGCTGCAATCACCAATAAAACATTGCTCCGTGTTTTTTTTTTAAATATATATCGTCATAAATATCGTTATCGCAAATATTCTTGAAATATCGTGATATAATTTTGAGGCTATATCGCCCACCCCTAATAAATTATATATATATATATGTGTGTGTGTGTGTGTGTGTGTGTGTGTGTGTGTATTCAATCTTTCTTTCTTTCTTTCTTTCAATCTTATCATGGTTTCCAACAAAATATGAAGCAGCCATTCAGCATATTAGAATGATTTCTGAAGGATCATGTGACGCTGAATACTGGAGTAACGATGCTGAAAATTCAGCTTTGCATCAACGGAATAAATAACATTTGAAAGTATAATAAACTAGAAAACATTAGTTTTAAATTGTAATAATATTTCAGAATATTACTGTTTTTATTGTATTTTTTTATTAAATAAATGTAGCCTTGGTGAAAAAACGAGACCTCTTTCAAAAATATTTTTTTAAATCGTAATTATTCAAAATTTTGTAGTGTATATTTGTACTACAACAAGATGACGTGTCGTGGGAAGTCGTGGCCTAATGGTGACCATACTTGGCCACATGTCACGTCACTTTCACTGTCACTTTCACTTTAATGACCTATGACCTTACCATCAGGAGAGTCCACATTAAGGCCGGATGATCTGCTGCTGCTGAGTGAACTGTTCTTCTCAGGCAGGGTGCCCAGTGTTGACATCGACTGGGACACATTCCTTTGGAGGTTTGTCTTTGGTCCAAACAAGGATTTGAGTTTCGATTTCTTCTTAGGATTGTCTGAACCGCCCTCTCCTTCCCCTTCACTGTCTGTTCCCACTGAAGAAGGCACGATCGCAGAGGCAGAATCTGACAGGCCTTCCTTCTTCTTACCACGAATTTTATCCTTGAGTTTGCCAATGCCAGAGCGAGGTTTGTCTGCCATGGAGAGGTCAAACATGCTGGCTGTCAGGTTATTCCGCATGAACTGAATGTCCAAAAGAACTTCCCCTCGGTCCTTCTCCTGTTTCCCGTTCTTATCCACCAGCTTATACCAGCTGCAAAGAGAATCAAACCTTCTCATTAGATTGCATGACAGCTGTACTCTGTTTTTGTTAAGGATTATCATTTATTTTAGGATTATCACTTATTTAATGCTTATTTAATTAAATTTAGCCTATTCAAAGCCTTACTTTCAACACACATGAAAATGATTTTAATATTAATTTATGCTAAACTGTTTTTTTGTTTTATTGAAATAAAGCTGAAATAAAATGAAATATAAATATTAGATGAATATTTTAAACTTTAAAAACTTTATCTTAAATTAAATAAAAAATAAAACAATGTTGCTTTGGCAACCAACTAAATAAAGCTAAATAGGAATATAAAAAACTAATAAAGACGAAACACATAACACACTTACTATAACATACACTAAAATGAAAATAAATACTGAAAATATAAAACGGCTGATTTAAAATATTAATAAATACATTATAAAAAAATAACAATATAACAGTACAGTATAAAAATAATACTAAAATACTAAACTGCATCAATGTCACAAATGTAATTTGTGATTTAAATGTCTTTTTGGGAACATTTCACATATGCCTTGTTGAAAACTTTCTTTTGTCTTTTATTTAAAAAAAAAAAAAGTGCATATATTTTTTAAAAGACAAAAATTATTTTTGTGAAGAATAAAAAAGAAATGTAGAATAAGCTGTAATCCTTGGCTGGTTGTAGATTATTGTATGGCTACTTACCAAACAAGTAAATAGACAGATGTGAAATAGTTTTATTTTATTTTTTAATTATTGTGTATTATCTGAGAACATAAAAAACAATGCTGCAATTGACCATTTAGAGATAAATGTTCCTAGAGCAGTGGTTCTCAACCCGCGGCACACGGGCCGCATGCGGCCCACCGTGCTGAACACAATTAAAAAAAATTACTTTCAGTTTTACAATTCATTTTAGTTTTTACATTAATTTAAAAATGTACTAAATAAATATAAGCTATAGCCTAATGTTTTAATGTAAAATAATTTTGTTTTTCATACATTATTTTCAGACATGAGCAGTACTCACACAGCCTAATTAACGTTACGCATTTAAAGTAACGACCAAGTGGCCAGCGGCAGACAGTGAGCATATGCTTGATCAATTTAGCCTTCTCAAATCATCACGACTTGACTAAAATAAAATCTATAGATATAAAACAGTTCAAGCATATAACAATGTTTAAATGTTAAACCTAGATAAATGTGCGCTGTATCCAATAGTTTGCACAGAGAGTGGAAGCTGAAGCGCGCTTCTATAATATTATAAATCAGGTTGGTTTGTATTGCTGACGTAATATGTAAATGATATGCGTGCGGCCCGCGAGACTTGCACTTGGACCATAGTGCGGCCCGGTGGAAAAAAAGGTTGAGAACCACTGTCCTAGAGAGTCGTGTAATACACGATTCTCATAGCTACGTAACTTTACAGTTGAACCACTAATGTCACACGGACTACTTTGTCCATCATCTTGGTACTTTTCTGGACCTTGAACGTGGTAGTTACCTTGCTGTCTATGGGAGGGTCAGAGAGCCCTCAGATTTCATCTAAAATATCATAAATTGTGTTCCGAAGATGAACGAAGGTCTTACGGGTTTCAAACAACACGAGAGTGAGTAATTAAAGACAGAATTTTCATTTTTGGGTGAACTAACCCTTTAGTCGTGCAGCCTAGCATTCAAAACTAAATTACTGTATGAATAGAAAGGCTGGAATTTCACTTGGGAATTGAACCCTGTACCAGTAAATGATACAAAACAGAGAAGCCTGCCTACTGATGAAATAAAGGAAAACATCTTTGTTTAGCTTTTGCTTGTCCCCTCTTGTTCAGCAGAGCGGTAGGTGGGAGAGTTCTGGAGTTCAGTGTGTAATCATGAACATGCCATTATCCACCCACACTGTTGTCATAATAGACTCCTGAACACAGGGATCATGGGTAGTCTACAGTCACACTGACACCAAATAGCGGCTCCCACAGACCAATCCGATTAAACGTGAAATCAGAGGAAGCGGCTGCAGCAGAATTCCAAGCATTTCTGTTTGGACCCCCACAGATGAAACTTTTGGACAGACTGCTACAATTTTAATGAAAAACTCATGAAAGCATTTTTCCCCTTTGGTTGCGCATTATATGCAATAATTTTCCAGCCAAAGTGTGTTTATAAATTCATGGAGTTATATTAAAGCCGCATAATTTCCAGCCTGTTGCAATGTTTTCTTTTTGTAAAGAATTTATGTCAATGCTATCTTTGTAAAGAAAAAGAAATGTGAAGGCAAAAAATGTAAATATAATATAATATAATTTGTATGTATGTAACAATTTCTGAGTAAAATCAAAAAACCTGTTTCAAAGGTTTTTATTATTAATTTTTCTTTTTTTCTTATCAATGCACCATCTAATTTGGCCAAAAAAACTAAACAAAAAAAAAGGCTCAGGAAACCTTTGTAGGTGTTTTGAGTTGATTAGCTGATTGGCATGTCACCATATTCTAATTTGTTGAGATAGTGAATTGGTGGGTTTTTGTTAAATGTGAGCCAAAATCATCACAATTAAAAGAACCAAAGACTTAAACTACTTCAGTTTGTGTGCATTGAATTTATTTAATACACGAGTTTCACAATTTGAGTTGAATTACTGAAATAAATGAACTTTTCCACGACATTCTAATTTATTGAGATGCACCTGTATTATTTAACCTAATGAATCAGTGAATGTCTTTTATGACAGTCAATCATGGTTTGCAGAAAATAACATTCAGTGTGACTTCTCTTACGGAACAGCGTTTATTTTGTTGCATTTCCAAATATAGTTCACTCAAAAATGAATGTTATAAATTAATAATTCTGGAACCCAGAATGTGGGTACAATTTTCAATCTTACAGTGCAGTTTTCTTAAAGAACAGCACTGACTGTAGTTAAAAAAAAAAAAAAACTCATTTAATAGGATGCTTGGAATCACATCAAAATGTGAGAGACTAGATAAGCCCTAGGCCAGGAAACACAGACTATCAGTCTGTTAGTGGACCTTACACTCAAACCACAGCAGGAAACTCAAATCTGCAGTTTCAGGGTGGAGAAAGACTAACGGGAAATCGTGCCTATCAGCAATCGAAGCTCAAGGGAATAGATAAGGAAAGTTCTTTCAAGATATCATATCTCAGGTCTCTTTACATTATCTTCTGCTCTGAAGTTTGTTCGGACCAAAGGGAATGTGAACAACAGACGCCTGACAAACTCAGAACATCTGATCTAAAACGGATATCTACAATTTGACCTATATCTTTTAATAGGTCACCCTGCAGTAAAAGCTATTTTATAGTCACATTCACATGCAGTAATATCTTTAATACATCATTCTCTCACAGCTCTCAGGCATCGATTCAAATGGTCATGCCTGAAAGTCCTCAGTTATCAGAGGCGACATTAAAAAAACTTGACGAATGGACTTCATCCTACGCATTCCTCTGAGCTACGCTAACACCACCACACATGCCAAACGCTTGAGGCTTTATCACTTGTTCACACAGCGAAAAACAAACTTAAACAAACAAGTGCTGCTCTTAATCCGACTTCAGCTGCAATCATTAACTGTCTGAGAAGGGAACCATCAGGAACAGCCTGCTATTTCTCAGAGATAAACACTGGTCACATTTACACAAAAATACAGGAAGTAGATCTACCAAATCATTTCATCTACACTGTAAAAAATGATATGATGAAAAAGCCATGACAGCTTATGTGTTTAAGTTACTTTAACTCATAAAAATAATTTAAGCAATTTCAACTTTTTTTTATAAGTTATACTAGATTCAACTTTATTTTTTAAGTCAGTTTAATGTTACTGAAATTCAAAGAGCCCAATTTAGTTCAGTGAACTTAACATTTTATGTTGTAGCTTTTTGGCACTAACCGGTCAAATCTCTGAACATGGATTCATGCGCAGGAGTCAAATTTGTACATGAATTTAATATCAGAGTCCTTTCCAAGAAAAAAAATATATTCTGCAAATCTAGACATTAGACTCGTGTTTGAAACATGAGACATCGCAGTGCAACATCAAACAAGGAGACACGGGCAGACTATACAGCGAACTAACTAAACCGCGGAGGAATTTCAGACGAACAACTCATGAACTTGAGGAAGCTGTCCGTTGGGCTGCGCGCGAAGAAGCATATTCAACGTGGATGAGGTGAGTGAATGCTTTTGTGTAACATCGTTTTTGGGAGATTATCGTTCATTTGAGCAGAATAGAGCGGAATTAGTTATGCTCTGTCATTGTTTTTCGAACTGTGTTTACCTTTCAAGTTTTGCATTTCTGATACGGTGGCCGCTGTTCTGTGCTGCATTAGCCTGTAGATTGTAATGTAACGTTTGGGATTTGACACAAATGTGTTTCTCCACCTGCAATTTGAGCGGTTATAGGTGTATTTTACCGTTAATTTAATATGATTTAAGAGACCACGATTCAAACTATTGTTAACCTTGTTCATTTGCGACTACTTTTTTAGAAAGACGTTTTTTGTCAGCCGAACAACCGACATGTTAAACTTTACACTCAGTTAGACGCACTGTAGTTTTTTATCTGGATCTAAAATAAAGTTTACATTATCATAACTAGAAAATTCATGTTAAAAATTTTGAACTTAAGTTGAAACAGCAAATGTTGTAAAGTCAAATGAACTTCAATAAAACAATTCAGCACTAGGCAATTAAATTAGTGAGTTGAAACGACTTGTACTTTTAAGTTGATTTAACTTAACATTTTAAGGCAGCCACAAAACTTACGTTTTTAAGTTGAAAGGGGTGAACATTTTTTACAGTGTAGGTTCAGATTATGAAGATGAAATATGTTTGGTTTGAGTGATCATTTCATCCACACGGATGAGCCTTCATCTACTTTTATTTACTTGTCATACCTTGCACGACTATCAGCAAGGTTACTAGGGGTCAGAATTCAGTTTCAATACAAATGTATACATTCGCTTAAGTATTGACACAGATTTCACCATTTAATTTGATTGATTCATAAGCTTGATTCAATTCATTTCCGATATTGATTCATTTGGATATAGTACGTCAATTTTTCTTAAGGAAAGAAAATCTCAACTAAAAGCTGTAAGCTACATGAAACCATACATTACTATTAAATATTAAAATTAACAACAAATGTAATTGCTATTTATATTTAGGTATAATAATCAACGTAATCAAACTGTTGTATACAAACATTTAAATTGTACATAACATGCATGTTTGTACTCCACTTTGTTATTAAAATATAAACATTTAACTAGAGAATTTAAATAGTTAGAAAAACATATTCCAACAACACAGGTTAGGTATAAATATAATTAGGGCTGCACGATAAATCGCATGCAATATTTAATGCGCATCTTGTCAGAAAGCCGGTTCTGTAATCAGCGGTAAATCTCCAGCACGTGCGTGCTTTCACATTGCGCGGGAGTCAGAATTGTGAGAAATATACTTGGAATTGTGAGAGAAAAAAATCTAACTCAAAAGCTCAGAGGAGAGATTCCTCTAAATAATAAAAGAAAACGAATAAAATGTATAATAAAATTAATAAAAATGTAATCAGTTTAGACTTAATGCTGGTTTAAATGTAAATTATTTTTATTTAATTCATTTAAATTTGAATGAAACTTGCCTAACCTGGGTGTGAATTGAGCACATAGGGGTTAACAGGAACCATGAGTTCTCACCGATATCTTTTATTTGTATCAGGTACACAGAACCATGTTTACAGAGAAACACTAAACCACGGACCCAGCCACTGTGAGGCTGCAAAACAAACTGGTGCAGCAAGTTTCATCTGCTCTTTTATTTATGGGATAACAAATGATTTAATAAAGGGATTTAGAGGTCATATGACATGGGAAAAGTCGGCCTAGATAAAGGCATAGCAAAATAATTAGGAAACTGATCCACAGAGGTAAAGAAATTAACCACACCTTAGTCCACACGGACCTGGACTATAACACAAAAAAATATGGGTTCAGGAGCTGATATCGGAGAGTCGAAAACTGGAGGTGCAAAAACGTGACATCCTTAGGAAAAGGATAAAAATGCCATATTAATTTCAGATGAGAACCGTTTAAAAATTAGTATAATTAATATAGTATTTCTATTAATACCACAATTAATAATTATTTTTGTCCTGTATTAAACTCTTTTACTAGAGACAGTGATTAGCTGGCCCGCACCTCAGTGTCAAAGCTGCCATATCAACATTACCCTGAAGTAGGACAGTAACACGACACCAGCAAGCTCCAAGAAAAAGAGGAGGCAACATTCAATCCCATGAGAGGGAGGAAGAATGACAAAACAGGGAGATACCTTGTCTTTTATGTGCAAAATATTACAAACTGCTTACAGTGCACAATATTATAATGAAGCCAGTACCAACATCTCAGACTGTCAGTATCATCTTATACTAGGGCACTTTTTTTAAAGGGAAGTTCACACAAAAATGCTAATTTACTTAAAATGTACTCACTCCCAGACCATCCAAAATGCAGATAAGTTTGTTTCTTCATATAGAAAGAGATTTGGAGACAATTAGCTTTACATCATCTCACATTTGCTCACCAATGGATCCTCTGCAGTGAATGGGTGCCGTCAAAATGAGAGTCCAAACAGCTGATAAAAACATCACAATAATCATCACTATTTTTTACTTGTTTGTAATAATTTTGTTTTTTTTACTTCAAACCGTTAAAAATAAGCCTTTTCTCCAGTGAAAAGTCTTCTTGCCTGAATCAGGAGAGAAATCAGCGCAAATCAAGTGCTGTTACAAACGAATATGTCGGTGGATTTTGACGTGAGAGGACAACAGGGGATGGACTTTTAGCGGATCTGTCAGCGGATGCCTAATACATCTGCTCATAGACTGATCCGCTGATAGACGCGGCTCTCAAACGCTCCCGTGTGCTTCTGTGTGAGCTGCGCTCGGTAAACAGAGTGAAGCGATGATCATTGTAGCCAATCACAGACATAGCCTATCTGTTGAGCACGTGAACACAGCGGCCAATCAATGGTGTTTAAGAATCCGGGAAATTCTAGCAGGAAATGCTGGTATCGTATCATCTCATTTTTAAGATTTCGGTACCGAAGTCGGTACTTTTTGACAACCCTAGGAGGAAGAAATATCATGGATTATTGACTCAAATTTTGACCAGAAGTGACCGTTTAAAGTCAAACAAGACATTAATTGATTACTTGTGGATTATTGAGATGTTTTTATCAGCTGTTTGGACTCTCATTCTGACGAAACCCATTCACTGCAGAGGATCCATTGGTGAGCAAGTGATGTAATGCTAAATTTCTTCAAATCTGTTCCAAAGGAAAAACAAACTCATCTACATATTGGATGGCCTGAAGGGGAGGACATTTTCAGCAAATTTACATTTTTGGCTGAACTTTAAGCCTCTCCAGCACAATTCAAAATCCACATACTTACTGGCATGGTAGATATGGATCGTCATGAAAATAAAACAGCAAATATACATTATGTTTAATTCTTTGTATGCGTATTTGAGAAATTTAGTTTGGATCACACAGACAGACAGAAGCAGCAGGAAAAAAAAAGAACAAAACCTTCAGAACACACGACACAAGTGCTAACAGATTACTGATAGTCTGATCAGACCTGTGGGAGACATAATAAATGAAGTCATTCAGCGACACTTAAGCAAAGACCTGCATCAAAAAACACCTGCTTGAAATAATCACACATTAAGTGTTTGCATTAATCCTATTAAGTATTTACATTATCCCATTACGTCATAAGATGCTTTGCATTCCACTTTTACTTTCTTTGAGTGTATCCACGTAGGTTTAAAGTCATGTCATAACCATTAACATACCTCACAATTACGTGAGTCTCAGGCACAGAACACACCTGCTTTAAATGACAGCCATGTGAACTGGGGCAAACCCAAGGCAAATAGACAGGTCTTACACATCGCTTTCTCTCTCTGTTCTGAACCATAATAGGAAGTCAAACTAAAAGGCAAATAATAGGCTCTGTATTTGAATAAAGAGCAGCCTCATTTCCACTGAAGAGCAAACACTGAAACATTTTTTTCTTAAAAAAAAAGAATATATATCATAATATCTTATCATAATACGTTTATGCATTATTATATTGAACATTGGATTTTTCATACAGTTGTTACATAGTTCTATCATAATTTACTCACTCTTATACACTGCAAAGCTGTAAGCTTTAAAAAATAATATTGGAATAAAAAATAAAAAGGTAATTCTTTTCCTAACCACTCTGATTCTTTATATTCTCGCAATTGAGTTTATGGGCCCTATTTTAACGATCTAAGCACATGGTCTAAAGCGCATGGCGCAGGTGCACTTAGGGCGTGTCCAAATCCACTTTTGCTAGTTTAACGACGGGAAAAACGGTCAGCACGCCCGGTGCATGGTCTAAAAGGGTTATCCCTATTCTCTTAATGAGTAATGGGTGTGTTTTGGGCATAACGTGCAATAAACCAATGAGAGTCTCATCTCCCATTCCCTTTAAGAGCCAGTTGCGCTCCTGCCATGGCGGATTTGCTGTTTACACGGCGGAATTTGCAAGCGCAAAGACAGAACGCATCTCCAGAGAGGAAATGGAGCTGCTCGTGCGCGAGCAAATGGTAGCCTAATTCTGATACATGCAATGACTATCCATTATGACATGTAGGCATTTTTATGTTTATGTAGCCTAAACAATAATAATCTTTTACATTGCAATGCTTTAATTTTTAATATTTGGCATGTTTGTGTGCTTCTGCGCGTCCCTGTGTGTGTAATAAGCAGAGTGTACACGCGCTGTGGACCCGCCTATACTAACGCGCTCTTTAAATAACAAAAAAACTACTGCGCCATTGACTTTAGACCAGGTTTTTGTTGGTCAATGACGCAGTCTATTTCAGTTGCCTCAAAATAGCAACGCGCCAGCAATGCGCCTGAACACACCTCGTTTTCAGACCAGCACGCCCATGAGTGCACACATTTAAACAATGTGGCACAGGACGTGAAAATGACAACTGCGTCGGGCTGAAACTAGCAAAAAACACTTGCGTCGTGCCTGGCGCCGCATTGCGCCGGGTGTATGATAGGGCCCTATATCTCACAATTCTAATGTTATTTCACAATTTTTTTTTTTTAAGAATTGCAAGATATAAACTCAGAATTGTCAGATAAAAAGTTGTCGTTTTGATTTTTTTTATTCAGTAGTGGAAACAAGCTTCCACACAAAGCCATTTAAAAATAATTTTGAAGACCTTTTCTTTGCAAAAGGCCATAATATGCTTTTGGTTTTAATTTGATTGACTGTGCATCTCCAGTGTTTATAGCTATTTTAGATACTAAACTGCATAAACCAAATCTACCAAAGGAAAAGAACATGGTGTTCTCTCTCTCTCTCACCCACACACACACACATACACACACACATATTATTCTTATAGGTTATGCAAAGTAAACACTGTACATAATTACACACCATTAGCCAAACCTTGGGTGTCACTCATGCCTGTCAGTTAGCGACAAGTAAAGTTTTGTTATACTGGGCTGGGATGGGTGGAAAGGAATGTAAAAACATCATTATTTGTAATACAGTTAGACTGGTTGTGTGAGATTGTGCTGGACCGTTTTACTCTATTAGTCCCATTTACTCGCTTGGAATGATAATCTATGATTTGTCAGAAGAACACATCTGAGGAAAATATCATGAACTGACCCAAGAAAATTGAAAGGATCATCTGATGAAGTTAATAACCAGTTGCTCCTGATATTAATAATTGTTCTACAGCTGCTATAAGTAAAACTATAATGACTTAAAAGGGCTCATGGGACACATATTTTTATCTCAGTCTAATTATGATAGTATGAATGATCCTAGCTGAAGAAAAAAAAAAGTGAAGAAAAAAAGTAATTCTACATGAAGTTAAACTCACTCTCATCAATGCTGGCATTTTTAAAATCACATGACCATGATGGGTCTTGTAATTCAAGTAATAATAGTAAAAACAACAGCAATGATAATTAAAATAAAACAACATGTTATTTTATACTGAACTATTTGTGTTCTTGAGGGGGCTTTTTCAGATAACAGGCCATTCAGCAGGACCAAAACAGAAAACGGCAGTATGAGTAACTGTTAGTAGTTTTGAAGCCGATTAGTCATCTTTCAGATTGACTCGGTCTCCTGCTATCTGTAAATTACTGTATTCGTATATTTGGTTATAAACCGCCTCCACTGCGCCACCGAGTCGAGGTCAGTGTATCAGCAGCTTACAAGCTTGATGTTCATTCCTTTGTTCTCAGTGAGCGTTTCAGTGTTTGTCCCGCCCACTCTCTAGAGGCCGCTCTCTGATAGGATAATGCATATGTCAATAATACAAGGCTCACTTTTGATTGGCTTTATTTCCTGTGGAGGATGTAGATTTACATGTCACATAGGAACAGAAGTTACGTAATTGGCTAATGCAAAACGTGGGCTGGGGTTGTTCCTCATTAAATCACATCTAGGACACATAAAAATATGAGTGAAGTAACTTTGATTTTATGGCATTTTTCCAAGCCTTTATTTTTTGAATCAGGTAATTGATAAGGCACAATCTTAACATCTATAGGAAATATATTACTGAAATCGATACAAAAATGTTGCTATCATTTTCATATTGAAGTGAGTGACAAAAAATATAAATATTCATGTTATTATTGAAATCTCCCTTTTAAACTTCGAGATGACAATCAAAACATTGTTTAGGATAACACTGAATTTATACTGACCCTCAGAAGCTCTAGGCCTACCCAGAGGCAAAGAAATTGTTCATGCAAATATCACAATGTCACATTATGCACAAATAAGCCATTTAAAATTTCAATCTTTTTTAAAGGAAAAAAAAAGTATTACATACACATGGCAAACTTTGAGCAGGCCACAAATTCCATGTATTATTGGACTACATTCTTTGTTGTTGTAGTTTCAAATGGCACTTTGCACCAAAAACTAATTAAAAAAAACTATTATAAGCCTTCATAACTGATAGTTTAACTTACATTAATCACAAAATTATCACACTGGTCATCATGACGTTAAATGCTTTTTGATTTGGGAAAAGGGAGAACTGGTTCTTTAGCAATATGTGCTCTTTGAATGTTTAACCATTTTAAGGGAGATTTCTGGCTTGAAGTTGAAGGGGTAAAAGACAAATGGGATGCTACACAATATCAAATAAGCTCGAGCTTCTTTGGCATACAAATATCCCTGAACACACTTTAAAATAATTGTATTTTAATCAAAGTGTAGCTAAAGCTAAAGACAGGCAACACTTGTGACTTCATCGTGATGTGATCTAAAAATAACGGCACTACAGTCAGTATCTGATTTAGCTTGTGGGCCTTGGAAAAAACAGTCAGTGCAAAGATCTGAATTCCCCTTTTGCTTTTGGTTAGGATTGTCCATTCTTTGCTTTCGTGAGAAAAGACATTTTGACACTCTTGAAAAATTAAAGACCAATCACCAATTCCTTGTTCCTCAGAACTTTGCATAAGCTTAAGAAGGAGTACTAACAATTCCAGGTTGATTAGTAGCTCTTCTTGCTAACCATTTGTGGGATGAACAGTGCTTTGTAATAAACAAAACTTGCTCTATGTATGGTAATAATCTGAAGAAAAAAGTGTGGGAGATCTAGCTTTGATTGCTAGTGTGCTTTTAGACTAAAACAGAGAGTTTATAAAACTGATTAGGCCAATCCTCTGTAAAATACTGATATCATAAAATTGCATAATGACAATTACAATTACATCAATATTAATACTGATATGTATAATATAAATACAATATTATTATTTATAAGAATATGCCAAATGCTCTCTTCATAACCTGAACCAAGTGCTAAAAATGCCCATGTTACACATGGTGCTACAACAGAACATATATGGACAAACACTTGCCCTTCATTATCAAATCCCTTAGTAAATCTGGAGTGACATCCGAAGCAGCTGTCACTTTGTTGATATCATTTGTCCATCAACAGCATTCATTATCAGTGCATTTGATCAATGGCAGGAATGGCCCAATAGAGGGAACTGTTAAGCAACATTTTCCAAATGGTTCCTGTTCACTAAAAACTGCATGCAATAGTTCACTTTCTGCTGAACGACATCAGAAGAATAAGAACGACATTCCCAGCACCCGTTAACATTGGATGGAAATGTTGGGGATGGATGGATCAATGGTAAGTCTTTGTTTTCTATATTTGTGTGGGACTGATGTCAAAAGCTGCTTATAGAGTGCCAGAGAGTCGAATTAACACTGTAATGGTCAAACAATACATACATAACACAATGTACATTCTTACAGACATGTAAATGAAATAGTGTAAATAAAAACACATGAACACACAAGAGACAAAGACACAAAGGGACTGAATAAGAAAACTTAGGTAACAAGCAGACGCTCCTCCATCCTGATCAATATGCATAGTCAGAAACAAAGATCAACACAGCTAAATGGCTAAACTTTAGGTTCAGATCCCTTGGCGTATTCAATATTAAAAGATTCATTACGTTCAAACGTTTTAGGTTAAGTGGTATTACAGGAAAACAAAATCAATCAAAATGATTTTGCATATTTTGTCAAACCAACTCCTCCACCATTGTCTTTAAAGGAGTCAGGTTTTGCATACACACCCCTTATTTTTTTTCCATATAATACAGCCTCACACAACTTCTCTTTATTAGCATGCTTAGCATTAGCTCTTAGCATGTTGGACGGTTCAAACACCTTCAAAACTTACAAGTATAGGTGGTTCATCATAAAAGAAGCCATATGTTTCTCTTCCCTGCTGAAAAAAAACCCTGATTGAACCAGCCTAAGCTCCAGTGTTGTAATACTTGAAACTGGAAGAAACAGGACTCTGAAATCTGTCTCGTGTCTTAGTCCGATTCAAGACAGTGACCTGAAGAGGATCTTGAATGAAGCAAGGTTTCACAAGTGTCGCGTGAAACTTGTGCTCCAGAGGCAGAGCAGATATGCGCGAGTGTGCACAGACTACAAAATGTATCCGCAGTATTAGCAACTCATGTAGTACTTGAGACCGGAATCCAAAGAAAGACCATCAAAAATAATAAGGCAGTCTTCCAGTCTTAAGTTCTACAACACTGCTAGACTGGTTTCCTGGTCTTAGCTGGTTTAGCCGGTCTCCCAGCCAAGCCAAGTTGATGTTTAGCTTGGCTGAAAAGTGTCCAAAACCAGCCCACAGACCAAATAAGCCCTCAAACCATCTTAGACTGGTTTAAACTAGTTTTTCAGCAGGGCTGTGGAGAAAGAAATCCATGCTTTGGCTCCTGGCATACAGGTCACACCTTCAAGAAACCTTCAAAGTCTTTCAACTATTATACAGTCGTCTCGCTCTTCCATACCCTGCTCTTCATACCAACTGAACCCTGTGATTGGTCAGTTCCGCTAGTGTCCAATTCCACCACGGATCCCTTTAGTGTTCCATTTGGCACTGAAACAGATGTCGCAGTGACATTTGATGCCACGTTTAGAGGGAACGAGCTCTGCTTGAACTCTCTCTCAGCCGCGACGGCCAGTTTAAGATTGTCTTTGCTAGCGCTGGGCCGTTGAGTGTTCTGCTGCGTGGCGGACCTGCTTGCCACCGAAGGCAACAGGGGAAAAGGTTTTCTACTTCCACTGCTACCTCCATCGCTATCTTCCGAAGGGCTCGTCGCTAGTCCCTCCCCTCTGTGCCGCCCATTGGTCAGAAGGCCGTTCTGACCCTCTGAATGGCTATTCCGTAGACTTCCATTTTCACTGGAAGCGTGTTTGTGTAGCTGGTGGATGTTTGATTGCTCTGTCCCAGAAGGTCCCAAAGTGCCCATGCTACCTCCTCCACCTGCTCTGATAGCTTTAAGACGGTAGTGCCCTCTCCCGTCCCCTCGGTGATGGTATTGGGTATTGCCACCCCTTGTTCTACTGCAAGCCTTCCTTCTTTGAGGCTGCTGGATGGGCAGTAGACTGGGTAGCAGATTGTTGGCCGGCTTGTTGTTCTCCGTGCTCGTGCTTGTGTTGGTATTAGTTCCCGTTGGCGCTCGGGCAGCGTTATTCATGTTGTCCTGTGTCACTTGAAGGAGGTTGGTGAGTTTGCAAGGCCCGGCGGCAATGCTCGTCGTCCCACTTTGAGTAGAAGACGACCTGGCAGAAGAAGAGAAATTGTTGGTGTCCGTCGGCGGATGGCATCCTACAAAAAGTTGGGAGCCCCTTTCCGAGGCACTCTGGACGCCTACGGTGGCAGTGCAAGGGTGGGAATAAGCTGGCATGGGTTGGGAGCGACGGTACCTGGGGCAACAACTTAGCCACGCTGCCTGGACATCCAAACGCTTGAAACAGTGATGGAGCACCAAGAAGATCCCTAATCCGGTAGCCGTTCCTCCATACAGGCAGCTGAAGAGTTTCCGCTCTCTATCCACATGCCAAACAGCCATAGCGCCGCAGCACCACAGCCCCACAAACACAAACTGCGTTGCCACCAGCGCCAAACACTGGACCTTCAATGAGTACTGGTCCTCCACCGTCGTCCCAGCATGCACCGGGCCCACCACAGAGTCCGTCGAGAGCAGGCTGGTGCTGCCGCTGATTGCCGGTTGGCTCTCAGGCAAGGTTGAGGGTTCGGAGGCGGAACAAGGAGGATCTTTGGACTCCTGGAAGTTTCGGCTCCTCAGGCAGAAAGCAGTGCACAGGAAGTAGATCCAGGTCACAAGAATGATCAATCCAGCTGGAATGTAGAAAGCTCCGAAACTGGGTTGCCATACCAACCAGCAGCTGCCGAAAGGTCAAGAGCAGTGAAAAAGGTCAGAGAGGGCAAAGGCTGTAATTAGTCAAATAACAGAAACACAAAGCAAGCTCTGTACAAAACGGACACTTTTTAAAGAGCCTGTAAGGGAGCGGCCCAGCATGTCTAATAAATCTGCAACAAGTATCAGACAGTTAGTGAAAGAACAGAAGCTAATAAAAAACTCAAAGTATGAGCTCAGACAATTTTATTTTTATATTAATTGTCGCCAGTCTATCTGTAAGACTGTAATGTGACAAAAACACCATAAAATTTCTAACAACAATATCATTGTGAAAGGCCTAATTACTGTATGATTTGCAGTACTGTCTCATAAATAACAAACACTGAAATTAAATCTCTTTGGGGGATTTGGGTTAATCTTTTCAACATGTTTTTCATGAAATGCATGTTTTGCTTATCACTCATTATGTTTTAACAAGTCAGAATGCATGTCAACATATGCAATAGCAAATATTTATAAAAAAGTATCTATCATATGGTTGTGACAGAAAATGATGTGTGTGTGTGTGTGTGTGTGTGTATGTGTGTGTATACTACCTTTTAAAAGTTTGGGATCAGTAAGATTTTAATGTTTTTTAACGAAGTTTCTTATACTCATCAAGGCTGTATTTATTTGATAAAAAATACAGAAAACAACTGTAATTCTGTGAAATATTATTGCAATTTAAAATAACAGTTTCAATTTTAACATACTTCAAGCTGAATTTTCAGCATCATTACTCCAGTCTTCAGTGTCATATGATCCTTCAGAAATCATTCCTAATATGCAGATTTTTTTTAATCAATGTTGGAAACAGTTGTACTGCTTCATATTTTTGGGAACCATGTGATACTTTTTTCAGGATTCTTTTATAAATAAAAAATTATAAAACAGCATTTATTCAAAATAGAAATCTTGTTTTACAATATATACTACTGTTCAAAAGTTTGGGGTCAGTAATTTTTTTTTCTTTTTCTTTTTTTTTTAAGTAATTTTATTCATGTGTTAAAATACAGAAAACAACTGTAATTCTGTGAAATATTATTGCAATTTAAAATAACAGTTTCAATTTTAACATACTTCAAGCTGAATTTTCAGCATCATTACTCCAGTCTTCAGTGTCATATGATCCTTCAGAAATCATTCCTAATATGCAGATTTTTTTTAATCAATGTTGGAAACAGTTGTACTGCTTCATATTTTTGGGAACCATGTGATACTTTTTTCAGGATTCTTTTATAAATAAAAAATTATAAAACAGCATTTATTCAAAATAGAAATCTTGTGTTACAATATATACTACTGTTCAAAAGTTTGGGGTCAGTAATTTTTTTTTCTTTTTCTTTTTTTTTAAAGTAATTTTATTCATGTGTTAAATGGATAAAAAGTGATAGTAAAGACTTATATTGTTAGAAATGATTTGTATTTTAAATAAATGCTGTTCTTTTTAACTTTTTATTCATCAAAGAATCCTCAAAAAGTATCACAGGTTCCAAAAAAATATTAAACAGCAGAACTGTTTTCAACATTGATTATAAATCAGTATATTAGAATGATTTCTGAAGGATCATGTGACACTGAATACTGGAATAATGATGCTGAAAATTCAGATTTGCATCACAGAAATAAAAGACATTTTAAAGCATGTTAAAACAGCAAACCAATATTAGAAATTGAAATGATATTTCAGAATATTACTGTTTTTTCTGTATTTTTGATCAAATACAGCCTTGATGAGCATTAGAGACTCCATTAAAACATTAAAAATCATAATGATCCCAAATATATATATATAAATGAAACTGTATAAATGATATATACTGTAAATATAAATAGTTAGAAATGTTGCTATTGTTGCTAAAGTAATGACAGGTAAACCTGTGGAATGTTCTTTGACCTATATATCAAGAATCGGTGATTTAAAGTTAGCATTATTTAGATTGTTAATAGTATAAACATTTAAAGCTAGACAAGAGCAAACTAGTTTTCCTAATGTTTTAAAACTCAGTACTCACTAAGGAATGTTGTCTCCATAGTTATTGATGTTTACAGCTGCAGTGATACCACATATGATGAGTGGGACCCCGCCAGCTATCAAATAAAATCTATTGAGGGAAACAGAGATAGAGAAAAGAAAACTGTTAGTGGTCAAGTGCTAACCATGTTAACATTTTAATCATATTAAAAAGTACTGCAAAGATAGACATAATGGATAGCCTATCCTTTTACTGTTGTGTTGCCAAGGTGGATACAAAATATTAGGGATGCACGATATATCGGCCGATAAATGCTCATTTTTTCTGTTATCGGTATCGGCAGTTTTAATGATGAGACCTTTTTTGTAATCAGGCTCTCAAAAAGTATATAAAAATTTGAATATAGATTTATCGGCCAACATATCGGTTATCGGCTTTCAAAAATAAAGAAGTATCGGTTATCGGTATCGGCCAAAATTTTCATATCGGTGCATCCCTACAAAATATGATACAAAAAAATGCTCAAAAATTTTAATGTGCGTAATGCTACTGTCTGCTATATTTGCTACAGATGTTCTCATTGGCCTTTGCCTTTTGCTTGGCGTAAAAAACGTACTCGGTTACTAACGTAACCTCGGTTCCCTGAGATACGGGAACGAGTACTGCGTCTTACTTAAGACGCATATGGGAAAAAGCCTTTTTTCTCCTGAACTGAAGCCTATTTCATTCACGCAGTGAAACTGC
>NW_015539802.1:326350-349413 GCF_001515605.1 Sinocyclocheilus anshuiensis | reverse complement strand
TGCCCCATGTGTAACACACACTGGCAGATTAAGCACGCATGATGTGTGTAGAGGTTTGCTCAATTCTGATCGTTCAACCCGTGAGCTCGTCATTGCTTCCTCCGAGGTAGCTGGGAGGAGAGAAACATGAGTGCGGGGAGGCGGGGCCGCCTTCCGCGAACGAACGGTTTTGTAAATTTTGTAAAAGCGGCCCGTGTCTGTGAGCGCAGCCCTAGTGACACACACACAAATTTGAAGGCAGCATCTGCAGCATCTGCTCCGATCTACTTTGTAGGATAAAGCCACTCGATGTAAAGAGGGGCAATAATGGACCGTATATTGATAAGCCACACCCTCGAAGGCGAATCTCAAGAATGGCCTGTGACGAGGGGCTATCTGGATGTGAAAGTATGCATCCTTCAGGTCCAGGGAAAAGAACCAGTCTCTCAAGCGAATTTGCGCGAGGATCTGTTTCAGTGTAATCATCCTGAACGACCTCCTTATTTTTTAATCCTTATTTTAATCACTCACGCCTGATCGATCATACCCTGCGAGTTTGCCATTTCTGCCTCCGAGTAACTGGGAGGAGAGAAACACTAGAGCAGGGGAGGCGGGGCTTAGCGACGCACACACAAATGCGAAGCCGCCCGTGTTTCGCTTTGATCTGCCTGGGAGGATTAAGCTGCTCGTATAACGAGGGGCACCGATCCCCATGTGTAACACACACTGGCAGATTGTAGCTCACTGCCCTTCTGCGGCGGATCCGAGTGCAACGGGGAGAGCGAGCACGCGGGTACAGTGCCGGCATGCGATCGCTCAGACCCGGTTGCTTAGCTCCCTGACTCCGCTGTTTCTCTCTCCGAGGCTCACTGTGAGAGGAGAAAACGGGAGGGCGGGGCTGTCTCTAGTGGAGGCAGACCGCGAATGGAGAAGAGCGAAACTCATGCTCGAGTGAGCATTCCGTCTCGGCGAAAGAACAGTCTCTGCGTGGGGTCTGCCCAGACAGATGACATATTCATTGCTCTTCTACATCGTGCAAGTTTCCCTGCACGAGCCACACTCGCAGAGCGACATTTGCAACAACGTCGCTACAATTTGCTCTTTTAGGGCTTACCTGCTAGAAATAAGCTCTTTTAGAATCGCCGGATGGCGGCAGGGGAAAACGGACCGGAACTGCTGCGTCGCTGTAGCGGCGGAGAAGCAGTTCAGCTGTGCTGAGAGGTCCCGATTCCAGCTTCCGGCTTTCAGAATCAGCGATGAGCGTAGAGTCGTCGCTGAAGGAGAAAAAATCTGAGAATCCTGTGGCGAGCGCCCGCTTATATAGCCAGATGCCCCGCCCATTCTGGCGGGCTTCGTCGCCATAGGCTCGTGCAGCTCAGCTGCCGCGCCATTGGTTAGTTTTTTAAAGCCCTGCACGAACCAATGGCCGTGCAGTTTCACTGCGTGAATGAAATAGGCTTCAGTTCAGGAGAAAAAAGGCTTTTTCCCATATGCGTCTTAAGCAAGACGCAGTACAAGTGAAGTATCGAAAGGGAACTTTGTGTGGTCTATACATTAGGCAGTTCTGTGTCACTGTCTGTCAATGAAGAGCCAAGTCTGGGCTCCAGACAGTGTAGGAGAGAGGGGAAACATAACAGGATTTATCCCAGGAGGCAGGCGTGGGATCTGGCCAGACCTCCCCAGGGGATGTGGAGAGCACGGAGGTCTAGGGTAAAAACAGAGAACACAGACTAGAGGGAATGAATATATTTGCATGCATGTCTCTGAGGACATGTGAAAGTTAGCCTTAACTAGTCCTATCCCTCGTTTGATTTATAACTTCTCTGTCCACTTTTATCTTTTTCCATTCCCCCCATTGGCTCTCGTTTTCCTCTGTCTGGCTCTCCATAACAGCAGATGGGAATCAGCTTTTATCTGGACAATGGAGGTCTTTGATTAGTTATTACATCATGGTGGTCCATTCAGTTTCTCTCAAAAGCCCATTTTGCTCCTGTACACGCCTATCAATAGTTTCTACTCAGAAAGTGCTAATTCAATATGACATCTGCCCATAAAACTGTCAATGTTTCATACGCTTCCTTTTAAGATGATGACAAGAAACTTTTAATGTCGTCATCAAATGTGATGTTCACACCGTTACAACTTATAGACTTTCAAACTGTATCGTTTCTTAAGAATGAACTCTGAATGTAAAAGGGATATTTGCATGACCTGTCTGTTATAAAACGCACATATTCAGATGCAAGGACAAGGGATTCTGTTGTGGGACGAAACCAGTTTCAAGATCCCATCCCCCACTGAATCATATCCGCCTTCCTCAAAGCCTGATCAAACTGTAGTGTGTTACAGTGATATCTAGCTAATTGAAAGAGCTTTTTTAACCAATTAGCATTATGCTAAGCTAGTATGCTAAACTGTTACCTTGCTAATCGAAGGATAAGTGAAACTTCTGACTGCAGTGGTGTTTATTAAAAGTAGCTAATCCAGCCTAGAATTATCTCTTAGGTGTTTGGACAAAAACACTGACATTTCTCATTTGGACGGCAATAAAAAGGCCAACTTGTTTTACCTCATGTCCCTATGTAAAACAAATACAGTCCAAATAGGCCTATTGATTGGATTACAAATAATTTTTGTTCTGTGAGGGTTTTATGGGCACTGGGGCCATATTATAGAGAAAAAACAGGTATCTAAGATTTGAAGTGTGCTTGCAAAAAATACATTTCGAAAATAACCTGTTATTAATCATCTAACACTTCCAGCCATCCATTATGACTTAACTGACCTGAGCATGGGCCGCTGGGTTGGTTGTACAGCAGACTCTCCTTCTAGTTGCTGTGGAGTCCTTAATAAGGCTTCTTTATAGATGACTCTGGCACTGACTCCGATCCATAACAAAGTGGACAGAGAAGAGTAGTGAAGAACAATCCCCACCTGACACAAACATGTAAATACATGAGTAAAACAAGTAACACAAGTAGAGTAACAATACATTAGTGCATAGAAAAGAAAATATCAGATAATATTTTAATCTGTAGCTAATGTATTTTTTTAGTACAATGCTAAATAAAAGTTAGTTTATGGATTTTGTCTTTATTATTTTTCTTTACTGTTTTGCATTTATATTTTGTACATTAATGCATTGTTTGCTTGTGAAACGACCTTGAAAAGTTTGGAAAGGCACTTAAAGGGATAGTTCGCCAAAAATAAATAAATAAATCAAAAGAGAAAGAAAGAAAGAAAGAAAGAAAGAAAATTCTGTTTAAAATTCCTAATTAATTCATTTATTCACCCTCAAGTTGTTCTAAACCTTTATGACTTGCTTTCTTCTGTAAAACAAAAAAATAAGATATTTTAAAGAATGTGGGTAACCAAACAGTTGATGGTAGCCATTGACTTCCATAGTATTTTTTTTCCATTCTATGCAAGTCAATGGCTGCCAGCAACTGTTTGTTTGCGAACATTCTTCAAAATAACTTTTTTGTGTTTAACAGAAGAAAGCAAGTCATACAGGTTTGAAACCAATTAAAGTAGTGTAAATAATAAAAATTACAAAAAATTTGTTGTCATTTTCATTTTAATAAAATAAAACATTATTATTATGTAAGAGAAATGGGGACTTACAGCCTGGCATACAACTGGGTATCCTGTCAGAGTGATGCCTCCAGCAAATACTGCAGAAGTCATTGCGATGTGGAAACTAGTATTCAGGAGAGTGTGCCAACTCTTCCTTGTGATTCCGATAGAGCTGACAGCAGAAAAAGAAAAGCCAATTTCATATGGATGTCCACTTCTAATTGAACATGTTTGGCTATTCAAAGTAATAACAAATCATGCAATGACAGAATTGTGTTACCTTGTAGCAACAGTTTGCAGGACTGTTTTCTTTTAGTTTTTGAGTTTTGGGGTGTATTGACATACATTTGGCAATGTAGTGTATGTTTTCAGTCTCAGAATTGTCACATTTTAACAAAGTGAGACATATACCTGTGATGTAATATATAGGTGATGATGATGGTGAAGAGACAGAGGAGCAGCACTGCAGTACAGGTGTAGATCACTGGATGGAGCACTTCCACTGGAATCAAAGGTGAACCCGGGAAATCTGGCATCTCCTGAAACATTGACAGGGAAAATGGAGAGAATCTTTTAAAAACGTCATACATATGACTTCATAGCCGAGCTATAACTCTAGGACACCTAAAAAAAGAATAGGTGTAAGAAATGCCACTTTTTTTGGTTTAGATGCCATCTTCTACATGTTTCACAACTCTTGTTCTTTCCAGGCTGGACTATTGCAATGCTCTCTTGGCAGGTCTTCCAGCCAGTTCTATCAAACCTTTACAATTAATCCAGAACGTGGCAGCAAGATTAATTTTGAATGAGCCGAAAAGAATGCACGTCACACCTCTGTTTATCAATTTGCACTGGCTACCAGTAGCTGCTCGCATAAAATTCAAGGCATTAATGTTTGCCTACAAAACCACCACTGGCTCTGCACCCCTTTACCTAAATTCATTACTTCAGAGTTATGTGCCCTCAAGAAGCGTGCGTTCTGCAAGTGAACGTCGCTTTATTGTGCCATCTCAAAGAGGCACAAAATCACTTTCATAGACTTTTACATTAAATGTTCCCTCCTGGTGGAATGACCTGCCCAACTCAATCTGAGCAGCTGAGTCCATAGCCAGCTTCAAGAAACGACTAAAAACACATCTGTTCCATCTTTATTTGACCAATCTTTTTGTATTCTATCTATTTGTTTTCTTTTTATTTATTATACAATTAACAAAAGCAAAAAAGACTTCTAACACTAGCTTGCTCTATTCTTTTTCTATTCTGTCTGTTTTCTTTTTCTTTTTTTATGTTATATAATAAAAAAAAAACCTTGCTACGTGTACTGCGTTAAGCTAACTGAGACTTGTTATAACACTTGCATATCATTGCTCTTTTGTTGATTTCGATTGCTTACATTGTCTTCATTTGTAAGTCGCTTTGGATAAAAGCGTCTGCTAAATGACTAAATTTAAATGTAATCTTCTAGGCCAATACTGCTGATATCGATAGTAACAAATGGAATGAAACATTTAACCAAACGGAACATTTTTGTGAGGAAAAATGGATAAATAGCTATTTAAATATAGCCATTTCTTCTCATAAAAAAGGTTAAGAGAAATTGCTCTGATGCCATTTTTGTGAATTATGGGTTCTTCAGTGCCAAATAGTTGCAACCAATGGCCAAGATAGCCTATCTATTACCAAATTACCTCAATAATAAAAACAGTGTTGGACCTAGCTGAACATTACAATCCTTTGACGCATGTCATGATGAAAAAATGTTGCATAAAATATCAGTTTGTAATAGGAGACCTATCCTCCTCAAGTAAAGGACTGACTATACAGTATCTCTCTACTAAGTGTAGGCAGGGAAGGTTATCTTATTAACTAGATAAAACCAACCACAACCAGGCTATTAATCAAGCTGAAAAACTTTGCACTTGGTTAGCAACTACGCAACTGAATGGATAAATAATAACATTGATATATTTTAGACATTCCATTTCATTGTATCAGTGGCTCTGTTCCAAAACCTATTGAGCTGCCTTGATGTTTACTTCCTACATTTCAAGGCAACATCATAACGGTCATAAAACCTAATACTTGACTTGACATAACAAGCAACCCAACATATTACTCATTTAGTGATTTGTGCAGAAGACTGGACTCATGATTGAATCCCATTGTGCATGGTGTTAGCATCCTTTTTTTATTGATTTAACATTTTTGAGGTCTGACTGAAATTTAATTTAAAAAATTGAAATATACAATTGACATTTCTCTTGCATTGTTGGACATCTTAGATGTAGTTTTTCACAGAGCTCAGCACAATGCATTTTGGGATCCTCCATGAAGGATGTGTGAGATGTTGGCCTTGAAAAAATATCTCTTAGGAGGCATCAAAATTACAATATCCACAGCAGGTCATATCTGTATTTTATAAAGGTGTCACCTGAAGAACAGCGTAATTGCTCAGCACAGAGCAGCGCAGCGTAGAGGTGGATGCATCACTATGGGCCAGCTGACAGCCATCCAGACTCCAACTCCCATGATGCTCCAGCGCCTGCAAGCTCCAGTGGGCAGCAACAGGGTCATTTCCAGGTGATGTGTGTCGTAGTGACACAATAATGGGATCGGACTGATTCCACATGCTACAACCATCTGAAAAAGAAGGAGAGCGAGAGAGAAAGCAGGAAAGTTTACATCTGTGCTCTGGTAAAAGTTCTTTAGATTTACTGTTCTGATTTGAATATTTTATGAGTCCAAGGATGAATCCTGTTGGTCTTCTCCCAAAATGCCTGTACTGCATCAGTATACAACCAGCTACTGAGAGCATTGTAAAAATTTGATGAATGTTTTTAATCCCTTGAATGTTCGAGCTGAAGGCAACCCACCAAGGTCAACGTAGATAACTGGAGTGTTGACGCCACGTCTGCGGGCAAGGTCCGAATGTCCAGTGAAATTGCTGGTAAATGGGAAGAATCTTCCATTGCGGAATGCCACAAACTGCAGCTTACAGTCAGGAGGAGCGTTCGGCGGAAAAAGAGACGCAGGGAGAGACACTGAAGCAAGAGCCACTGCATTCTAGAGAGAGAAACACAAGAAAAAATAAGGGCCAAACAAAAGCGGTACAGTTCAGTGATTTTACAATGGCTAAATGGCTTGTTTTTACATGTATAAAACAGCAGTAGTAGCAATATGATACCAATGATTATGACAATAAACAATTTTTAGGCAACACAAAAACAAATTTTTCCCCCCGTAACACAAAAAGCTTCCCTTTGTGAAAAAGAAGCACACTTTAGCGTATTTTTAAAAGGAGTACTTATTATGGATACAATATACTTATACTTGAGAGTGAAATGAATGTAATGATTTCAGGCCCTAAACTGACCTAGTAAAAAAGTAATATATTTAAAATACATTTATTTCATAAAATAAATGCTTGGGACTTACTGATATAAAATTATTGCATGGGACTTGCCGATATAAAAATTATTGCTTGGGACTTACTGATATAAAAATTATAATTAAACTTTATTTGGAGTACTACTTGTGCACAATGTACTTAATATTAAGCCTAAAATGTGTTTTAATGTCAGTACTGATGAGGATTGTATGATCTTTAGATAATATCAGTCTTTAAATGCAAGATATTTAAAGTGTACCTGAAGTATACTTGCAATAGTTCCACTTTAGCACATTTAAATGTACTTCAGTATATCTTTAGTTGGACTTCAGCACAACTTCCAAACAATTAAAGTGCAGGTGTTGTGTGTTCCTGTGGTGCAGCGAAATCGCAGTTGCTGCTCAGGGGACGATTCAATCCCATCATGCCCCTGGCTCCCTCCTGTCCCCTCTCGTCTCTGATAGACCGTGCAGCTCATGCCAGTAAAATGAGCAGGACGAATCAGGTGAGCCTCCATCACAATGTTACGAGAACTCTAAGAAAGAGAGGAAATATGCTGATTTGGTGCTCAGATATCATTTCTCATTATTATTAATGTTGAAGATAGTTGTGCTGCTTCATATTTTTGTGAAAAGCATGATACATATTTTATCAGGATTCTTTGATGAATAGAGCGTTCAGAAGAACAGCATTTATTTAAAATAGCTATCTTTTTTGAACAATGTAAATGTCATTACTGACACTTTTAATCAACTTAATGCATCCTAGCTGAATAAAAGTATAATATATATGTGCAATAATGTGATTAAAAGCATACTTTGGAGAAGTCCTGTGCGTGAGAGTGCAACTGAGGCCAGGCGAGAGTCTCCAGTGCGTAGACGACTGAACTGCAGGCTCTTTCCTCTCTCTGGGCTCGAGCCAGAATCTGATCATCTACCTGCATCAGGTTACTGCCCATTTCCACCAGCAACTCGGACAGCTGGGATGAAGGAGTGCACGTTTATGTAAGGACACAAATGCACTGCAATATATACACTGCTGAATACAGTGTTCTACAGACCTCACTCAGTTCTGTCACATAGTCCATGAATTTGTGCATCATCTGAGCAACATAAAGAACATCCACCGTGTCTGTGAAACCGGCGGCCTCCAGAGTGTATGATCGCACCTGGTGTGCCAGAGTCACTGCGTTGGAGGCGTTGATGGGCATCTGAGTGAGAAAGACAGAAATAACAATGAATATAAAATTCAACAAAAACATTAGAATGATTTCTGAAGGATCATGTGACACTGAAGACAGGAGTAATGAAGCTGAAAATTTAGCTTTGCATCAGAGGAATTACATTTTAAAATATATTAAAATAGAGAACAGTTCTTTTAAATTGTAAAAATGTGTGCTTACTAGTATTAAATGTGCACATGTAGTGTACTTCAAATCTTATAAGTACTTTAAAAAACTGTATTTGCAGATACCATAATAATACCATATGTTTCCTAACACGCTTTTTAAAATTGCATTTTGTGATGTCAAATTTAAAAAGTATGTGCATTTTAAATAATTTTTAATAATTGTTTGTTACTAAAGGACATGTAAAGTACTTTATTAATATTTTAAGTGTAGTGTGTGATTTGATTTAAAACCAATATATTATGAATGTGCTAAATTGCAATTTCATTTTTTAAATGTGTAATTACAAATGCATTTAAATACATAACATACAAGTTTCAATAGAAATGACAGAAAAGTATTTTTTAAGCATTTTAGTTGACATAAATGCTTGTCAGTACATTCGGCAGTACACTTTAACCATATTTCAAAAACAACATAAGTAATAATAATGTATTACATATAACGTAAATCTTTAAGTTCTACTTAATTGGGTTAGTAAACACTTTTAAGCCCAATTGCATTCAATATAAAATTAAACTATAAAGATTTTTTATTTAATTGCAATGCACATGCAGTCAGCATTCACATTACACTTAAGTGCATTCTTGTAAAGTATATTATTTCAGTAATAAATACTCTTTTAAAAAGAATACTAAAGTGTACTTCTTTTTCACAAGGGGGAGCTTTAAATGCCTTACATATTAGTAATTTGCATCACACTTGAAGAAAGAACAAGACTCTAGCTAGAATGTCACTAACCAGTATGAAGGTATGCAGGACCCGTGTGATGTCATTAGTATAGAGGCACTGAGAGTAGTCTCCCTCCTCCCAGCGTCCAGAGCGGTCACAGTTACGTGAAGCCTTCTTCTGCTCCACGCTGCCCCCTATAGTTAAGGAGGGGTAGCGCAGCTGCAGACAGTGCTGGTAGGAGGTGATGCCAGCCAGAGTTCTAGGCCACCTGAGGCCAAAGAGGTTAAACAGATGACATAATGCCAGACTTTTCTAGATAAGCATTATTAAGCCACAGGTAAAGCTGTAGGACAAGTCGCTTACCTGAACTCCCCTCTGTTGTTAGTCACTCTCTGCTCCGGACAGAAGGAGGCGCTGTTCTCCAGTACCACTATCTCCACACTGCGCGAGGCGTTCCCACGGCCTGTGTACACCACACACTCCCACTCACCACTCGCCTCGATGTGGACGTTTGACAGGATCAGCTCACTAAAAATGAACAGAACGCTATACCGGTAATAAAACGTACTGTGGAAGAGTGATTTTTCTGACTCAATAATGTTAACCTGGTCTTTCTATCCTTTTCAGGTCAGTTCCATGGCTCATTTTTATTATTTTCCCCCATTTTAATCCAATTTCTTTTGTTCACTTTATATCCCTTTTAAATCTCTTAATCCATCTGTTTTATTTAGTCTCATCTCTTCTTTTCACGTCTTGTCGCTTCACTATGATATTGGACTTTTCTCTTCCCTTGCGCATACACTTTTTGAACAAAAATATTAAGCAGCACAACTGTTTTCAGCACTGATGATAAGAAATGTTTCTTGAGCAGCAAATCATCATATTAGAATGATTTCTGAAGAATCATGTGACACTGAAGAATGGAGTAATGATGCTGAAAATACAGCTTTGCATTATAGGAAAAAAAATACATTTTAAAAAAAGAAAACAGTTATTTTAAATCACAATAATATTTCACAATATTACTGTATTTTTAATCAAATAAATGCCTTGGTGAAAAAGAGACGTCTTTCAAAAAACATAAAACAATCGTAATTATTCAAGACCAGCAGTGTATAAGTTTTGATTAAAAGATAGTTAACATTAAACGTCAGCGAAACCCTAAGAATTCACACCATTTTTTACAATAGTGCTCTCATTATCACGTATATGACAGTAGTTATTAATGTTCTGCATTCCTGTTTTGAGCTGCACACGCTGAAGATGACCAGTAGAATGAAGCAGCAGGTTTTTAATCAATGAGATTTAACTCATCATTTATCTCATATAGAATACGCTTCGTTATTTATTCAACATAACGTTAATATTACGACTTATAGGCTATCTGCACAAAATGCCCCGAATGCACATGGACGTGTGCGCGGCTCTGAATTAACTCCTTTTGTGGATGCGTTCTTCACGCAACAACGTGCAGAAACACGGCAACTAAACTCTAAAAATTCACAGCGTTTTATTATAATAGTGTTCTCATTATAATGTTATGTATATTAAAGTGAAACTTAAATATATAGGGGTGGTTGAATTTATTCACGCACGTTAAAATATTTAATTTAAGCTTCTTTCTTTTCAGATTCTTATTTACAGCATTATTTTAATAGTCTGTATATTAACTTATTGGGAGAAAACCGGTAGTTCTATGTGAAATCAGACATTTGAGCATCCCCATATAGCCAAAATGGCATGATCATAACACCCCGCGAATATTCAACTGTGAGATTGGTAGTCGAATCAGGCTCCTCCTATCATAGCATCGAATCTTCGACTATTCGGGGGCACCCCTAGTACAATATATATATAAATATATAACTAAATTATGGTTAGTCTCTGTATGTGTTACCTGGTGATGAAGGTGCAGTCATGCTGTACGCTCTCTTCCAGATGAACTCCACTGGCAGGGTCAGTGGTGACAGGCTGTCCATTGTGTCGCCAGTGAAGAGCAGTGACTTTGTCCACCAGTGAAGCAGTGCAATGGAAAGGCAGCCTGTCCCCCTTAAACACGACCTGTCGCAGCGAGGGTAACAGAGACAGCGTGTGCAGCTCCAGCGGACCCTCTGAGGAGCAAAATCATTGAAAAGATAAACAATAGACTCACAGGGGGAAAAAATATAGACAAAAAAGACTACTAAAACAAAGATTTATTGTAGATTTCTGTCCTTAAACCAAATCTTAGTCCAATACATTACAATTCAAAAGTTTTATTTTATTCAAGAAGGATGCATTAAACTATGGAAGCCCGTTTCCGCCAATGAATAAAAAATAAAAAAGGAAATTGTGACTTTTTATCTCACAATTCTGACTTTTTTTCTCACAGTTGTGTTTACATCTCACAATCGCCTGATACAAACTTGCAATTCTGAAAACATATGTCTTTTTTTTCTCCTTAGAACTGGACTTTATATCCCGCAATTCTGACTTTATTTCTCGCAATTTTGACTTTATGTCTCACAATTCTGACTTTATGTCTCACAATTGTGAGTTTATATCTAGTTTATATAATTATATGACGCAATTCTGAGATGTAAACTCGCAATTGCGAGAAAAAAAGTCAGAATTGTGAGAAAAAGTAATAAAAAGTTTTTTTTTTCTTCAGTGGCAGAAACGGGCTTCCATATTAAACTGATCAAAAGTGACAGTATGCTACAAAAGATTTCTATTTCAAATTTATGCTTTTCTTTTAAACTTTCAAATTCATCAAAGAATCCTGAAAAAAAAAAGTATCACATTTTTTCTCATGATTTCTGAAGGATCATGTGACACTGAAAACTGGAGTAATGGCTGCTGAAAAATCAGCTTTGCATCACAGGAATAAATTACATTTAAAATATATTCAAAAATATATTTTTAAAAATAGTAATAATATTACACAATATTACTGTTTTGATCAAATTAATGCAGCCTTGGTGAGTATGAGTATTTTTTTAACTCCAAACTTCAGAACAGCACTGTACGTCATGAGTATTTGAAATATTTGCATTACAATTTAACAATATGCACATGTAATCATCTGTGAAGTGCAGATATAGATTATATTGCTTGTGGATTCTCACACGGTCTCCTGCTGTTCTTATTCTGGCCCTTTTTGTTGTGGGCATTAGGAGATTAGGCCTTCAATTTTCTATGGATCAGAAATTATTTCTGTGTTTTCATTTTTAGTCCTAATAGACTGCACTGCTCGACATCTCCTTTGTTAATAACTGAAGCAAATTCAATTGTATTCTTTGTCGCACACAAGTAGCAGGAGGTGTAAGAAAGCTCTTTGTGTGTTTTGTTGCCGTGTAATCATTCAAAATCAGCTTTGCTTGTGAAACAGCTTGGGTGAATCAGTCCCTTGTCGAGGACTGAGGATATGTATTCACAACTGCAAACCCACAGAGGGATCTTTCCTAGTCGGTCACAGCTATGTGCTTCTGGCCAACATAAATATGTTTAAGGGCAGCAGAGGAAGAGATGGCGAAATGAGCTGATATTAAAACAGTAACAGGAGCCCCGGTTTGAGGCCCAAGACTCGGAAAAATGCAGTGCATGTCTACCAGAAAGAAGTCACTGAGAAAAAGTCAGAGAAATAGGGAATTTTTCAGCAAATATACTTGATCTTAGCTGGCTAAAACACAAGGATTGAGCAACACTGCAATTCAGCCAAAATACCAAAACTGATCAAAGACTAAGAAGTTGTTGTCACTGATAAATTATGCAGGTTTCAATACTGAATACTTTTGTTTCGGGAAGTTGCCACAAGGGCTACATCATAATAAGGGTTTGAGTCAAAAGTCCAATAAAACCCTTATAATAATAATAATAATTATTATTATTATTATTAATAATAATAAAAACCATAAAGAATAATTATTAATATTACAATAAATAATGTGATGATAATAATAATTGATGTCCTCCACAGTAAAATTAAAATAGTCATATTCAAATTGTCACATGTAAATAAAATATTTTTATAGATTTATTTTGTTTAAAACAAAGCTATAACTGAATTAAACAATAATAATTTTCAATACCAGAAATTTCATCAGGAAGTTGTCACAAGGACTATATTAACTATAAGTTTTAATAAAATCCTCTAAATAATAATAATAATCTTTTTTTTTTCTATCCAAAACAATGGTTTGCTTCCCCCCTATATCCTATACACTAAAATATATATAGAGCATGTGTTTATAAGTAAATATGTTGGCGTAAATTCCATTCAGATGTGCATACTGTATGTAAATAATTGAACATGATATTGTATAAGATTGATAGTGATTTTGCTCACCACAGCTGAGGTCAGTCTCTCTCAGGAGACGCAGGGGTTTGTTTTGAAGTCTTCTGGGATATGCACACAGTGTTTCGTCCCCAAGCCGAGCAGAACTGTTGTGGAAAAAGCCTGGGACCCAGCGCAGACCGCAGTCACATGACAGGAACTCAGAATGAAAGTTCCTAATGAGCACACAATTGGAGGTAAGAATTAGATAAAGCTTGTTGTTCAGAAGAAGACTGTCCATTTATTTGTGTAATTAAACACATTTAGTATTTCCTAAACCTCAACTGAATGAATTAAGAAACTACTTGTCATTTAATACAAAGACATTTACACATTTTAAGTGTGACTTTTTAGGTCTACTTTTTGTCATGTTAAAGAGTTAATCATGAGCCTAATGGTGACGGGAACAGGGTGAGATCAGAAATATTCATCAAAGCTGCATTACAGGATTATCCTGTCATACTTGATAAAGCATAGGCTTCATTTAATAGCAGTTAAACCATTTCTAGGAAATATAGTTGTGGCTTATAGACAGATATGCACAATCTTAGTTTTGTTCATTATAAAATTATCAAAACATCACTGACAAATTGGCATGCTAGAAATCCCAGGAACATCTCTTTCTATACAAAAAATTAGCATGTGCACCATGAGAACATTCACTTTAACTCACAGCAGCTTTAGAGAGTGTAACTCCATAAACAAATGTGGATCCAGAGAGGAAAAGATGTTTCCAGAGATGTTTCTATAATATAAGAACACAAATTAAACATTTAGCAATTTTTAAATATGACAAGAACATTGTCAAATGCATCATTTGCAACAGATGCTGTGTGTATCCTTATCAAACATATGTTACTCTGTACGGCACAGCAACACTTTCAAGAGCGATACTGATCTTCTGTGTTTTTGTATTCCAATAAATATATGTTGCAGAAATAATGACTTACAATTTTGTGAGGTTGGTAAGTCCCTGGAACACGTCTGAGGTCAGGCAGCCAATTCGATTACTGGATAGGTCACTGTATAGATTACAGTAAATCAGATGCATTGTTATTCTGTGTTCCAGTTTTAGCAAGCATATGGATCTGTGCTTCAGAACTTCGGAAAATACTTTATCATGCAGCAATCATTATACAGTGATCAATGATTCACACTTTGAAACTGTAGCTTTTCAAACTACTTTAGTTCAACTACAGTAAAGGTACTATACACCAGCTATACACCACAGGCTATAAATATATGTTATGCTCACCAAGGCTATATTTATTGGATGAAAAATACAGTAAAAACAGTAATATTGCGAAATATTATTAAAATGTAAAATAACTGTTTTCTGTTTTAATATATTTAAAAATGTAATTTATTCCTGTGATTCAAAACTGATTTTTCAGCATCATTACTCCAGTCTTCAGTGTCACATGATCCTTCAGAAATCATTCTAATATACTGATTTGCTGCTCAAAAAAACATTTCCTATTATTATCAATGCTGTAAATCATTTTCGCTCACTAAATATAGCCTTGGTGAGCATAAGACACTTCTTTCAAACACATTAAAACATTTATTCTACATTTTGACTGGTATTATGACTGATTGACTGATTTCATTTACAAAACTCAATTTGTTTCAATGTGTGGAAGAGTAGAGAAAGTACTATAACAGGTACTATAACATGCTCCACTATCAATTCATGTGTTTATTTAAATTAATTGTTATGTGAAACCAAATGCACTTCTTTCTGCTTAAAAAGTAAATTTGAACTGTTAAAAATAAATGTTGTTAATGAAAACACATTCATGCTTTAATTGCAGATTAAGTGTCTACATGTTTTGAAGCAACTGTACATGTTGGAAAAATTAGTTTTGATTTAAAGGAAAAAATACTTTGCATTATGAACAACTGAGCTACTGTCACACTACTGAAAAATGCAGTTAAGTTAGTAGAATCGCTACATTTAGTTAAGTACTTATTAGTGCTGTCAAACGATTAATCGCGATTAATCGTATCCAAAATAAAAGTTTTTGTTTACATTATATATATATATATATATATGTGTACTGTGTATATCTATTATGTTGGATGCGATTAATCGCGATTAATCGTTTGACAGCACTAGTACTTATATAAATATATGTTTTATTTTAATGTTCCAGCCCAGTATTACATTTGCCCCAAATCACACTCTATGAATTGACACTCAGTTTGAAAAAAAGAAAACTCTTTAATTAAGGGGCCGTTCACACGAAACACATATTTGCATCTAAAAACGGGAGACGCAGCGCTCAGGAATGTTTTTTTTAAAAAGCGCAGTGCAGAATGCCTCCTCCACCATACTGCCGTCAAATAAAACAATTGCAATGCCAAAATGCTACAGTAAACAAAAATTCACAACGCTTGTCCCGCCTTCAGGGTTTTCTGATTGGTTCACGGTTCTGGAACTGACATTGATAAGCGGAAATTCTTTTAACTTGACACTCTTTAAAAGTCTTAAAAACGCAGGGCTCATGTGCGAGACGCTGCAAAAGATGCGAACACAATGGTCATACATGTCCATCTAGTGTGTGTTTTCATTGAAAAACAATGGAAAAGTAGCGCATTGGAATGGAAAATCGCGTTCTGTGTGAACGGCCCCTAACAGTTAAACAGTTTTGCAAGTGAAAGTTAATGCGATTACTGCCACATTATTGGTAAAGTGTGTAACCGGTGTCCTGTTATAATAACTGATTATGATTTTAAGGTGTACTTACAGTTTTCGAAGAGCTGTGAGACCCAGAAAGGCTCCAGGCATGATGGTGCTGATCAAGTTATTCCTGAGATCCCTGAGAAACAGACAAACACAGAGACCTTTGAGCAGATCGACTTACATGTACTCTAACTGATATATTTGAGTAGATTTCCCATGGATTACACTTTTCTGTGTTAGTTTAAAAAGCAACCCTTTTTTCTACATTTGAGCAATAAATGCTATTTTTGCCTTCGTTTACTGTACTTAATATATTAAAACAGATGAATACATATGTACATGTGCTTTGAAAGAAAAAAAAGTTACATGTTTGTGTATGCTGACCATTACTGGAGTCCAAAAACAACCAGTTCATATCAGCATAAAATAACATGAAATAAAATATGAAACACATTTTATACGCCTTTGACCACAAGACCCTTTCCCTGCCTTCAACATAGTTTACTTTGTCCTGTCTCTGTTTGAGAAAGAACGAGATTTCCTGCATTTTTTTAACCATTCCTCAAACCACACCTGGTCCTCGGGCTCAAAATGGAGGCAGATCCCCAAGCAGAGAAAACAGACACACATCACAGGAGAAAGTGGAGATGCTGTCTTTAAACAGTGGAGGCTTTTAAAGTGATTCTTCCCACAGTGAAGTTACACCTTCACTAGTCAAACCGTAAATATTCATTTCCAGAACAAGCTTTGAAGGTAGTGTTTCATGCCGCCTCTGTCCTGGCCCACATCTCTGTGTTTGCTTTTGTCCATGTGTTAAAGCACTTAGCAGCATATTCGGTCATCAAAATATGGATTCATACGCTTAATACTGACGTATGATTTTCAAATCATGTTTTTTTATTGGCCATGAGGGAATTTTGAGGATGATAAGGGTCGTCTCAAGTTTCATAACGGCTCAACATTGTTTCAGCATCCTCAAAACAAGAGCGCAGAATAATGTTTTAGAGATTACACCATCTTAAAAGGTACATTAAAAACTGTGCATTAAGAAAGTTAATAGGATCTATTTTAATTTCATGCAAACTTTAAATCAAAACATGTAAAATACTTATTCCCTGCAGTTCCCCATCACTGTTCTGAGATTTATTCATTAATTCTGATTACATTACATTAAGTTTAGACAGTATATTAGATTCAATAAGTTTTACAAAAATATTTATATTATAATTTTTTTTTATATTTATATTTATTATAAAGTATAGTGTGCTTTATACATATGCAAACATTTAAATAAAAAATATATTTTAAACATTAATATTTATTAATTTATTTAGTATTTTTGTGTGTGTATATATATATATATATATTCATATATTACAATAATTACATTTTATATAAAATACGTATACTTTATAATCTATGCATTATAAAGTGTGTTGTATGCTTAATATAATAAGCTACTTAAAAAAATACATAATTATTTAAATATTATACAAAATTAATATTGTCATTACTATTAATATTTTTATAAATAATAGCTGTATATATAATAATAATTCTATTATAATACATATATTAGAATTAACATTAAAATAAAATAAATTCCACTTAGTATGTATTATAAAGTATTTTGTATTCTAATGTCACACTTTATATAGCATGCAAACAACAATATAATTATATATAACATTTATATATACACATTATATGCATATATGTTCATATGTATATGTATTATTATAATTTAGGCTGTAGCCTTTTTACTAAATGTGAGATAGATAACTTCGTTTTTTTTTTATTTTCAAAATTCATGTTTTTTATTATGTTAGCATGTTTTTATTGCGTTTTATTGTGTTAGTTAGCTGTATTTTTTTTTTGTTATTTTTTAATCTAATCAAAATAACCCAACTGCAGTTTGATTGAGATTAATTGGAATGCACAATGAAAAAACATGATTTTTGAAAATTGTTAAAAACTGAGTTATCTGTTTTTGCAAATGAACTCTTCATGTACTGAATTGATTATGTCGCTAATATTGAACCAAAACAAGCAATCCACCAATCAATCATCCTCTCTTTCCTAATGTCGTTTCATCCATGAAGCTCTATCATAACTACAGCAAACAACGCCGCAGCATGATATCATGTGCTGAATATAAACATGAACATTACACAGCTTGATAACAGATATGCTGTATATATTTGCAGGGAACCAAGACATTAACACCGGCATGACAGAATGGCCTGTCACATCTGTATGGCCTACTGAGTGCTGCATGATTGACACATTAATAGCTATCAGAGCCAATATACGGAGCGAAGCGGAGGGGAAGAAGGTGAGAAAGTGACCGCAGGAGAAAGTTATGCGCTATTAAATACACGCGTTTGAATTCCTGTGACTACAAAAGAGTGCGACAGCAGGGTAAATAGGACATGTAGTCTATGAATGTGAATTGTTGAATGAACCTCCTCACAAATGCGTGTGTGTGCCAGTAGTAGTGCTCTTGGATGGGGAACAATAGCTGTTTCCTGGCTCGCGTGTCCTAACCCTCATTAGCACTGTGATGAAAAGAGAGACTCTACCCACTGTTTCCTCACACACACACCGCTAGAGTAAAGGTCAGAGCAAAGTGTGCTCTCTGTGTGTGAAGATCAACACAACGGCTCACAGACACCCTCTTATCGCTCAGATGGGGAATGTGGAACGGGGAGAGTTCTCTTCCTAAAGTCTGGAGCGCTCACACACACACACACACACACACACACACACACTGCAGAACCACAATGTCAGCACGGCTGGAGTGATTAAAGACTCATGAAATCTGGAGTTTTATGGCTCTTAATCTGTTTGTCAGTATGGCAGTTGTTGGAAACTTTTTCCTCGTCGAAGCAGAGACCAGGAGACGTTGGAATATGTTTCATACAGAAGTCACTCTTTACTGAGGACTCGAGCGTCGCTGCAGTCATCCAAGTCTGACTATAGCTCAGCACAGTAGAGTTTATACCTTTCAAGGGGGAGGGATACATAGAGGTGGAGACAATCTAAACAAAGCATGCAAATGCAATACAGGAATCAGCCCGTTACCGGAATTTCCCCATCCCTGATCTCATCAGCATAACAGTGTCATTCAAATGCATAGGTGCTAATCCAATCAGTCTGACAGTACTATTCCAATCAGCATAACTACTCAAAGACTGGGACAGAGGCACCAAGAGCCATTACAAACAAAAGGTGATCGTCTCAGTAATCTGGTTCATTTTACTAACAATAGGAGAACAGGAACAGACAGGAACCTTTTGCTACACTTTGCTTAAGATAATCATTTGTCTGATGTAATTTACCTTAAATGCTAAATACAATGTACTTCACCTTAGTTTTTCATGTGATGCTATGTCAGAACATAGGATCAGCATATTTAAAACAGATTCTTAAATTTGTAATCCCACACAGTATATTCCTAAAGCTTACAAAATGATCTTTTAGCCCATTTATATACTTAAAATTTACTGTCTTTCTTTTCTAGATAAAAACATTGCTGACTCAGACATATTGTACACTTGTTTGATGTGTTGACTACAATACTAAAGAACTTGACTATACTTTTTATTGTTAATTGTGAAAAAGAAGCTTAATTGCATTCATAATTATGTGTCTTAACACACTTAAAAATGTTCACATTGTAATAACATCAAATTAATAATTTTTTTATTAAAATACATTATAAATCACGATTTTATTTTTGAAATAAGTGCACTTATTTTGATGTGTTGACTACCATACTAAAGAACTTGACTATAATTTTTATTATTAATTGTGAAAAAGAAGTGTGCTTAATTGCATTAAATCTGAATTTTTAATTAAAAAAAACTGAACTTGCAGGTAATTATAAATCCTTGTTTTAATAACCTTTTGTCATGTTTTAAATAAGTGCAGTTATTTTGATGTGTTGACTAACATATAAAGCACACGCATAATTTTAGCTATAGCATGTTATTTGATATTACGTTTAAACGTAATATATTTGAATATATACATATATACAAATTCATCATTACAAATGTGTAATTACAAATATATTTAATATATACAATATAAATTACACTGAAGTATTTTTTAGTTTACCATAAATGCTGGTCATTTTAACCATATTTCAAAGACAGTAGAAGTAATCATGAAATTACATATAAAGATTTACTTAAATCCAACTTAAGTGGTTTAAAAATACCCTGAAGTTTAGCTGACTGCATTTAATTATACATTTTAAATTACAATACAATTTCTTTTGATTGTAAATAACATCCAATTATGTGTAATTCAAGTGCAATTCAAGTATATTCACACTTAAGTATATTCTTATGTACTTGTTTCACAGCATGTTCATGTCTTTGAAGTAAACTAAATGCTATTGGCTTTGTATAAAAAAGGCAAAAGCTATTGGATACATCCAGGCCCAACTTCCTGTTTCAACAGGAAATGCGTCCACACAAGACAGAAAACTGCACTCATTAAGTGCTTTAACAGGGTCTTTAAAACTCTGGAGCAGTTGCACACAGTTGGGATCCGCGAACCTTCGGGAACTTCACAAGAGGATTTATAAAGAATGATTTTTGATCCGTGTCTTTAAATCACTTACAATCCAAGCCAAAGTCTGCTGAATAATTTCCCCAGCACAGGGTTTATGATTTTCTTAGTAAGACCTTATGTAAGAACATGATGATAGGTATTCAAACATGCAGATGTTTGGACGGGAAAGCCATGACACACTTCAATCACTGACCTGAGACAGCATTTTGTAGTATTTTAACTCTTGATGGAGATTTGGGGTTTATATGGGACACTGTCCTACCAGCTGTGATGCGTTGAGTTATAATAATGAGTTAATAATGAGTTATAATACCTAAAATGTATAAAAATTGAAGGAAAAAAAAGACAAGACCGTGCATTTTCTTTTATAAAGGAATGAACTGCTCATCCCATTAAGCACTGCAAGTTTATTTCAAAATATGCAAAAACAAATTGTACAAAAGTATAAGTAGCTGCTTTAGTTCACATGGTAATGGTGACTTCAATGACAGGATTTTGACTATTTTGCTGATTTTTTTAAGTTGAAATTAAACTAATTTGTGGCTTCACTTAACAACCTCAGAGCTCAAGGTTGATCTGTCTTGAAATGTTTATGAATCAATTGCTAAACAATAATTTAACTGTATTTTTTACTTCTGGATCCAGATTGTTAAACTCGATGTGCTCTATTTAGAAATTCGGCAAATGAGATTTAATGTAATTGAAAATTGCCTTTGGTGAGTAACTGTAAACTGTTATTTTAAAAAGAAACTGCAACATAACATGGCTTAAGGCAAATTGCTAGAATGATACTCTGACTTAAAAAATAAATAAATAAACAAACAAATAAATAAATTTTGCCTCAGTGGAAATTTTTTTTTTCTAACATGTGGTGTCAAATATTCCTCACATTAAGCCACCAAAACAACAACAATAATAATAATAATAAACTGTGGGTCTTCTTCAGATTTTTTTGGACAGGTACACATTGAGAGCAGAGACTGGCATGAATATGATGATGACTTGTGCTGTTTTTCATAACCACATAAGATGAAACATATTCTAATTTCTCCATTTCTAATATGAAGTTATATAGTTCATTACAGTTTATGTAGCCCTGTTGCCAGGCAATATAGCAATTTGGTATATTAATACAGGAAGGAATATGGTGAGGTGTGTTGCTTCGTAGATTTAGGTGCAAATAGCAGAAGCCATTTTGGTTCCGCATGTCATTTCCTGTCCCTGCACAGAGGTTGTTTCTCATTTATTTTTACGGTTTCCTTTCTCTCTCTATTTTTTTTTTTAAACACTGTTTTTCCCGTAACGCTGGAGTCCTGAGCAGACGTGACCCCATGTAATGGCCACTAACACACACATCGGACATGCTACACAATGGGGTCCTTATAACGCTGCCTTGAAATTTACATTGACCCACTCCTACCCAAACAGGAAATCTGGATCTGTCTGCTTCTTATTTTTCCAACTCATTTCCTGCTTTTCCTCTCCTTCCTCAGATTATTGGAATAGTTTTCCTCTATCCCGTCTATCCAGTCAAAGGCAACATTTTACTTTTATTTGTACTGAAATTATTGCAAACGATCATCCATTTGAAACCCAAGCACACATAAGGAATATAATCCGAGCATATGTGTAAAATGTCAATGTCATCATTTTAATAATCAGATAAATTGAACCAATGTATTCATATCTAGTTCAGGACTGGCCAGTTTAGACTGAAATATCTAACATATTTTAAGAGCTTGAATGTAATGTAATGTGAAGTCCAGACCAGTTTTTCAGTAAACTCATGAAGAAGTGCACTTTTAAAGAGTTGATTTTCTGTGGTTAATGTTGATTATAAATTTGTTCAATGGCAGAAGGAAAGTTCTACGCCAAGATAAACGTTGGGACCGGAATTGTGGAAAATTACTCAGCCTTGTGCTTGGAGCGTGTGCACTTCCAGAAATAAATTAGGTACATGTATTAAAAAATGACCATTTATGCTTTTGGAATGTTGCTTCAGTTGCACTTTGGAAGGAGGTTTGCTGTCAAATCATTTGAAAGGACCCAAATGTAGACGAAAACTAATGCTACAGTCGAGTTTTACTTCATATCCTTTCAAATGATCTAAGCATGTGTATTTCCTCTAGGCAAACATTATAATACTGTCTCGTTTGCCGTCAGCTTTCAGCAAATATGCATTTATATCATTTAAACAAATCTTTGAATGTCTAATGAGCAGTTAATTTCACAAACTTTGCAAACTTAGTTGGATCCAGCTGTGAGATCTTGTGAAGTGTGCATTTGTATATCCTGCATGATCGCATGTTCTCTGTGTGACGGTCGGTCCATGTGAATTGAATGCGGACAGGAGGAGAGTTCAGCTTCACTGGAGACGCACGATCGACAAACTTTCAACTAAGTTAGTGATTTCAAATTATGCTGCACTTTATGCTTTTGCCCACTGTCATATTAA
>NW_015539802.1:323328-326323 GCF_001515605.1 Sinocyclocheilus anshuiensis | reverse complement strand
TATATATATATATAGTATATACTACATTTACATTTAGACATTTAGCATATATACCTGTATATATATATGTGCACATTCATTAATTTAGCAGACTTTTTATCCGAAACAACTTAAAAATGAGGAATACAACAAGCAACATACATGTGGTCGTGAACTTTACATACACTGTGCAGAATGTGCAAAATGTTAATTATTTTACCAAAATAATAGGGATCATACAAAAAGAAAATGAACTGGATTTTTACTTATGCAACCTAACTCTTGAACACAATTACAGAAATTCTGCAGCAATTTGCATTAGTCCAACTATTAATATGTTGTAAAAAACACAATTATCAATCAAAAGTCCTGCACGTTGGGCGGGACTTTTGATTGACACAGTACTTTAAGAGTAGAGCACTGAAGCACTGTCACTAGGCCAGCAAGAGTACAAAGAAACAGCTGTCTGACAGCACAGAGCACAATATGAGTGAATGAACACAGGACAATGACAGGCTATCTGTGAACTGCTGCATGTGGGTGGACTTTGAGATCCAGTCAGTCTGGGCTTTAGGAGGGCAAAATGAAAAGGATTTCTTGTGGACGTGAAAGAAGGAAACACAGAGAACAAATACAGACAGTTGTAAATTCAGTTCAGCTGTGCATTTCACAGACACAGTAAAAATGTCCTCTCAAAACTACCTTCATCTGCTCTTTCAGCGATTTCTCAGTGTGAATGTCACTCCATCCTGCTTTTGCGTTTCGTGAAAAGCCCAGACGCTATCGGGTCCCGCTAGCAACATAAACACACACACACTAGCACACATACACACACTCACAAACACACCCCTTGCCTTGAGTTTATCTAATAGTCACATCTGGAGTCTATCAACTCCAGCGGTCTGCCCCCCTTCTTCCTCACACGCTCCTCTGGTCCTGCTCTGTCCCATTCTTTTAACACTTTCTTCACCACGTCGCTACTGGATATGAAGCCTGAGACAACTCCAGCAACTGAATATTCAGTCCCTGTTGTTAGGCGTGTTCATTGGCTCAACATCTCAACAAGAACTCAAAATGAACTCTGGAAGAAGAACTTGGACAGCTGTTGTGCTGCGGAGGAGTTTGGAGGAGTATTTGTGTAAACTGAGGCCGAGGTAATCTAGTCCGGTCAAACCATGTCTAGTCAAACTTCTGTCAAACTTGTATTATGATATTACAGCTGAAGTGTGCAATTTTTCTCAGTTTCAAGAATCATTCTTTTATTTCAGTTTGATATACAGGGAAAAGATTTCTCTGAAAAGTGTAAAAACTGTGGCACTTTGTTCCGTTCAAACATTGTTCTGTTTGTTTGAGCATCCTGAACAGTCTGACACAGCAACAGCTCAACCAATGGGGTGAGTTTGGGGGCGGGGCTTTCTGTTTGGCTGACCAGTGAAAGATGAGGGAAGAGTTCATGAAACAATCAAAACAATAATTTTTTTGCAAGTTGGTTAGCCACTTGTTGAAAGTAGTGCAGAAGAAATTTTCACAGAAAGTTATAATTGATCATTTTTACAAACATTGGATCTTTTTTGATGCAAAAAAAACTTCATAAATTAACCTAAAGAAACAAAATATAAAAATGTAAAACTGCATTTCATGGCTCATTTAGGAAACAGTCATAAAAGGGGTATTCTTTAAGAAAACTTAAGTGGCCTTTTATTTCCAATTTTTTTTAATTTTAATATTATATTATCTGCAAGTAAATTTTTTTATTCTATTTTTAAGATCTGAAGAACTCTACAAGTGTACAATTAAGCGCACTTTTTTCACAACCGTAGGTCCGATTATAGAAGTAAAATTGGTTGTGATCAAGGTTTGACTTTAAAATACATCACCGACAGAAATAACCATATTGTATGTGCTTAAGATTTATTTTTGTCTCATTGAAATCTGTTTTATTTATTTCTTGTTTAAAGTATTATTCTCGAGTTAATCAATGCAGGATTGTTGGACTTTTAATCACATAAGAAGCTGATTGAATCCACATCTGTCTTTCTCTAGCTTTGTTTATTAGGGAAAGATGGTTAAATTCACTGCCACTGCCACTACCCTTCAGATTTTATGAGAGGGCCATGAGCTTAGCAGTGACCAGCACACACACACACACACACACCGCACTCCCACTCTGGATAAGGTCATATCCTTACCTACATTGGAAACAATGTTAATCATAATTCCAAACACAGCATAATGAACCCACATTAAATTAGAAGGAGAGGGTTAGGACACTCTCAGTAAACAAGTATATTTTCTTAACTTTGTATAGCAGGTTCTGCTTGCAAGAAATCTGTTCTCATTAAGGTGGCTTTCAATTGACAGCATTTTTAAGGAATAACACATCATCTTCTCACCGTCATGTTGCAAAAACACAAAAGTAGATATTTTCAAATAATCCTATTCATCTAATAATTGTGTAGATTTGCCTGTCTGTCTTTCTGTTCTGTCTATCTATCTATCTATCTATCTATCTATCTATCTATCTATCTATCTATCTATCTATCTACCATATCACATCTGTTTGTCTGTCTGTCTGTCTGTCTGTCTGTCTCTCGTATTGTCATATCTGTCTGTCTCTCTATCTATATATCTAATCTATCGTATTATATCGTATCGTATCTGTCTGACTGGCTATTGTATAGTATCTGTCTGTAGCTATGGTATCATATCGTATTGTATCATGTCTGTCTGTCTGTCTATTGTATCGTATCATATCTGTCTGTCTGTCTATTGTATTGTATCACATCGTATCATATCTGTCTGTCTATTGTATCATATTGCATCGTATCATTTCTGTCTGTCTATTGTATTGTATCGTATCTATCTGTTTGGCTATAGTATTGTATCTGTCTTTTTGTCTGTGTCTATGGTATCGTATTGTATCATATCTATCTATCTATCTATCTATCTGTCTGTCTGTCTGTCTATATATCTATCTATCTATCTATCTATCTATCTATCTATCTATCTATCTATC
>NW_015539802.1:315540-322444 GCF_001515605.1 Sinocyclocheilus anshuiensis | reverse complement strand
TCTATCTATCTATCTATCTATCTATCTATCGTATTGTAGCCTATTATACCTGTCTGTCTGTCTGTCTGTCTGTCTGTCTGGCTATCTATTGTATTGTACCTGTCTGTCTGTCTGTCTGTCTGTCTATCTATCAAATTCAATTCAATTCAATTAAATATTGCTTTATTGGCATGACTGTAAAAAAATACAATAATGCCAAAGCTTGAAATATATGTGGAGAAATACAATAACAATGAAAAGATCAAAATAATAGAAGAAAAACATTATAACAATTTAAACTTAAATAAACAGTGTAACAGTGTATCATATCTGTCTTTCTGTCTGTGTCTATTGTTATATTCTTGTGTCCTTTATATGTTTGTCCGAATGGTGTGTCTTATTTTTAGGTCCAATAAACACACTGTGAGACCGTGAGCTGTGAGCTTCTTCTTTTACTGACTTTCGTTCATTTTTACATCACACCGAATACATCGCCCAGGCTTGAGCAATCAACCGATGATCAGTATGACACACAAGTCAACTTAATCAAACACAGAGTGTCAAACCAAATCCACCACATCTATGGCATCGTATTTTATCATGTCTGTCTGTCTGCCTGTCTGTCTGTCTGTCTGTCTGTCTGTCTGTCTGTCTGTCTGTCTGTCTGTGTATCTATCTATCATTCATCTATCTATCATAGCGTATCTCCCTGTCTGTCTATTGTATTGTATCGTATCGTATTGTATTTGTCCGTCTGTCTATTGTATCGTATCGTATCTGTCTGTCTGTCTATCTATCTATCTATCATAGCGTATCTGTCTGCCTGTCCCTCTATTGTATCGTATCTGTCAGTCTGTCTATCTATCTATTGTATCGTATTGTATCTGTCTATCATTTTGTGCCTGTTTTTCTGTACATCTGTCTATCGTATCATATTGTGTTTGTCTGTCTTTTTGTCTGTCTGTCTTATATCATATTATAAATATCATATTGTATTTTATTCTATTTTTAAGATCTGAAGAACTCTACAAGTGTACAATTAAGCGCACTTTTTTCACAAGGGTAGGTCAGATTATAGAAGTAAAATTGGTTGTGATCAAGGTTCTATCTATCTATCTATCGAATATGTCTTTTACGTTATAAAAGACAGAAAAGACACTACAGGGTCAAGGTCTCTCTCCTTCTCTCTTTATGAAACCACATTTTGCTCCTACTTTTTCCTCATCCTGTTCACTCTATCAGCTTGTAAATCTTCATTCTCTCTCTCTCATTATTCTCATTAGCTCTGCTCAAATCAGTGCTGGACAGGCCGCTGTGATCTGTTCACACACTCGCTTGGGTCGCCGCTCGTTAGCAGGGGCCAGCCTCATTACAGGATGTGTGTGTGTATATGTGTATATGTCTATGTGGCTGTGTGCCGTTTTGAGGGATGGCACTGGGTGGAAAATTTAATTTAGTAGATCAAGGGAAAAAAAACGTGGGTTTGGCTGAGTGTGTGTATGTGGGTTCAGGTGAAAATTGCTCTTTTCATATAACATGCTTGTGAGTATGTGAAAGAAAGCCAAGACAGCACAAAGACACACTTACACACACGCACACTAACATGTGGCCTTCACGACATCCTACAGCAGCCCGCTGTGTTCTATAAGGGTATAAAACAAACATGGCTAAACATCGCTCTCATTGGGTGGTTTGGCAAGCTATGAAGTACTTCTTTTCTTTGAGGAGGTCTGCTTTAATGAAAGGGAGGACTGTGTGAGGAGCTACCAGAGAACCAACGCCGGCCTCTCCTCCTGCCCTCTGGTACTACAGTAATTCTGCTGTCCTTATAGAGGCATACTAAAGGAAATTAATTTCATAATGTCTAAGAGTGTGAAAACTCCAGAGAGAATATGCTAGTTGTGTCACACCTGTGGGATGTGCGGTTAAAGGTCAAGATGGCACATTATGATGAAGGAGACTCAATAACAACAATAATAAATCTCTTTTCATTATTGTTATTTTACCTCAAGTTCAATTATAATGTTAATCAAGTTGCAGAATTGATATATAAATATGTTTGGTCCTGTGCTAATATGTCATAACTGTGACATGTTCCAAATGACCTGTTTTTACAGCTTACTCAGTGGTCAGAATAGATTGGGAAGGAGCTTAATAGATTAAAAGTTTGCGGTCAGCAAGATTTTTTTTTTTAATTAATACTTTTGTTCAGCAAGAATGCATTAAATTTGTTTTTAAAATAAATCATTACTTTTATTCCGTAAGAATGCATTAAATTTGTTTAAAAGTGACATCAAAGACTTTTATGTTAGTACCATTTCAAATAAGTGTTGTTCTTTTAAATTTGTTTAAATTAATTCATATTAAATTCATTTATATTCATGAATGGATCATGAAAAAAAAATGTATCAGCATTTCCACAAAAATATTAAGCAGCGCAACTATTTTCAACATAATTTACTGTATAATAATACTACATAATAAGATATGATAATAACCATAAATGTTTCTTGAGCAGCAAAACAGATCCTTCTATTTCTAATCATTCTAATTGTAGAATGATTTCTGAAAGACACTGAAGACTGGAGTAATGATGCTGAAAATTCAAAAATTGAATAAATAAAAAACAGTGCAAATTGTAATTTCACAATATTACTGTTTTATTTTTGATCAAATAAATGCAGCCTTGGCGAGAATAAGAGAATTGTTAAAACAACAACAACAACAAAACATCTTACCGACCCTAAAAATAAACTTAATAGCCAGTTATGATTATGCATTTTCAGTGTATAGAAAATGATAATAATGTTACTAACTAGTAAATGTATTATTTCTACCATATTTTAATAATAACAAAGATACAAATGTTTTTTTTGGAAAATTGGAAGTTTCTTCAAAATTCACTGCAGGTACATAATGGACAACTGAATAGGCAGAATCCTATTTAGAATGATCAATTCCATATAAAGCAATTTAAAGGCATATGAGAGAAATTATTCATTGTGCTTCCCTGTTGGTTTACCATATACAATGTGTTATACAATATTAAAACAACAGTTGATACAGGACGTCATACGCTCTATGGAGAATGCATTTGTGCATGTGTTCTCCATCGGTTCACTAAGGTTTAACAAATAAAATCTGGCCTGTGACCTAAAATGAGTTTGACGCTTTCAAATTAAATGAAATAATCTGGAGGATTCTCTTCCATTATTTCACTCTGCTATGTGTGATTTCACAGGAACACCCATCTTAAGAGTATATACATACAGTATACAAAGAAAAAGCAAGAGAAGGAGAAGACGGCTGTTTAGAGAATATTTAGAGCCTTGAAGCGACGCCAGAACAGTTTGAGAGAGATTTCCATAATAGGATGCACGTACAGCACACAACACATGGGATGAGAAAAACACAGCCAGACAAAAAGACAGAGTGCTGCAGTTTTCTTTCGTGTCATATCGATAACATATGTGTCATGATAAAGAATGCTTTGACATCACTTCAGTGAAATACTGCTTCGCTGATAACATACTCTTTGAACTGAGGGAGAGGGAAAAAAAGAATGTTACAGTAAATATGTCAGCAGTCAGATCTGTGATTGATATTAATATAATAACACTCCTAGACATGAATATGACACAGGCAGCAGTTTTTGGACTATAGAGAGAGTGAAAATATCACCCTGTCCTGAGATGACTGCTGCACAGACCGCACAGATAAGATAAACTTCAGCAGCATGTTACGCTACACACACACACACACACACACACACACACACAAGCTGGAAACAATGAACAGAGATATGTGCGCACACACACTGAACCGTTGTATTAAAACAAGAATAAACAGTGTAACAATAAAGGAGTACACATACACACATCACACAGACCTGTCACTCCACAGGAGGCAGAGGCACAGGGCATGCTGGGAAATTTGTTTGTTATGAATGAATTATACAATCGACTATAATCAGGTTCTTATGAGCAAAATAAACTGATTTAGTACTTCAAACTTTACATCCCTTGTGAAAAAGAAAGAGCACTTATTACGGAAATAAGGAATATACTTAAGTGCGAACTGAATGTAAAGTTTTCGAAAATTTATCTGGCTGTGAAATAAAGTATTGTAGATTAAAAAATTGTAATAAATGCAATTAGCTGAACTTTAGAGTGCTAGAGAGTCACATATAAGTAGGACTTATGTAAATCTTTATATGTAATTTCATAATTACTTCTATTGTCTGTGGAATGTGGTTAAAGTGTACTGCTGAATGTATTGACAAACATTTATGGTAAACTAAAATATACTTTGATGTCATGTCATGTCATGTCATGTATTTTAATACATTTGTAAATACACATCTGTAATGATTAGGTTACAAATAAGTACATTTAAAATATATTTTATATGCATATGCATGTACATGCATGTAAATATACTTTAAATGTAATAGTGAAAAACACACTACAGTTAAATACTTCAGTGCGTTAGTATGTTAACCAACACATCAAAATAAGTGTACTTATTTTCTAGCATGACAAAAGATTATGGAATCAATTATTTCAAATGTAACTTTTTAAGCACTTTTAAAAGTGTACTTAAACATAGTCATGAAAGTTTTCTCTTTTAAGTACACTTAAGTGGCCTTTTATTCCATTAATATTATATTATTTGAAAGTGCGGTTTTTAAAAATATATACTTAATAAACCTCCAACCACATTAAACAGACTGCATACACCTTTCGAGTTATTGGGTCAGTTTTGATCCTGTGAATATAAACATCATAACTTCATATTTTTTCAACTAAAACCATATTGTATCTGATCAGTAACATCTCATTAATGAGTTAATGTTTCAAAGTTTTAAATGTTACCCTATCTAAAAAAAAAAAATTCAACATTAATGACAATTTTTATTTTAATATATCATTATATTAAATTTGTAAGAACATAGAAAATGATAATTACCTGTATTTACAGTAACACTTTAGTTTAGGGACCAATTCTCACTATTAAGTAATTGCTTATTAGCATGCACATTACTTGCACATTGGCTGTTTATTAGTACTTATAAAGTACATATTAATGCCTTATTCTGCATGATTTAGATCCCTTAATTCAAAGACAAAAGTTGTAGTTAATAGTGAGTTAATAGTGAGAACTGGACCTGAAAATAAAGTTTGACCGTATTGGAATGAATAGAATTTAATTACATTTCTGCCAACTGCCAAAAATTTTTTTTGACATTTTTCGAAATCTGCATATTTTTTTTCTAACAAATCAACATCAAAACTTTTTTTTCCTGTACTAAAAACTGTGGATTTTTTTTTTTTTTTTATGTAAAACACATTTCTGGGTGAAAACTGACCCGAATGCAAAAGTAGGGTTAAGATTTAAAGGGGTCATATGATGCTATTTTAAAGCACACCGTTTCCCTGACATGGCTGCATCAACACTACTTGTGTAGTCCAGTTTTTCTCAATCAGAAATGTGATTATTGTTGTGTGATGTCACACTAACATATGATAAGATAATTCAAAGACAGGAGAGTAAAACCCAGTAACTGAATTATTCCGTTCATAATCATACACCTGAGAAACAAATGCTGTCACTGCATAACATTGTTTATACTCTGCAATTTGGTTGCTTGGAGACACATTTCCAAAGCAAAAGCTTGCACTGCAATTTGTTTCTTTATAAATCATCTTCAGAATGTCTGGCAATGGAACGTCTTTACAGAGGGAAGTCAGTGATATCTACGAGGAAAGAATATCCCACATCTGACATCGATTGGAATGCAGCATTAGAACTGTAGTAGCCAAGGATATTTTGGGCTTCCTAAAAAGGAGTCCCAAAGATCTGTAAAGCTACATGGTTTTCTTAACGTACCGTGCCATACCATTTTTGTGTAACTTTTATTACAGACCTACTGAATAAGGAATGTGTTTTCAGTTTTGTGGATACACAGATTATAAGTACATGGTTCAAATGTGTGCGTACCTATTCCTTATTCACTTTTAACTTTCTATAGTAGTAGCTTTTTCTGGAAAAAGTGTCCTTCTCTCCTCTGATTAATTTCATTTTGTCTTTTATGAACATATACATTTATACACTTGGAGCTCCTACAAACTCTACAAAGCCCGAAGAGTGTATCATCATAACTTGTCCAACAAAATTATTCTTAAAATCCAAGGTTATCTTGACTTTAAGCCTTTTCAAATCTGTTTTCTCATTGTGTGCATTTCTCCAGATCACATCATAATCGTTTTATTTACTAGTGCTGTCAAACGATTAATCGCGATTAATCGCATCCAAAATAAGTTGTTGTATACATAATATACATGTGTGTACTGTGTATATATTTTTTTGTTTATATAAATACACACATATGCATGTATATATTTAAGAAAAATATGTTATGTATATACATTATGTATATTTATATATAATATAAATTATATGAATATAAATATATACATGTAAATATTTTCAAAATATATATACAGTATGAGTATGTATTTACATATACATAATAAATATACACAGTACACAAACATATTATGTAAAAAAAAACTTATTTTGGATGCGATTAATCGTTTGAAAGCACTATTATTTACACATAAATATAATTTTAAAACTATATTAGTATACTACTGTATATATTATAATTGTATACTATTACAAATACTTCCAAATAAATACATTTCTTCAACAATATAAGTCACAAAAAAGGCCAATAATGAAATTGCATTACTGTAACAGTCCAAAATTGCCATGTTAATATAATCTTTAAAAAAAAAAGTAAAAGTCTCAGTAAATCTTAGGAAACGATGATCTAGGAACAACAACATCTAATTTACTAACCAAAGATGTAGCAAAAAAAAAAAATGATGTATTAGAAATGAACAAAAAAAACTTTAGTATG
>NW_015539802.1:307418-315530 GCF_001515605.1 Sinocyclocheilus anshuiensis | reverse complement strand
ATATAAATATATACATGTAAATATTTTCAAAATATATACAGTATGAGTATGTATTTACATATATATAATAAATATACACAGTACACAAACATATTATGTAAAAAAAAACTTATTTTGGATGCGATTAATCGTTTGAAAGCACTATTATTTACACATAAATATAATTTTAAAACTATATTAGTATACTACTGTATATATTATAATTGTATACTATTACAAATACTTCCAAATAAATACATTTCTTCAACAATATAAGTCACAAAAAAGGCCAATAATGAAATTGCATTACTGTAACAGTCCAAAATTGCCATGTTAATATAATCTTTAAAAAAAAAAGTAAAAGTCTCAGTAAATCTTAGGAAACGATGATTTAGGAACAACAACATCTAATTTCCTAACCAAAGATGTAGCAAAAAAAAAAAATGATGTATTAGAAATGTACAAAAAAAAACTTTAGTATGGGACACAAGGAAAGAGAGTTTTGGAGAAAAAATTAAATGTCATAATGCTTCAAAAAAGGCAAAATACAACTGGTTTATTTTCCTTTTTTTAATAAAACAGTGCATTTTCGTGTTTTTTTTTTTCTGAATTCATACAAGCAGAAAAATTAATTATGTGGTACTAATAGAGAGTTAACATCTATAGTTTTAAATCTACCCAAACAGCCCTTCCCCCTCATTCTACAGCCCCAGGTACGAGCGCCTGTTTACGGGCACAGCTCCAGTTTCTCTGACCTTTGACTTCCGCAGCTCCCCGGGGGTCTTGTCTGCACTTGCAAAAACAAGCAAATCAGATCCTTTTACCCCAAACAAACACCTACATACAGAGAGCAGCCCTGTCTTACACACACACGGCTAATCACTGCACACGTGCACACATGAGCACGAGCGCACACACGTGCACACAATAATGACCTCACACACACACATTAAACACGTGCTGCCACATACACTCAAAATAAACAACACTTACAATTAGAAAATATGTCTAGTTTACTAAAAATAATACTTTGGTATTACGTTTTCTTTAGCCATAGTACCAATTTCCATTTTTTAAACATGCTGGCTTCAAGTAGAGCTACAAAACAGTTTTATTAGAAAATAATAAGGCCTACTGCAGCTGTCAGTATCATACATCAATACTGCAGGTCAATCAGCAGCACAACGTATTTCTTCCTCCTTCAGTCCCTGGCAGCCTCCTCCTCTATTATCTGAGCAGTTCTTCACAGAGTGATATATGGAGGTGTAATGAGACTCTTTCTGTGATAGTCTCATCCTCCCTACTGTAGCATCACACTCACAGAGAGCAGCAAACAGCTCCCTGCCAGTGTTAACTTCAGTATTCAGTATGAAATCAAATAAATATTTTGGATTATTTTCAAAATAATGTAAAATGCTGTTGATTTTGACCATATTTGAACTTGTTCATTGTATTTAAAGCTGAAGTATGAAACTTTTTGGTTTAAAATGAACAAAAAACTTGATCTGTCAATCTCTAATCTGTCTTTTAGAAGTGGGACTACTTTTCTAATCAGATGTACTTCTGTTTATGCATTGAGGATGTTATTTCTGTGGGTGGCGTTTGCTGAAATCCACGCAATCGATACTTTACGATCAAAAACAAAGTGAAAGTCACTCAATTTGACGTGAGATATGAGATGAAACACTGGATATAATTTTGCATATAGAGTACGGACTTGGTAAATGATTCTGTCACATATCATATCAATGTGCTACATTTTTTTTTAAACATTAACTGTATTAAGCATAAGAGAAAGGAACATTTTAAATCGCATCATATGACCCCTTTAAAAATAACCCAAAATACTCCTTTAAGGTTTAGATGAACAGGCATATGAAAAATTTAAATAGTGATAGCCTTAGTGTTTATACTTTTTTGTACACTATTGTTCAAAGGTTTGGGGTCGGCAAGATTTTAAAAATATTTTCACTCACAAAGGCTTGGATTTAAAAATACAGTAAAACAGTATATTGTGAGATTTTATTGCGATTTAAAATAGCTTTTATATTTACTATAAAATGTAATGAGAATTGTCAGCAGCCATTACTCCAGTCTTTAGTCTTTCTAATTATTATCAATGCTGAAAATAGTTGCGCTGCTTAATATTTTGGTGAAAACTGGTATATATTTTTTCAGGATTCTCTGATGAATAAGAACAGCATTTACTTGACAGAAATCATTTGCAACTTGTCTTTAATGTCACTTTTGATCAGTTTATTCCTTGCATCCTTACTGAATAAAAGTATTAATTTCTATAAAAATATCTTGCTGATGCCATGCTTGTGTTTTTATGTTGTTACCTTATTTTAAATCCATTATTGGTGATGTTGCATGTTATTTGAGTAATCGTTTACTCATTTTAATGTTTTAGCATTTGACTCCACAATGAATCAAAAAGCCCAACCCTAGACGCCCATCAAAGAAACTACTAAGCCTTGCAATGGTGATGAAGATGATGACGACGACGAGAAAGAGGTTTACTTACAGCTTCTCGAGGGAGTACAAGCCAGCGAAGGAGCCATTTTTCAGGACGTGGATGCGATTGTTGCTCAGATTTCTGTGAAGAAATGCAAAAGCAGAGATGAAATCACTAATCACACATTCACAGACAGCCATGTAAAATGAAATCTACTCGTGCATCTAATGAAAACAGGCCTCACTCACACACTCTGTCACAGATGCACTCGCCAACACACACGCTGAACCAAAACACACACGCGCATGTCCAACAAAAACACGCATGTACAGTAAACACCCTGACACAAGCGTGCTTATATGGCCAGGCATCTCAGACACACACACTTGCCAACTCTCACACATATTCTTCATTTGCTGCCTACAAACCCTGTAACCGCTGCATTAAAATTCTGCTATATACAACAAAGACATAGTAGTCTGACTGTAGAAGTCACCTGTGGTTCACTTCAACACTTTAATTTCTATCAAACAGAAACAAAAACATAAGATATAAAGGAAGATATCATGGAAAACGTTTTTCTTGCTGTTTTCCCCCCCTTTTTTTATTTATTTAATGATTTACTGCTTAAACATAATGGTAGTGAATTAGTATTATTGTTCATTTGGGTGAAGAATTATTATTTTTTAAATATTTGTAACAGGTAATACAAATTCTATATTGACTACATAATTGAATGTATGGCCTTTGTCATTATTTTGAGCTGTAAATACTCGAACATTGCTAATAAATGTTCTAATGATGCAAGTTTCAGCAGTGTGCAAGTGCAAATGGTGTTCTTTTAAACTTTCTATTCATCAAAGAACCCTGAAAAAATAAGTTATGATTGGGTATATGCATATACAGTAGTCTGGGTTGAATTATCATTTACCTTGTGTAATTTTATTCATGACTTATTTCATGATATATATATATATATATACTTTATTCAAATATAGTTCAGTCAGTGCATTAAACTAGAGGCTCTTAACTTATCCATACCCAACAAAATCAACCACAAATCCATTTAACAGGGCTGTGGACAGCACAGATTTAAGAAAAACAGAGGAAAATTTGTGGTAAATGCAATTATACATTGAGCATTTGAGACAGCAAAATCAATTGGCTTTTCAAGTTTTATAAGACAAGAAAATGCTTCCCAAATCCTTTGTCATTGACATAAATGGAGTGTAAAATGCTTGAGTAATTTTACTTGATTAGTGTACTTAAGTATTATTTTGCAATTTAATCCGACGCCTTGTACTTTACCTTGATAACATTTCTGAAGAAAAAACAGTACTTCATTGTATTTTCTTCCATCTTACGCACATTAAATATGGTAAACAATAGCTCAAACATGCATGCTTGACATGCGAGAACCAGTGATGTTTGTTTTTCGTGCAGCAAGCACACGCAAGCTTCAATCATAACTTTCATCACAGAAATTTCTGCCTTCAAAAGATTTATTTTTTCTGAAACTCTTTGTTTGGGTTCATCTGAAGAAAGAAAGTCAAATACATATGGCATGGTATAAGGGTGTAAAGAATGAAGTAAAACACTGAGCATTTTTTGTGTTGCTCTGTGCTGCATTTGAATTGTTGTTGTACACACTTGACTAGATGTTTTTGGCCTGTGTCATTGCATTTTGTTTAGTCTTTTCCCCCTTTAACCAAACTTTTTTTATCTGACAAAACATTTTATTATTTTATATCACCTTGCGTTGAAAAGATTATTTAAAATGATGAAACAACCTCTCTCGTTTTTTATTTTTACTAGGTTACTTTTTTAATACTTAAGTACAATTTAAAGTTGTACTTGTTTAGTTTTACTCAAGTAGTTTTTGGCCAGATATTTCTAATTTTAAATGAGTCAAATTTTCACTCAGTAACTGCACTTTCACTTAAGTATAATTTTGGGTATGTTTTACACCCCTGTAAAATTCAATTCATTACAAAATCATCTGTTATTTGGTAGAAACAGTTTAATTAGAAAGATGCCCACATGATAGGTTACATAAAAACCCCTCATCCTTGAAAGAAGTAATGAACAAAACTACACAAGGTAAAAGAAAATACAACCCAGACTACTGTATATACATATACCCAATAATAACCCTTTTTCATGATTATTTGATAAATTGAAAGTTTAAAAGAACTTATCTTTTACAGCCACTTTTGATATATAATGCATCCTTCTGAAAAAAAAAGTACTAATTTGTTTAACTAAAAAAGTGCCCATAGAAACACTGAGTATCTATTGAGATGTGGTGTTTCAGCAGCAGAAGACAGGAGGAAGGAGAGTTTGTGAGAAAGGATGCTGCCCAAACACGAGTTCAACAACCCGACAGCCACGAAGACAGCGGCATCAACTTCAGCCATCAGACCGGGCTGTTTCCAATTAATCTTCACGGCTTAATGGAGGGATGGAAAGGGCGAGGGAATGAGGAAGAGGAGCGGGAGTAAGCCATAATCTTGATAATCACAGTGGATACATTTTTACATCAAAAGGAAGTCGAGGTCCACATCAAACGAACGCCCGGCTCTTTCCACGACAATTATCCCTTTCGCCATTGGCTAATGGGCCTGAGACCAGAGACAGTCTTATCAGAAGAAAGAGAGGAAAGAGAAGAGGAAGAGAGAGAGGGCTTTGGATGGTTGTATGGGTAAAGCTCAGGAGGAAAACAGGTTTGGCTTAGGTTTGTGGCTGATACGGACAAATAAAAACACACAAATGCCAGTAAACTGAGCTGTTATGTATATACCAGATCTATTTCTGTCTATCCCTAAAGCATATATGGAAGCAATACATCACAAGAGGCCATACATTACAGTGATTTTCCCACAGTTTAGAGTTTTAGGTCTAGGTATGTTTTTATAAAATAGCAGCCACAGTAACATTATAAAGACACTAATGTTCATTAACTGAGTAGTTGACAAACAGCATGCAGATCGACTTTACTTTTTCAACATCAAGATTGTAGAAATTAGGAAAAGTATAGTAAAAGTAAAATAGTAAATTGTAAACATAGGATTCAAAATCTAATTTAAGCCCAGATGTTGGAGAATAAAATAAAATAAAATAATGTAAAAATACAATAATGTAAAAAATACAACAATATAACAAATAAAATAAAAAATACAAAAAAATCTATTTCCACTCATGCAACATTTCTAATGAAAAAGTACTTTTAATTTAATATTAAATCAGAAAAATAATTTTTAAATATAAATTATAAATTATCAAAATGTTGGTACAAAATAGATTTAAATAAGTTTATAAATAATTTTATTGCCAACCTTTATTTATTTGTTATCTTTTAAAATGCACATTTACATAATTGAATGATATTTGAAGGGTACATGATAATGTTTTATTCTTAATAATTATATATATATTTATATATATATAATAGAAATTCTATTTATATATATATTGCGATACTGTAAGCAAGGCGATATATTGGGATATTTTTTCTTTTAGGAATAGGATATATATTTAGTAAAGCTGTCATTAAGAACACACCACCATATGCAAACCTTAGCAATAAATACATTTTTAAAAATTATTTAACCAGAACAGTGGTATCTGCATTTGCAATAATCAGTCCCTGTAACATTCAACGTTATTAAACCACTTTTTGTGCAGTACGAGTCAAGGGGGGAAATTAAAGTGCTGGCAGGATCCTATAGTTAAATGTATAATATGTATTTTATAAAAACACCATATATATTTTTAGACCCTGCTTTAAAGGTTCACAGTTTAAGTTTACAATTGTAACATACAATGTCATAGTATTTTGATCTGAACAAAATAATTACATCTGCTTAATATCAATGAAAAATAAAGCGCTTGCAGGATTCTTAAACAAAACAAAACAATTTTAAAACAATAAAATAAATACAGATGTTAAACATTCTCAGAACCTTTCCACTTGGATTTCACAGGTTTTTCAGTTTGTATTTATGTTCCGCTGGAATCGCCGAGAACCGCAACGCGAGCACCGCCCCAACTGCACAAAACGCCCCCACCACGAGAGAAAGCTGCAGCCACGCAGCGACCCTACCGCCCGCCACGGGCAGGCTCTTCACACGGGATGCGGCAAGCGGCACACTTCAGTTTTGTACACCGAAACGGGAACTGGAACAATTCTTTCAACCTCCATTACTAGCAGCGAACTATATTAACGCTAACATTAGTGGCGTGCCCTAATGCTAGTATTTCCCGTCACTGTTTAAGTTCAGAGATGAAGACTGTCATCTAGCGGTCGGGATATAAACTCAAAACGAAACAACTGCCATGAATCTTGTATGATTTTTTTTTTTTTTTAAATATCGATATTCCGTTTTTGAGAATCGATACAGTATAGCCAAACAAAATATTGCGATACTCACGTGTATCGATATTTTCTTACACCCCTAACACACACACACACACACTCACACACTCACACACACACACATGCATACTGAGAATCTTAGAATTTTACTGGTACTGGTACTGGTACTGACTACTGAAATTTTGGTACCACTTTTTGTAAAATAATGATTATTAATCAGTATTCCCTTCACAACAGGATCATAATATCACTTCAGTGCATAAATTCCCTCTTATGCTCACCCACATCCGACTCAGAGTAACCTAAGTGTTGATATAAAATGCAAAGTCAACATCACACAGAAATCACAGATGTCTATCTTCAGTCTAAAAGACAGTCTGCTGCTACCCAAGCTGTCCCTGAGTTCATATCATACAATCTGACTTGCAACAATCATAAAGGACTTTAAGCATCCTTAAGTCCACACCTGGCTTTATCCAATCAGATTTTAGAGCTGTAATTATCCATGTATAACTGCATGTAATTCCTGGTACTTTCTAAAGTGTGCGTTTGTGACTCATGTTACCCTTTCGTCTGCTTCAGTGTGTTACAGCCCAATAGAGCGTAACTGGCTGAATATCCACTTATTGGCAGGAAGTGTGTTACCAATCAGGACTAAAGAAAGTGTTTGCAGTATGCGAGTGTGTCTGTGTGTGTGTGTGTGTGTGTAGCCTATGTTGAGAGAAAGTGTGTCTGCTTTCATTTGCAAACCAGCAGCTGGTTCGTCTTACTTCCTGCCTTGTCACAAAAGTTAATGAGCAGATTTAATCACCTTTTATGTAAAATCCAATATAGCATGACACTAGCAACGTTAACGTCATCGGTTTGATTCCCAGGGAATGAATGCATGAACATAAAAATTATACACCTTAAATAACAAATAAGATGCTTTAGATTACAGTGTGTAATGTAAATAAATAAATTCACAATACAGTACAACGTCGAAAAAAAAAAGTTCAGAATTTGACTATTCCCAAACACCAGCATGATTGGAAATGTGACATTGATTTTATACAACAGTTCAATAAAAAGGAAGTCAAAGTGGTCATATGATGCGATTTCAAATTTTCCTTTCTCTTTGGAGTGTTACAAGCTCTTGGTGCATAAAGAAGATCTGTAAAGTTGCAAAGACTAAAGTCTCAAATCCAAAGAGATATTCTTTATAAAAGTTAAGAGTCAATCACGCCTACCTAAAACGCCTCGTTCTAACACGCCCCCACATGTCTACGTCACTATGTGGAAATATTAGCATAATGCCGCC
>NW_015539802.1:298544-307324 GCF_001515605.1 Sinocyclocheilus anshuiensis | reverse complement strand
CATAGAGGACCTACAATAATGTACAGTATTTGAAAAATAATGTGTTTTTTGAACATTAAAGCATGTCAACATATTCTGTTACACCAAATACACAAAAAAATTATCTTTAAAATAGCATCATATGACCCCTTTAATATTAAGTGACTTACATTTTAGACAGAATATTGACTGACGAAAATAATTCCAAACAAAGATCACAACAAAACAGTCTCAGTGGTGTTTCGTTACAGAATGATTCAGGGTTTTTGAACGAATCGGGTCAATGATTCAATGCCCCATTCATGAAGTCGTTTGCTTCATTTGTGAATGAATCAACAGTTTCAACAAATCGGATGAATAAATGACTCAGTGACTCACTCATTAAGACAGTCACATGCCGCCACCTACTGGCGGTTTAGTTAAGAAAAACTATAGCTAGGAAAAAATTGCCTTTTGTAATAGCAAAAAATGCCTTGGAAATCAATCTCACAAACATGCAAATATAAGTAAGAGCTGATAGAAAATGAATATATTGCTTCAGACTAGATTATATTTACGCCGTTTTTCTTTCTGGACAAGTAACATTTTTACTTGGAAAAGTGAATGACCAATTTACTTGTCCAAAGGAGAAGCACAAGGCTAAATGTCGAGCCATGAACACATTTTGTCAGAACTACATTAAAGGGATAGTTCACCCAAAAATTATGTCATTAATTACTCACTCTCATGTCATTCCAGACTCATAAGACACAAATTAAGATATTTTTGATGAAATCCGGGAGCTCTCTGACCCTGGGTAGACAGCAACGCAACTGACACGTTCAAGGCTCCGAAAGGTAGTAAGGACATCGTTAAAATAGCCAATGTGACATCAGTAGTTAAACCTTAAATGTTATGAAGCTACGAGTATACTTTCTGTGCGCAAAGAAAACAAAAATAACTATTCAACAATTTCTTCTCTTCTGGTCAGTCTCTGCCACCTTTCACGGCAGTACCACGACGCAGGGTGAGGAATTAATGACAGAATTTTCATTTTTTGGTGAACTATCCCTTTGAGACTGTGAAAACTCATCTCAAATAAATACTTGACATTTTTGTCAATGTTGGAGTAGTTACGACGTTTGTGACCTTTCAAAGTCCCTTTCAAGGAAAGTCCATTCAACGCCTCCGGGCAGCTCAAACAAGACCAAGTCGCGCTTAAAGGGATACTCCACCCCAAAATGAAAATTTTGTTTTAATGTTTGTTTTTGATTAATGACAACATTTTTATTTTGGGGTGGAGTATCCCTTGCATGCGCATCGGCTGGTCCAGTCTCAGGTTTCTATGGGAACCGGAGCTTTTAACGGCCACTGCAGTGACGCAATGACTTTACCAATCAACGATTGGCTCTTTCATTTAGAAGGTGGGACTATCCCGCCATATTGCGCGTTGCAGTTTCTCCCATTCATAAGTATAGGAGTGAACCGTCTTTGTATTTCTATAGTCTTTGGACCTTTGTAGGGCAGTACAGATTGTGCTTTGTTCACAAAAACTCTATTTACTGCGTAAAACCGTACTGTGCTACACCCAAAGCATATCAACAGATTTTGACAGCTGTTTTGTATGACTAATGCTAATGCTAGCCACCCCGCTAATGACTTCCCGCATATGTGCACATGTGTGGATAAACACACAGCTAAACTACATCCTGCCATCTAATTAAAAATTAAAGAGGACATTTCAGAACCAACACAAGTTCCCCAAAAGTGAGTTTCTGTGTTTTGGCTCAAAATGAATGAAAATGACATCTTGCCTTTGTCAGGTCATTACTGAGGGTGACTACTCCAAACCACTAACCCACTGCAGTCATCCTACTGTTGCAGGATGTAGGGAGGATCAGGACACATAGTACTGGGACACGGCCAGCTGAACAGATCTTCAAATAGCTCTTTGACCCTGATCTACCCCGCCTGATGCTCTGGTCGGGCACATGAACCGTCAGCTAACTGAAGCCAGACACAAGATAAAAGCTGAAAACCAGACAGATCTACTGCATAATTTAATACAGAGAGAGACTGAGAGATATCACTGGCAAAAACACAAACCGGTTAATTGGACCCAGAGACTATAGAGCTATAGATAGTAATGAGTCAGAAACCATTTAGAAAGCGAGCATGTGTGGAGGTTAGGTGTCACGTAAGGTCTTGGCTTGCGTGAGTGTGGATGTATATGTCAGAGTATCATTAATACAGCATTATATGATATATACAGTACATGGCTACATTTTTACATGTAGTCAAACTAAACTTTTGTTGTGTGAAACCCATTTCCAAAAGGTGGCTCTTACAGAAGCCGTTTCTGTCTCAGAGTAATAAATAAAATGGTCACTGTGAGGTGAAGCTAAAAAGTAATACAGTAAAATACTGTGCTGGGAAGGTTACTTTAAGTAGCTTAAAGAAGCACTTGTGATAAATGAAGTCATATTATAATGTATGAATATGAATTTTAAAGTCACATCTGTGAGATATGAAGTTGAATTATAAAGCCGCAATTGAGATATAGCCACAACTCTGAGATATGAAGTCATAACTGTGAGATATTAAGTTAGAATTGTGAGATAAGAATATTGTGAATTATAAAGCTGCAATTGAGATATAATTGCAACTGTGAGCTATGAAGTCAAATTGTGAGTTATATCTGTAATTATGAGACATAGTTGCAGTTGTGAGATATGAAGTCCTGTTGTGAGTTATAATGTCGAAATTGTGCAATATAAACTTTTAGTTGTAAGATATGATGTTGCAGCTGTGAGATGTAATTCTGCAAATGTAAGATATAAAGTCATATTGTGAGGTATTAAGTCGCAATTGTGCACTATAAAGATGCTACTGTGAGCTATTTGTGAGATATTAAGTCATACTATGAGTAATAAAGCTGCAATTATGAGACGAGTGATAAAAAGTTGCACTTGTAAGATATCATATCTTACAGTGAGTTATAATGTTGCAACTGTGAGACATAAAGTTGCAATAGTGAGAAATGAAGTCATATTGTGAGTTAAGTTGAAATTATGATAGAAAGTTACAATTGTGAGATATAAAGTTGCAATTGTAAATCCAGTTGTATAAATTGCAATTGTATAATGCCAGAATTGTGAGAAATAATGTCACAGTTGTAGGATACAGTATGTTGTTTCATTGTAAGTTATGTCACAATTGTGCAATATAAAGTACCAATTGTAATCACATATAGTCAATTATGAAATTTGAGGTCATTTAAAGCTATAAATTTGCAATTCTAAGACATTAAGTCATACTGTGAGTTATAAAGCTGCAATTGTGAGAAATAATGTCACAATTGGGAGATATGAAGTCCCAATTACTTTTTTTTTAATATTTTTTTCTACTTTGAGGTGGAAACGGACTTCCATAGGATCTTATATAAGGAAACAAACTGTATTGTTCTCAACAGAAAAGCAGGCAGGCATCAGCACACACTGACACCCGCATACAAAAATACACACTGAAAAACCTGCTGCGTACACACACGCACACCAGAACTTGAAGCGGCCCGCTCTGTAAACAAACTAAAACAGGCGGTGCTCCTGTTCAGCTAAACAGGAAGTGGAGAAAATGAGCTGTTTATACAGAGCTTGGCTGACTGAGGTCAGAGGTCAACCCCTGAGCACTTCCTGTTCTGCTGTGTGATGGACAGGGCAGAGAGCAAGAGCAGGTGTACGACAGAATGAGGGGAAGAGATAAGGACAAAACGACAAGAGAAAGATTAAAGTTAGCAAGGAAAATAGGAAAACAGGACAGGAATCCAGTTAAAGGATGAGAATTATCTATAAAAAGAGCGAGAAAGAAAAGGGAAATTAAGGTGGGAATAGTTAAAAAAAAATGACCATTGCTACTTAAAAACAACCCTATTTAGTTTAGATAGTGCTGCATTCATGGTATGTTGGAATAACGTAATTACAAGCTAGAAACACAGATACAGATTTTTATAAAGCTGTGATTGTTCCTACTTCACAGTTGTAATGTCATGAAAAAAGACTAGCAGTAACCTCATAATCTTCATTTTATACCTAGTGCTTTTATTATTGTTACCAGTGCACTTTCTATTTTACAAAAAGAATAAAGATATTTACTAACTAATGAAGCATTTTAATGTCACCAGTAACGGATGATTTAATGGATACCATTATTGGCATCAAGAGTTTTGAAATATAAAAGAATTATCTCTGAATCTGAGGACATGACCATCTTAAGAGTTGTCCTCCTGTAATTATGGTCATTTTAACACAACAAAAACATCATAAATGTCCCATATTGTGTGTGACACCAGGTTTCATCCAATAAAATCCTGCTCAACATATAGTTAAATACTTTATTTCTTTTTTGTTTTTGTATGTATGTATGTATGTATCTATATATATATATATATTTAAACAAAAAAGAAATACAGTATGTAACTAGTACAGTATTTAACTACTGTAGTCTTACATCTAAAAAAAAGGGGGGATGGTTCACCCAAAACTAAAAATTGTGTCATTGAGTCCAATATTTTATGGTCCATTTTTGAGCTTGACAGCCCTAGATCTTATTCCCTTATGGGAAAATAATAACAAAATAACTATTGTTGAGTAATAAAAAAACATAAAATCATATGGGTTTAGTTCCACATGAGGGTGAGTACATTATGACAGAATGATAATATTTATGTAGAGCTGCACACAAAAGAAACTATTGCAATTGAAATATAATAAGAGAGTATGTTGACTATGTTGCTACTCTTAAAAGTGAACAATATAAAAGAATTCAAAAAGAAAGAAATTAATCATTAAAGTAAGACAAAATAGGGGAGAGAAATGTGACAAAAAGCAGACACTCATTAACTGGTCGCTTTCAGTAGCGGTTCTGTCTTTCAAACAGCAGACCTCAGAGAAACAGCTAATCTACGTAAACCAGACCACAGTCTAAAGCTCCTTAATTGAATGTGTCAAGCTTAAAAACAAAATCAGCAGTGACATGAAAGACATACAACATCAGTCATCAGAGCACTGATCCTACTCAGTGTGCCTTATTAATTATTATAGTAATTACTGCATCAGGGACAAAAGCATCTTCATGTGTCCCTTCATACATTATGAGAGGCCATGTGAGTGATGTCAAGTGTCATCATGAGTGAAACCGAGAATCCAGATGAGTTTGAAAGGCATGCTTGAATACTACTATAATGTACCTATAACTGGAGATTACACCCTGCTGTTGTGGTGTGGCAACACAATGTGACACAGTCTGGCAAGGACGAGTGTTTCCTCAGTGACAGTAGTTCCTCCCTGTTCTGTGCCACTTGCTGGAGCGGTTTGGCTCAATTTGTCTCCTCAAACCGCAAGGCCTCTGAGACCAAACAACAGACCATGTCAGTTTGTCCCTCGGACAGCTAAACGGCCTTCATTTCTGACACTCATACTTAGGAAAACAACTTATTTTGAGACATTCTGAACATTAGATGACGTACAAGAAGATTTCAGACTTAGGGGACGTTTACACGACAACGTTTTCAGCCAAAAACGGGAAACTTTTTATGTGTTTTGTCTGTTCGTTTGCACGACAATGGCGTTTTGGGGACTGAAAACGCCTATTTTTGAAAACGGGTTTCAAAGTGCACGTTTTTGAAAACGCCACCATTATCGTTTCCGTGTAAACAACCAAAAAGGGAATCTTTGAAAACGGTGGCGTCATGCACGTGCATTAGGTATGTAGACATGCGCAGTATGTGTCGATTTTAAAGGCAAGCGTGAACTCTGTGCCGGAGCGCGCGTTGTTTTCAGAGAATCACGTGATCCGCAGAAAATGAAGCCTCACTATCTGTCCAATCACGTGCGCGTGTCGGAATGTTCGAAACAAACCCCAGATCTTAATTTACGAGTAAGTTTTCATTCAGACTTATTCAATTACATTTTTAAATACCCAGCCATACAAGTGATATGAAGAATAAAAACTATTTCAGAAAAAAAAAATTTGGCATATGCAATTCATATGTGTACATTATTCTTCTATTACATCATATTGATATTCATATTGGCATTTAATGCCACAGTTTAATGGGTAAATTATTTTATCAGAGAGAGAATTTTAACAAACACACACACACACACACACACACACACACACACACACACACACACACACACACACACACACACACACACACACACACACACACACACACACACACACACACACACACACACACACACAGTATTTTCACAGGCTTTTGGCTGCTATATTTTTTATTGACCACCAGCTGGCGCTAGTTTTGACACTCGCGAAGCTTTGAATCTTTTCCCGAAACAGTCAGAGGAAAGCCTCAGTGCTTCATGAGGCTTCATTTGCCCATCACTAGTGGAGACGCATCATATATAACATATAATCGTCACTTCCCTACAGGTACTGTTTACTAATAAGGTGACAGCGCCAACTACTGGCCTGGCATGCGTAATACAGCGTTTTTGGCCGTTTTCACGGATATGTGTAAAACGTTGTTGTGTATACATTAAACTTTTTAAAAGGGAAAAACTTTTCCATTTTTGACTACATCGTTGTCGTGTAAACGTAGCCTTAAATTACAAAAAACACCAAGAGGTCATTTGGCACAATGTTACTGCTCGTGAAAAAGAAGTGCACTTTAGCATACTTCTAAAATGAATTCTTGGAGAAAAAAAATATACTTAAGTGTGAATTGATTGTAATGTTTTTGGAATTTGTTAATTGCAATTAAATTAAAAAAAGTAATATAGCTAAAACTAATTTAGTTCCTGGTGTGATAGCCTAGTGGGCAGTGTGCCAACATATAATGCCATTGCGTTATGGGCGTCCTGAGTTTGAATCCCAGCTCAAGGACCTTTCCTGATCCCACCTCACTTCCTGTCTACTACACTGTCCTATCATAATAAAGGCAAAAAATGCCAAAAATAAATCTTTAAAAAAATGAAGTTAGTTGAACCTAAGAGTGTTTATATAGGACTTAAGTAATCTTTATATATAATTTCATAACTACTTTATATAACTATTGTCTTTTATATACAATTAAAGTTAACTGTGGAATATACTGATATGTATTTAAATTGTTGCAATTACACAGCTGTAATGATGAAGTTGCAGTTTAATACATTTAAAATATATTGACTTTAAATATAAAATTGAATAACATTACAGTTAAAATTATATAATAAAGTATTTGAGATGCCTTTTAATATATCAAAATGTTTATTTATTTAATGCATGACAAAGATTAAACCAATGATGTAAAAAGTACAGTAAAAGTTTGAATTGGAGCATGTTAAGAAACAGTCATTAAAGTGTCTCTCTTTACATACACTCAAGTGATCTTTTATTTAATTAAAATTATATTATCTGCAAGTACAGCTTTTAAAAATATATACTTATAAGATTTGAAGTACACTTCAAGTGCATACTCAACACAGTTAAGTGCACTTCTTTTTCACAAGAGACCCAGAATGTCCTCTATTTCTTCCTTATGAAAAGTCACCAACTAAATTAACCAAGATTCTTCCCCACCAGACAATAATTAAGGACATTAGCAGCAAGCTCGACATTCGTCATGCCTTTATTAGTTTACGTGAAAGTTCTGCTGAGGTCTTTGTGATTCGCAGTACAGGAGTTGAGTTTAACCATACTTCAGCATCATTCTGAGACCGGCTCATAATATGACTTCATTTTCTCTCCTTCTGGAGCCAAACAGAAGAACCGCAGTCTGGATGGGAGTCACACAGTGGGATTTAAATTTAATAATACTGCGCTGAGTTTAGCCAACAAGCTCCCATTAAAGACCTCCACTTCGCCCAGGACGCCTACAGCACATTACTAACTACCGCTATAGACCTTAAAGGAGACGCCATGTTTAATTTTTACACAAATGTTCTACTGTCTTAAGGTCATACATTATGCCTAATAAAAAGATTGTTTTGGTCCACAATTTGTGAAAAGACATACAGTATTTACATATATAAGGCTAATTACTAATACATCCATTATTGTGCAAACTATAAATTTGCGGATTTAGCCTAATATAAATTAATGTTTCAGTTTCATTTGAGGTTTACATGGTTTTCAGTTTAAAATTCAAAGAAAGAACCTCATAAAGGTTTGGAACAACATGAGGGTGAGAAAATTATAGAATTTTCATTTTGGGGTGAATTACCCCTTTAAGAGTCAGTTAATATTCATTCATTGTCAAAATTCTGTTTGGTAAACATTTTAATTTGAACGAATGGCTGTTATTGCATCTAGTCTTTTCCAGAGAGCTGTTCTAATCTCCTTTACATAGCACTGTGAAGAAAACTAGCCAACCAATAAGATTTGTGCCTTTGGTCACATGCCCAGAGATGCTGCTGTTTCATAAAATTACAAATTTGAGGCTCACAAACAGTAGTGATGGGAAGTTCGGATCATTTTACCGACTCGGACCTTTGAGTCTCGTTCAGCAAAATGAACGAATCTTTTTTCGAGTCATTTCGTTCATTTTAGCAAAATATAATTAAAATGTTACGTGTTACTTCCCTAACACATCTACTACTTATGGAAACGTTGATCACACTACAAACAATACAACACTGCTATAAGAAACAGAAAAGATTAATTCATTGTTTACCTGGGTCTTCAGTCTATGATTAGCTCACCTCACCTCTTATCTGACAAGTCTTCGGGTTTGAGTCGTTCGTTCATCATGTGACAGCCCCATACGCTTTAACCAACGCAGTCTGAGCCGGAAAGAGAATTGATTAGTTAATCTC
>NW_015539802.1:296522-298490 GCF_001515605.1 Sinocyclocheilus anshuiensis | reverse complement strand
AAAAACCCGAAGACTCGAAACAGGTGAACTACTTGACTAATTCCAGTACAGAACCTATAGGATGTTGCGGATGCGCGACTGAACGAATCACTCCCCGAGACGACTCGTTCTTCCCGAGTCACATTAAAGATTCGTTCAAAATGAACGAATCGTTCAAGAACGACCCTACACTAAAACACCAGTATGAGAGCTAATACTGATCTCCAAAACCATGCTGTGTACATTAGAATGAATGTGCAAATTATAAAAGATTATGCAGCATCAGAAGGAAGGGGAGAGGAGGGCTAAGGAGGTGAGAAGTGATGAAGCGCTGCAGACAGATGAGTGCGAATAGAGAAAAAGAGAGAGTCTCTCTTGTCTGACTGAGGGTTTCTAAGCTCAAGTGGGGCCACTAGTCTCTGCACTACACAAAGTGTGTGTGTACGTGTGTGTGTGTGTGTGTGTGTGTGTCATATCACAGGCCCCACACTGAAGTGGAGGTTATCAGAAAAAGAAAGTACTCTGTCTCACAAATGTGGCATGTTGAAATACCCTTAACCTCAAAGAACCTTCTGTCTCCCTTATACGTCCTCCTGCTGTAATGCTCTCAGATCAAAACAGCCTTATTCAGCAACTGTCAAAGACTGTGGACATCATATACAAACTTTGTAATCAACAGTTCAATGTTATTAGAACTACCAAACAGAAAATATTCTCTGTGTCATTAATTATTAAATCAGTAAGGGGAACTAAAACCCCCTCAATTGTGGTAAAATCACTGGAAGGAAAGGCTTCTTGTGGCTTTTATAAAACAGCAATGTGATAAATCACACCAATGCTCAATAAATAACTACATTTATTGTTAATAACCACAGTTAATTATTCTGATGTGGTCACAGGCTCTTTTATAATAACTGCAAATGTGACTCATTCAATCTGATTTCAGCGTCAGAACTATCAGTTTTATAATCTGTATCTTTGCAGTCATCTCTTGAGGAACTCTTACAGTACAGTAGCAAAAACACCCTATAATTCTAAGGCTGAGGAGAAAGAAGGGAAAACAGTGATGAAAAAAATATCAGTCGATATCGATAATTATCACGATAAATGTCAAATCTTTATTTCTTTCAAGTTTAAAGCCACTTTGTCTCTTAGAAATGCACATTTGATAGTAGCTTGAGTTAGGATGCAGAGGTACATTTTTGTTCATTATCAAAATCAGTAACAGCTGTAAAAAATTGTAGCAACCTCAGTTTTATATGGTTAAATTTATTCTGACCAAGGTTTTTTTATTTGTTATTATTAAGCATTGGTCTCCCATAGTAGCATACATTTAAATCTGCTCTAGTGAGCTCGCAACGCGCGGCAGTTTGAACTTTGATCCAAGCGGATAAACAGTCCGAGTGGCACGATTCAAATGAGTTTCATTCTGCTTTTGGCGCATAAACATTATATCGAACATTTATCGAACTCTTCATATAGTTTTATCGAGGAAAATTACATCGTGATAATTATCGTTATCGGATTATTGCCCAGCCCTACATGAACTTCTGCAAAATCAAAATGATTCAAATGTTTGGTGGAGAATTCAGACAGCTTCTTAGAAAACAAGAGGATGTGAGAAAAGAGACAGAGCCAGAACAGGGAAAATCCATACAAGAGAGAGAGAGAGAGAGAGAGAGAGAGAGAGAGAGAGAGAGAGGTCCCTTCAGCTTTGCCACTAATGAAGCCTAAGAGCCCAATTACACAGCCTTAACAGCAGGAGCAGGAGCAGCCAGGAGAGTATGTGCGTGTGTGTGTGTGTGTAGACGCTTTTGTCAGTGTATATGCATACATGCCTCTTTGTGTGTATAAATTTGTTTAGATGAATGTGTTTTTTCGGTGTGTTTGTGTCTGCTTATTCACGCACATGTCTTTCACTCTCATTCTAACGTGTAAAGTCCGGTAGAGTGTGTGTCAGCGTGAGACTGTGTGTGTGTGTGTGTGTGT
>NW_015539802.1:252335-296448 GCF_001515605.1 Sinocyclocheilus anshuiensis | reverse complement strand
GTGTGTGTGTGTGTGTGTGTGTGTGTGTGTGTGTGTGTGTGTGTGTGAACAGAAGCTGGGCCGCTCTGCTCTTTGTTAAAGGGCAGCTATTCTCTCTCGAGTTCTTCAAGTTCCCCGGCTGCTACCTGACAGTTCACTGCCTCCGAAGCTCCAGCCGACCCCCATCCCGCTCCAGTGTCCAGCCCAGATCCCCTCAGCCACGCTGGGGCTTGAGTGCTGCTGGAGGCTGGCTGTCTGAAGAAGCACTTTGCAGCAAAAAGCCACTCAAGAAAAGTAGCGATGTGTGCCTGAGAGCCTTGTATCCGTCCTCAACATGGAAGGTCAAATATATGTGTCTATGTGTACATATGAGTGTGTAGCTGCTCAAGTCAATGTAAACAGTGAATAATTTACAATAATACTCAGATTAGGAAAAAGTATCCAACATCATCCACTAAAAGCTTGATACACATCCTACATCAGGCCGAGATGCACTTTTTACAGTTATGCAACAAAGTTAATGACACTTTAAAAACAAGATTATTATACTATTTGTCTTTTACCTTTAAAATTTCATGTTTAATTCAATTTTGCTTGGCACTTCTTTGTAATCATTTGTGAAATTTACTAGAAAATGATGGGTGAAAATTGAATCCTACACATATTTTTCCTTCTACATTTTGTAATTCATTTTCATTTTAATGCTTATTTAAATGTACTTTTAATTGCAGTTAGTTTTAGTTTGTATTGTCAGTTTAGTTACTTTTAGTATAGTTAAGATGTAAAGACGGCCCTCAGATTTTTGTTGTTTACATTCATTACATGCTATGACCATTATGAATGATATTTAATCTTGACAGCACATCTATATCATTAATTACTGTTTTGTGGCAGAAATGCCACAGCAAGAGCATCTTCATTTGTGTCAGAAGTACACAAAAGACAAAATCAAAATGGTTTATGAATCAATATAATACTGCATCACATGCAGAATCATCATCTACTATTCCACCAAAATAGAATGACTTTGAAAATAATGATTTATTTTGGTTGTTTATTTTATTTATTTCTATGTTTTTCAACTACACAATTTCGTTTCTTTTCAGATTTTGTATTGCTATAAGGACTGTCAAAAATGCATTAGCACATGCAATTAAAAATGTTTAATGCCATTTAATTTATTTATTTATGACAATTTAAATGTAATTTGGCATTTTTCTCACAGCACTTATTTCAGTGATACTGTATCTGTGTGGCAGTACATAAAATAATTGCAACTGGGCCTTTAATTATTGTTTTTATAAGTCACAAGTATTAAATATTACCCATAAGCAAAACAAAAACAGAAGAGAAGGGCATGAGAATGGAAGATTGGAGTTGAAGTTTTAATTAATGCAGATTTGTATTGAGGAATGTATAATCTTTGCTTTAGAGCAAGAGAGGCAAGTAAAAATCTCAAATTGACCTCTGTCTTTTACATTCGCACATAACATATTCTTGCTATGATTGTCATTCTCATAAATTGCTGAACCTAATAATTGCACATAAATATTTGAATTGATTGGCAGGCTTAAATATTTTATTTCACTATGTTGAATCATTAGTTTTCATATTAGGTTTAGTTTTAGTATGATAATAACCTTGTCTCACACACACACACACACACACACACACATACAGTTTGTCCGAAAGCCTTGAGCACAATGAGCACTTAGTGCTTAAATGCATCTTGAGAGGTGAATGCATGTCTTTGTGCAGCCAGCCTGCAGGAAGAGAGAGAGAGAAAGAGACAAAGAGAGAGAATGACACAGATTTTGCCAAGTCCACCCCATCCATCTCTGAGTCTGTCTGCGGTTAAGTGGATGCATGTAATTGTACAGCAACTGTTTGCTGATTGAGTAATGCAGAATCATAAGACGATCAGAAATCCTTCTCAGATATGGACACATAAAGCATTTTACTGTCCTCATCGCTACGCAAACAGCACATCAGACGCTATAGATCCAGCCAGGGGCATACAAATAATAAACAGCTTTGCTCATAAATATTAATTATGCAACATTAAAAAAAATCACAAATGACAAAAAATATTTACAACAGTACAAATTAACTTTAATCAAATCTGTGTGCATTTGTATTCTGTGTAGTATTTATGTATTACATTGTTTAAAAATAACTAAATATGAAAACTACAAACATAATAAAGTTATGATAACATAATTATGGGAACATGAATTTAGGAGACTTTTGTATTCATTATTGTTATATAGAGAGAGAGCAGTGTTGGGTAAGTTACTCTAAAAAAAGTAATTAATTACTAGTTACTACATTCAACAGTGTAATTAGATTACTGTACAAATTACTCTCTCCAAAAAGTATTTAATTACTTATTACTAATTACTTTCTAAATTCTGTATCAACCTCGACAAGTTAATGATACAAGGATAGACATAAAATGGTTCTTTTAATTCTCTCAAATAAATAATAGATAACTATATAAATTATTCTGGTCACACTTTAGATTAGGGTCCAATTCTCACTATTAACTAACTATTAACTCAATATACTCCTAATTACTGCTTATTAATACTTAGTAAAGTAGTGGTTAAGTTTAAGAATTGGGTAGGATTAAGGATTTAGAATAAGGTCTTGCAGAATAAGACATTAATGTTTTTTAAACAGTCAATATCCCAGTAATATTCATGCAAAAAACCAACTAGTTAATAGTGAGAATTGGACACTAAAGTGTTACCAATATTCTTATTAACTAAAGTAAAAGTAGTACATAAAAAGCATGCATTTTAAGGTTAGACCTTAAATTTTTATGTTAAACCCACTATTGTATTGTATATAAATATTCTACAGTCTATACACAGTATTAAGTTCAATTACATAAGCGGCAGCTGGATGCAATAATCGCATGCCAATGTGCATTGGCTCGTTTAGTTTACACTCGAAGTAGATTGGTCTCTCTAAGCGAGATCCCAATTCGTCGGTCATCCGACGTGACGTCGAGAGTGACCGACTGAAAGGGAACTGTTATTAAATTACAGAAAAAATAAGAGTAATCCCTTACTTTACTTTTTCAAGGGAAAAGTAATTAAATTACAGTAACTTATTACTTAGTAACTAATTACACCCAACACTGAGAGAGAGGGGTTATTATCATACTAAAACTAAAACTAAGATGATTTAACAAACTGAAGGTAACACAAGTTATGTAATTAGATTACTTTTTTCAAGTAATGCATTACAGTACTTTTACTTTTTTTAATTAATAGCCACAAAATATATGATTAAATTCATAATATTGACCAGTTTTGCCTCTCATTTGCCACTCCAATAAAGATCTCAAATATCTCACAATCAAAGAAGGGAAAACAGTCTTCACTTTCAATACTTCTGGGAATTGTAGACAGAACGAAGATGTTAAATATCTGTTTGTGTGAGTGAGTGTGTGTTAAAAAGTGACCCTTGATGGTCAGAAAACCCAGCGGTCCACAAGCTGCTGCTTACTTCAAAATTACAGACTGTGTTTGGGACACGTGTGTGTGTGTGTTAGAGAGAGAGCAAGTGGGTGCATGTATGTGTGTGTGTTTGTGTGCATATGTTGGGCTTTTCCACAGCCTAAAATTAAAATCTGGGTTTTATAAACACTCTCTAATTATGGAGAAGAAGATGATGCACTATTTTTGGGAACTGTGGCCATGAACGCCCTTCTCGTACACACAAACACACACATACTCACTATAACAGAAAATACATATGTGCATAAACCCAGTCCATGCAGGCCACTGCAGAGTACAAAATATCACCATAAGTAACTATAAAAAGACAGAGTGCATTTGTAAATAGAGCAACATGTGTGGATCGGTTGACCGACAGGCTATTAGAAATGCTATAGCTACTTCAGTAGTACTGTATAGTGAATGTTAATCGCTGTCTTTGGAATGCGCAATTATTTCTAAACAATGTTAACCACGCAAGGCCACCATCACAGTCATATCGCAGATGAAAAAGCGCTGTACTCTTGGGAACTGGTCTGTGTGGAGTTTGTGTGTTAGTGTGTGTTCATGGTTTGACCCAGATAACAAGATGAACTTCGTTTGGATGCTGGACGATCTCATTGTAAACACAAAGGACCTGGACTTTTGCTTATGATTATGTACAGGTCACTGGTCAAGTGGAGGACAACAAACAATTGCTGCTCTGTGGTGTTTTTGTGCATTAGAGTGAATAAACAATGTAAGAGAAAAGATGTGTGTGCTAAAAGGAATATTCTGGGTTAATATGATGTAAACTCTATCGACAGCCAGAAAAGCAACAGGACATTCTGATGAATGTATTCTGTCCACATGTTTCGTCCTAACCAACCATTGTGAAGCCTTATGTGAAGACTTAAGTGAAGACCCTCATAAAGGAACAAACAAAAATTATGCATTCCTCAATCAATAAATCTGCAATAATTGAAACTTTATGGACTTAATCTGACATTTTCATGCTCTTCTTAATTGTTTTTGTTTCAGTCATAGGTGATATTTAATACTTGTGACAATAATATAAAACAACAAGGCACTGTTGCAGTTTTTACATACTGCTGTTGAGATATCACTGGTGCCGTAAGAAAAAACGTCAAAATTGCATTTAAATAGTCATTTATAGATACAAAGAATTTGAAGCACCACACAATATATACACTCTAAAAAATCCTGGGTTATTTTTTTTAACCCAAATGCTGGGTTGAGCCTTTTGGGTCATTTTGTTTTTGTGTTATTTTTTCAGTGTTTGTGTTACCCAGCTCCTGGGTCAAATGTAACAACCCAGTGTTTGGGTTGTCTTGCAGCTCCTGGGTCAGACATAACAACCCAATGTTTGGGTAGTTTTTGTGTTACTCAGATCCAGGGTCAGATGTAACCCAGCGGTTGAGTTATTTATCGCAGGGATTTTGCGTCTTCTCTTCTCGAGAGAGCAGTTCTAAGCGCCATCGAATTGATGCATTCTTCGGTAAAATACAGGTTTGTGTACATTTTATTTTATCTATAAAATCGTTACTGTGCTGTAATCGTTCAATTTTATGCAGAGCAACATACAGGCTTAACCCAAGATGGGTTCTGTCCTATATTTACCCAGCCCTTGGGTTAATAACAACCCAAATTGGGTTGTTTTTAACCCAGTATTTTTTTAGAGTGTAGCCACAAAATGTTCTCTCAAACCATCGTGCTTTAAAGGGGTCATATGATGCGATTTCAATTTTTCCTTTCACTTTGAAGTGTTACAAGCTCTTGGTGCATAAAGAAGATCTGTAAAGTTGCAAAGACTAAAGTCTCAAATCCAAAGAGATATTCTTTATAAAAGTTAAGCGTCAACCACGCCTTCCTAAAACAGCTCGTTCTAACACGCCCCCACATGTCTACGTCACTATCTGGGAAGATTTGCATAACGCCGCTCAAATGTTCACGCAAAGAAAGAAGACGTAACTTTTATTCTCGCTGTAGTATTGTTGCCGTCGCCGCCATGTCGTGAAGGCGCTGTGTGCTTCGTTGTGAAAGCGAAACTACTTTGTTTGGTCTTCCAAAAGACGACGATATCGCTTCGTCATGCCTGGAGCTGATCCGTGCTGGTCGCTGAGGAAATACAACAACTTTGTGCTGTGGATCGCCGGATCGGCTTTCACTGTGGACGAAGCGGAGTCCAGCCCGGGGTCGTCACATGTGGTTGCCGCAGGCATCACAATATGGTAAGGGACGTAACATTTCCGTCACACGCTTGAGGAATTCGGCCAATCACAACGCACTGGATAGCTGGCCAATCAGAGCGCACCTCACTTTTTCAGAACGATGAGCTTTGTAAAAATCGACGCGTTTCAGAAAGGTGGGGCATAGAGGAGAAACAATAATGTACAGTATGTGGAAAATAATGTGCTTCTTAAACCTTAAACCGCATAAACACATTTCATTACACCAAATACACAAAATAATGTTATTTTTAGCAGCATAATATGACCCCTTTAAGAATGATGGTAAAATTTTACTGTTGCTACCAGAATTACTGATTAAGTAAATCACTTTCACATTCACACTTACAGTTCTGTGTATAGTAATAGTGGTGTTTTGTTTGCGAACAAATCTGTTTCTTGGAACTAATTGTTGAAGTGAACAAACTGTCTCTTGACACATGTGAACAAACTGCTCTCCTGCAATCAAAAGTGACTATGTCACTAACCAATGGCATTCAACAACAAGATCTGATATACTGACATACTGAATGAATAAGGAACTAGTTGATGTTTTGAGTCCGAAAGAGATGCTGAACAATCTTGTTCATGAATGAACTAAACAATTCACCCTTTTTAATGTGTTTAATGTGCACTTGTAGTGTACTTTAAATCTTAAATGTATTTGTTGTTTTTTTACGTACTTGTAGATACTAAAATATGAATGAAAGGAATGGTCACTTAAGTGTACTTAAAGAAAGTTCACTTTCATTACTCTTTCTTAATATTAAGTACAATTTTACTTTTTACTTTAAAGTACAATTAAATCATTATATTTTGGTAATCTTGTGTCATGCTTTAAAGAAGTAGACTTATTTTGATGTGTTGGCTGATATAGTAAAGTAAATGTAAAGTACTTGATTATCAATTTTAACCATAGAGTCTTATTCGATATTACATTGAAAGTTATTATATTTTAAATGTAATAAATTGCAACTTCATTACAAATGTGCATTTAATACACGAGTTTCACAATTTGAGTTGAATTACTGAAATAAATGAACTTTTCCACGACATTCTAATTTATTGAGATGCACCTGTATATTTAAATACATGATATACAAGTTTCAATAGAAATGACATTAAAGTGTATTTTAGTTGACTATAAATGTTTGTTAGTACATTCGGTAGTACACTGTAATAGAATTATGAAATTAGTTGGTCAAAAAGCACTCTTAGGCTGATGATACACGGGGCAACTTTTTGAGCAACTTTTTGAGCAATGTTGCCGTCAATGGGCAACCAGGTGAGACTGAACCCACGACTGATCTAAAATATCAGTTCACACTTATGTATATTATTTCCATAATAAGTACACTTCTTAAAGTATGCTTAAGTGTACTTATTATTTACAAGTCTAATATGTCTTGTTTGTGATCAAATGGTCGAGTGAATGATTTATTTGATTCATGCAAAGCACATTTGTCATTTCTTCTGTAATAACATTGACACCTGCAGAAAGGGCCAACAAATCAGTGAACAAATCTTTTTGGTGAATGGACTCAAAAGATTTGAGTCAATGAGATGAATCAAAATCCAAACCGCAATGCCAAATACATGAGCACACATCCGTGAGATACAAGCCACCATTAGAGGGGACAGCTGAAGACTGAAATATACACAGATGACTAAAGAAAGAAATGAGATCAGAATGAGAGTCTGTCGACAGGGAAGGAGGAAGAGGGAGATAGAGAGAGCGAGAGTTCAACCATTCTTGGAGTCAGTTAAGACAAGTAGGGTGAAAGGAAAAACTATCCAAACAGAGATTCCCACTGTGCGCCGGGAGGAGCATCTCTCTCTCGCTCGCTCTCAGCCGAACACGACACTGCTGGGGGATTTTTCATCCACAACTTCCCATCCGAAGTGGTCACACAAATAAACACAGCACACATAACTGCTTAATGATTCCACAGAGAAAGTTCTTCCTCAGAAAGAGCTCCGACTTCTACCTAGACGTTGGGGATGGAGGTCAGAGGTCAGAGGTCAGAGCGTGTGTGGCAGGGGCAGGTGTGATGGGTTAGGCTCACGGTATCCAGTGTCTGGGTCTTTGTTTGCTTTTTTGATTTACTGCGGACCGCCGCCCCTTCTCAGAACACGTGCAGTCTTTCCCTCCCTTCCCCTCCTCTACTCTCGTTGCCGTTTCCCACAAAAATAAACCCTCCTGGAATGCCGGCGTTTCGAGGACGCCCCTCCACACAATTCCCCGGATGTCTGTCAGGAAGGTTTCTCAAAACACACTCCCCTCTCGTCACACTCTGACCTTAAGAAGAACCGCGAGCATACATCCATACAGATGCTGAGTTATGATTGCACAACACAATAAAGTTCCCGTTTTCCAAAGTTCATCATGTCAGTACTGGAAAAATAGACACAGATGGACAGATGCACACATATTTGCTGCAGCTGTCTGAAGGGGGCTTCGGATCAAGGTCACCAATGAAGCTGGAATCGTTGGCATCCCAAAACAGCTTTCTAAACACCCACACACACATATACGACAGCCGATTCAGCTCACACCCACATTCTTACAGCCTTTGAAAACACACAAGCACGCTTCAAATCAGAGCGAGAGAATGCTGATACAACATTGAACAAACATTGATTTTACCACTGTTGAGTCAGTGGATCAACACTGAGTCAAGAAATCGCTATATGGCGCGTAACTGTCAAAACATTAGCACAGTTTTACTGTTAAAGATGGAGAACAACACAGTGTGTGCTCTTTGACCATGTGGGAGAGATTAGCGTCAGCTAAATTGAAAGAAATGAGCACACCGAACCGCCCGCAAAACACCAGTGTCAATAAAACTTGTGCCCATTGTTGCTGAAAAAAGATGGCCTTGATCATCGAACCAACACTGGTCTGTGGAATAAACACTTATAATATTAATTAGTGTTGTCAAATGATTAATCGCGATTAATTGCATCCAAAATAAAAGTTTTTATTTACATAATATATGTGTGTATATTTATTATGTACATATAAATACAAACACATGCATGTATATATTTAAGAAAAATATGTTTATTTAAACTTTTATTTTGGATGCGATTAATCGTTTGACAGCATTAATATTAATATTACTTATTAATAATAAGTAATAATAAATAATAACTTATTAAAACTTAACTTTTAATAACTTATTAAAACACTTATATTTTTAAAAGAAGCATTAGCATTGAGTTATTTTACATGCTAGTGTACTACTAGAAAAACACAACAACTACACATGCTACACACATAGTGTGCTACTAGGGGGGAAAAATTATCTTTCAGTAGTAAATGTTTAAAATGTACAGGCCTTTTACAGGAAAACAGACCAAAATTATTCATGACTCATCTTGTTTGCAGGGGCGTGTACTCAAATTTGTCCAATCAAATGCACCCTAGAATGAGGATGCCCCTCCCCCAATACCACAATTAGCATTAGAAAAGTTGATTGTGGTTTTATAAGTCTGTTATAAGCCTAAAAGGCTCTGTTGGCTATTTTATCAAATAAGTCAGATAATGGCACAACAATTTAAATGAAACACGTAAGAAATTAGTCTGAGATAATAGTCTGGTCATAATTTTAACCCTTCTTAAACAAATAAGCACAGATTATTTACATGGTAAGTACTAAGTTACACATCCCATTGGAGTACGTCTCTCCACTTTTTAGTGTCCACCAGCAATTTGGGTGATCCGAATACAAGACTTAATGGCTGCTATGTTACTTTCACATTTACCTGCATACAGTATATTATCTTTTCAGTGAGGTACTTTACTTGATCTTCCATTATAGATGTGAGAGGACGTGCAGCTGATAAAAAGCAAAAGCATTTTCAGTTTAGTGTGCAATATGCATCAGATGTTCAGTGAACATGGTCTGTGGGAGTGACGTCTGAGGCTGAGACTATTGGATTATTGCTAACACTTTATTTTAGGGACCAATTCTCACTATTAACTAGTTGCCTGCTGGCATGCATATTACTGGCCCATTGATTGTTTATTAATACTTACAAATCACAAATTAATGCCTTATTCTGACCATATTTTAGATCCCTTAATCCAACCCCATACCTAAATTTAACAACTACCTTACTAACGAAAAGCAAAAGCATTTTCAGTTTAGTGTGCAATATGCATCAGATGTTCAGTGAACATGGTCTGTGGGAGTGACGTCTGAGGCTGAGACTATTGGATTATTGCTAACACTTTATTTTAGGGACCAATTCTCACTATTAACTAGTTGCCTGCTGGCATGCATATTACTGGCCCATTGATTGTTTATTAATACTTACAAATCACAAATGAATGCCTTATTCTGACCATATTTTAGATCCCTTAATCCAACCCCATACCTAAACTTAACAACTACCTTACTAACGATTGAAAAATTACACACGTTATCATATATTATTCTAACATGATGATTTGCCGCACAAGAATCATTTCTTAGTATTATCAATGTTTAAAACTGTTGTGTTGCTTAATATTTTTGTAGAAAGTATGATACACATCCATTCAAAAGGTAAGTAAGAACCATTATTAATTACTGAGCACCAATAATAATTCATAAGTATTTCAGAATGATTTCTGAAGGGTCATGTGACACTGAAGACTGAAGTAATGTTGCTGAAAAATCAGTTTTGATTGATTCACAGCAATAAATTGCATTTTAAAATACATTATAATAGAAAACAGTTATTTAAAATTGCAATAATAATTCGCAATATTACTGTTTTTGATCAAACTAATGTTTATCTTTCAAGAACATTAAAAAAATCTTAATTATTCCCAACTTTTTGTTTGTATAAACACACACATTTATAGACTCTGATAAATACTGATGCACTCTCATGAAGCAATACCCAGACTGTCTCGACTCTCATTACACTCTCTCACTCTTTCCCATCTCATTCCTGCTCAACAGATAAACAAACATTCAACTAAAATTACTCTCCTTCACCCCCTCGACTCCATCTCATTCTCTCGTCCTCTGTCCTTTCCACGATCTCTAACTCTATTTCACACTTTCCACTTCTTTACCTCCTCTCTCTCCCTTCTTTCTCTCTCTCTCGGTCTCCCTCCCCCTCTATCAACTCAGTCACTGTGCAGCCGCACATAATTAGCTCTAAACGGCGTACTGCTCTCCCCCACATCTGGAAAGCGTTTAGGCATGGCAGTTTCCTACCAGGACAGCTAAATATTTAGGTTCAGACTCACTGTGTATGGATGAACTCATGATAGAGGGGTGGAGAAAGAGAGCGAGAGGAAAGAGAGGGCGCGTTTGCGCAGAGAGGGGGAGAAAGTGGAAAAATGGCCGTTTATGGTGAATATATTGGGCTTTATACCACTAAGTAGCACCAAATGACTTGTATATGCCAACAGTATACGCTAATGCAGAGAGGATTTATGAGTAATTTGGGATGTAATGGAAACCTGGAGAAGGCTGATGTGTGGAACGGCATGAAACAACACAAACGCGCACATGCACAATGAGCGATCAATTACCCGCAGAGGTCAAAGCAGTTAAACTCTAATACGGAGGTGTCGCCACAAATCCTCTGCCGAGCTGCTTGACAAACAACTAGAAGCAGCCAATGAACTGCTCTCGCTGAACAAACCGCATCTCTCCTGCTCCTAACAGAGCACTTCGGGTGATTTACAGTTTTGAATATATTTGAAAGAAGGGCAGAGGCGAAGCGTGGGGAGTAAAGAGCCGTGGCCTAGCGGTTAGCACACGTGCTCTGACATATTGAGCAGTGGGTTTCAATCCAGCTCATGTTGTGTCCTGATACCACTTGCGTCTTCTTATTAGCATTTGTTGTGCTCTCTATAATACGGACTGTCAATAAAATGGCAAAAAGGCCAAAAAAGAACAAAGAAATCAGAAGATAAGTAGAAACAAAAAGAAATATACTACAGTTCAAAAGTATCAGTAAGATTTTTTATGTTTTTTTTAAAGAAGTGTCTTATACTCATCAAAGCATTTATTTGAGCAAAAATACAATAAAAATAGTAATATTGTGAAATATTATACAAATTTTAAATAATGGTTTTATTTTAATGTATTTTAAAATTTAATTTATTCCTGTGGTGGCAAAGCTGAATTTTCATCAGCCATTACTCCAGTCTTCAGTGTCACACGATCCTTCAGAAATCCTTCTAATATGCTGATTTAGGATCAATGTTGGAAGCAGTTGTGCTGCTTAATATTTTTTTTGGAATCTCAGATACGTTTTTCAGGATTCTTTGATGAATAAAAAGTTAAAAAGAGCAGCATTTATTCAAAATAGAAATCTTTTGAAACAATTAAAGTAATTACTATCACTTTTTATCAATTTAACATATCCTTGCTGAATTTAAGTGGCACTGAAGACTGAAGTAATGGCTGAAGAAAATTCAGCTTTGGATCACAGGAATAAATTACAGTTTAAAATATATTAAAATAGTAAACTGTTATATTAAATTGTAATTATATTTCACAATATTACTGTTTTAATACATAGTTCAGTCATGAAACTCTAGATGGCGCACATTTATCAAACTTGTTTGCTGGAGCTTGGGAGACACGTGATCTGTCCCCACTTCCTGTTCACATCCCACATGCCACAGAGGATGAGGTGAAACTTGTCTACTCTGTTATGGCATATATTGTATTGGAAGTTAGACTGTAGATGCAACTGATCATGATAACAATAATGTTGCAAGATTCTATTATCATCATCCAGTCTCAGTATATAACACATTACATAAACGACACCTGGTGCCAGTTGCATAAACTTAGCCTCTATGTGAAGACAGTGTCTTAAGAACTAGTCTGACCAACTAGTAGTTAACCAATCAGTCTTATGAAGTCTTACTTCCCAGTGACCACCTTTAAAGAAACATTACCAGTTTTAAAGAAAAAAAAAAATAGATGACTAACTTTTTAAGACTAGTCTAAACAGTGTATTCAAAGGTTGTCAACACTGGGTCTCATTTACTAATAATTATGTGAATTATAGAAATTATTTGTTATTACTATTTAAAATTATGGTTTTCTATTTTAATTATACTTTCAAATATAATTTATTACTGTGATCAAAACTGAATTTTATATTAATTCTGCAAATGAATTGTAATATGCTGATGTATTATCAATGTTGAAAAGAGTTGTGATACTTTTTTTTTTTTTTTAAACCTGTGACACTTTTTTCAGGATTCTTTGATGAATAAAAAGTTAAAAAGAGCAGCATTTATTCAAAATAGAAATCTTTTGAAACAATTAAAGTAATTACTATCACTTTTTATCAATTTAACATATCCTTGCTGAATTTAAGTGGCACTGAAGACTGAAGTAATGGCTGAAGAAAATTCAGCTTTGGATCACAGGAATAAATTACAGTTTAAAATATATTAAAATAGTAAACTGTTATATTAAATTGTAATTATATTTCACAATATTACTGTTTTAATACATAGTTCAGTCATGAAACTCTAGATGGCGCATTCTGACGGGGTGTTAACGTAACTGATGATATTCAGAGAGTTAAATGACTTGGCACAAGCTTATTGGTTCATGCAGCATATGCAGCCAATGAGCTTACTGCCTTGCATTTATATGGCTGGCTAGCATTCACTTGAGATTCCTGCAGTGCGCTTTCAGAGTTCTCTGAAACCCTCCACCTTCCCCAGCTCCACCTGTATAGATCTGCTACGGGGTTATTTTATATGCTATTTGTGCAGCAGCAGTATGTCTTGAATACTCATGGCACCGTATCACCGTATGCATTGGCAGTAGCAAGTTCCTGTACTTTCTTGCAGCAGCAGCAATAATCTACAACTATAGCAATAACCAACAGCAGCAGCGTAGCAGATCTGTTCCGCCAAGACCAAATACATTAACATTGTCATATCCATCACCATGCTAAAATGTTCCAAGAGTTGTCATGATTGAAATGTATTTTTGATCAAATAAATGCAGCCTGGATGAGCATAAAACACTTCTTTAAAAAAACATTAAAAGTATTACTGATCCCAAACATTTAAATGATAGTGTATATCGCTAAAGCAGGATTTGGGCTTATGTGTGTAATCTGCACCGCCACTATTCACTTTAGCAAATGAGATGAACAATAAGGAGAATACGATTTTGGGTAATTATTGAGGTCAATCCCCACATTTTCCATCTCCACCAATCAGATTAAGGGATGCCATCTGCTTATCTAACCTAATCAGCTGAGGAATGCCAGATGTTGTGTTGCAGGCCTGCAGCTGGTCCAAGAGATAACCTTTACCAAAATGACTGACCCCAGAAATCACATTCTGACCTCTTAAGGCCTGTCTGTTTAGCTAGAGATGGTCAGATCACAGAACACACGATCACTTATTTATGGTTAGAGCTAATACGATTATAACAATGAGTTTCTCAGTGTCACATTACTCTGAAACAAAAATGCATATGATATACAGTACTGAATATTCTGTTGTGTGTCTTCAAAAACTACCAAAACACTGATTGCACTATCCATAATTGCCTTTCTTTGTCTGGCACAGTACTGACAGAGACTGCATAAGGTGAAAGACGCAAACAACTCATAGAAAAACGAATGAGATCAATCGTAATGCTTAATATGCTGGTGTCGCAAACAAGTCGGGCAAACCATTTAATCAAGTCCGTCTTGATTGGCATTGCTCAGATGACATACAGTACATCATGAAATTACTCTGTCGTATTTCTAATACGGTGCTGCAGTGATGATATATTTTTGTTGGTATACCCTGGTTCCCTTAACAGAAACCCAAAAGGTTTTTTTCTTTTGGATTATTGCAGAAAATAAGCTCTGTGACCTTACATGTTTTGTTCATCATGACTTTGATGAACCCTTAACACAAGCACCAGAAGTAAAAAGCTAAAAGAAGGCTACAAACTAACTACACCATAGTCACATTACTTCAACGTCAGCACCATTAAGCTTTGGTCTGACAACTCTTACGGTCTATATTTTAAAAAAAATTCCTGAGAGTTTGAGTAACGCAATTAGTTACTTTTTTATGGAGTAACGCAATATTGCAAGACAATTAAAAGTGTGCTAAATAAGTGCTAAAATGCTAACTTGTTTCCAGGTTTTGGCCTACAAAAAATACATCCTCCTTTCAGCACTCTATGGCCGCATTTACATTACATGGTTCAAGTGACCCAATCCCATTTTTTTCCTCCCATGTGGCATAGATCAGATATGACCCACGAACATGTAAGCAGGAAAAAAACACATGGATACCGATGTTCTCAGATCGGATTCAGGCCTCATTCGTATGTGGTAATAAATCTGATATGAATTGGATATGAGCATTTGCTTCTGCCATGTAAGTGGACTTTTCACATACACCCGTCAATGCAAGTCGATTGTCACTGAAAAAGTGACGATGGCAGATGACATCAACTCAGATGTATGCTTTTCCAGGTCAGTATGTCTACCTTAAGTTGTTTCACCAAGTGTATACAGAATATGGGTCACATTTTAAAAAATGTAAGCTGGTCATCCAAAAATCTGATATAGTCAACAAATCAGTGCAAATGCATGCAATTAGGCACTGAATAAAATACCCATTAACAGATCAGTCAATAGAATTGCCTCGGGGTCCTCAACAGGAAAAATTTTCATGACAGAGTAGAAATAGAGCAACCAGTTTCGGAATTTCAATCATTTTTTGTGTGATTTGCTAAATATATGACAACATTACTGTCAGATTTTATCTCTGATTTGAAATATGAAATCTTAACAAGCAGTTTTGGGGGTATTCCCATTCAAGCAGATAAAGTTGCCAAGATGGCTCCCGAGTGAACTGAATTTCCTCATAGGGCTTTGGCACCGATCACCTCTACTAGAACTATTTTATACCAACATTCCACATTTTGTCCTGGTGAGTTAGAGAGCAGCAGGAGAGATGAGCAGGAAAGAGACAGATGATGCATCCCAGAGTTCACCTGGGATGCTGCCTGGACAACCCCAAGGAATGTCCGCGAAAACAACAGCATTTATGCAACATTCTGCATCTAGAAAGGCAAAAGACAATCCTGAGAAACAGTCAGATCGACTACCCTGAAAACCACCCAACTAAACTAGTGCTGAGTGCAGCATTTTCATTAACCGTTGCTCATTTTCCCTTCAGGGGGCAGGAGACTATGAATACTCTACTTCTAACACACAAAGCCTCATAAAAGTGCCACACGGTGTGCTTTCCACATGTTCGGAAAACAAATAAACGATGTTAAGAGGTGCAAAGGCTCATTTGAGCTTGTCTCCAACCGCCTCCGTCGTCTGCCACCCAGCCTACTTTTGCCCCCTTCCTATCTTTTTTTCAGTCCATTTCCTCTGGTTTCGCAGAGGCAATGTGTTGAGCAGATGTGAGCGGTTATTAAGCAGAACAACTAGCCTCTTTAAATGGAGTCCTGGCTACCCTGGGCCTCCTCCTCCGAGGGGACCAATCCTCTGGCTGCCTACTCCTCTCCTGGGCTTTTCGAGCGCTTTTAATGTTTATGTTTTTACGACAGCCATGTGCAGGCGAATTCTGCTCCCGCTGGGAAGGAGAGCAGACGGGCATCACGGGAAGGCAGGAGTTCTGAGACGGAGAGTGTTTAATTCTTGCTTTTCCACACCAATTTTCAGCCGGATACTACCAAAGACGTTGGACGGCTTCACGGGCGTCCATGTCAAGAAACAGACGAAAAATAGCGCTCCCCTCACCAAAACAAATACACATAGCTCTAGACTGATCTCCCTTGTCTCACACCGGGATTAAGTGCATATTTTGTCCGACAAGTATTTCGTACAGGTGCCCAAACACCCACAGACCTGCTCTCAAGTACTATAATAGTCATCAAGACTAACAGGTAATAACACAATAGGTCATAACTAGATACAGCCACACTTTGGAGTGGGTTTAGCTTCCTTCCTGCACAGACAACACGAATATGGTCCATTATAAACAGACTGGGATATTACAGCACTGAGAAAGGAAGGAGACGCATGGCCATTAAAGTGCACAGACATGGGGGGGGGTGTGCTTCTTTTTATTCTTCTTTACCATGGCCAAGTCAGCTGAAGGCTTGTGTGTGTGTGTGTGTGTACGTGTGTGTGTGTGTGTGTGTGTGTACATGTCTGTGTGTGTGTGTGTGTGTGTGTGTGTGGATGGGGTGGGAGGGATGCGTACAAGAAGCATATCTCCTTTGCTTTTGGATGAAAGGCATGTGTAAAATGACAGGGCTTTGACAATACGTCAGCGTTGAGTTCTGCAACAAGCTCCTCTTCAGTGCTTCAGTCTGATCATAATTCTCACCTCATCTCTCATCTTTTGCTGAAGGAAAATACATGTAAAGGAGCAATGAGCTGGTAGTACAGTATGCAAACAATGTGTCTAAGTAGTGTGTGATCGTCCTCTTTGTGAGATATTCAAAGCCATTTTTTTCTTTCTTTGTCTAATGTTCCAATGCCTTTGAACTCAACCTATGTCTTTACTTTAATTGTTGATGTTGGTCAAAAGTTGTAACCGCGCATAAAAACAGATGCTCTGTTCTTGGTACAGTAGTTACCATAAAATATTGTATTATGGCTGTGAGCTTGGCCAACTGTATAACTAGTTATGAAATACACACCATATGAATGAACTAAAAATTTAATTATTTCATCAAATACTCAGTTGTGCTTTAAACAAATATTATTGACATTTTAAAGAATCAGTGCAATATCAATGCATTACAGCAACTCTATTGCACTTAGATGTGCTCTTATTTGACAGTACAGTTGCTTAATCATTTGTTTTTAGATTATATTCAATTTTAATCAGGGCTACACCTGTCCCCAACCAATAAAAGTCTTTCTTATTGTAAGAATATTAATTTTACTGTAAATGTTTCTTATATCAAAAGATGGACATATATTTGTATTAATCAATGAGTTGTGAAGAGAAATGTAAAAACTGTTACAGTTGTCCCTGGACTCCCCATATAGAGCTACATTTTGACAGCTGCTTAAAGCTGCTGTCCATTAAGATCTTGTAGTCACCATAAAGGGTCAGAACTTTGTCTTTATCAGTCTTGTAATGCCAGTTTACATCTTTATGCCCAGTGTTGCTGTCACAATTGCTGCTTTTACGGTAGATGCTAGACATACACTGCCTAATCAATGCCATATCACTGTAAATCATTGTGCTATCAGTCAATCACGCAATCTCATTTGCTAAAGTCCTGCATCTTCAAAGATTTGTTTGAAATCAGTTACTTGAAACTAGTGTTTTGGAGAATTTTGGAGAACAACATACATCCCAGATCCCACTACAAACTCAGGTTTCATTTACTGCACAAACCATATGTGAAGATTTGGGTCACAAATGTAACACAGACATGAGTTTAATGTAATTATATTGACTTGGTAATAGGCTATCATTGTAGTTGATCAGCCAATTTGTTGTTTTCATGAAATACGTATGCTGTATAATTGACAAAGTGTTGCTTAAGAGAGTAAATGAATTAAATACTCACAGAGAGACGGTCCTGTTGGGAAGCAGACTGACTTCGGGCGTTTCAGTCAGCTCCTTCCCAACGCAGCTCACTTTCCTCCGCGCCCCGGGTGCAGTGTGAGGTTTACCGCGGTCCTCTGCGCAGCTGCAGCCGCTGGAAAGGAGCTCCGGACAGCCCGCAGAGACTCTGTGAAGCAGCAGCAGGAGAAACACACGAACCCAAAACGGGATGCGGACGCAGGGTCCCGACATTGTCCCGCACACTATCAGCTGCGCGGTCCCAGGTCAGCCCATGACATCAGGGCACAAGCTTTTCTGGCTGATAATAACTTTTAAGTATCAATGCTGAGAAACACAGTTACTCCTTTCCAAGTATGAATGGATAGATCACCACGTTAGACTGCAACACTCTCACTTCTGTTAAAACATGACAGGACTCCTGTCACTGATGCAGTAAAATATATCCATCATGTCATATTTCCATCATGAATTTTCTTTCCTCCATGTCCCAAATAAAAGCGAAGGAGCAGTTTAAAAAACTTTTACGCATGTGACGAGCGCAAACGAGCGACGCGCAGAAATGTCACTCTGTCGCCTTTCTAAAGGAAAGTGAAGTTGTTACTTGTGTGCTTTTGAGCGCACCGCAATTACGATTCCTCAAAGCAGCTGTTTTCCATACTTTTTCCTGGAATATTTCACAGAAGAATGCAATTTGACTTGTCAAAAAAGTTCCAGTCGCGTATCAGCAAACGTGACGCGCTGCGGCTCCGGTGCGCTCCGGGGTCCGTGTGGTGTCAGTCGCAATCTGACTTTGAATAACGGTCCCTATCTTAATTCCAGGTCTCTGGCGCTTTTCCTTTGCCATCCTGTCACACTCACATTCAGCTCCAGCCTCAGTGCGCACATTCCTCTCCCGGAGCCGCGCGGTCCTAGCGCAGCCAATTTAATGCCACCAATATCAGTCTATTTATGGTAACACTAACATTTTACATTACAGTATCCAGATTATGCTACTCTAATTAATCATAGTAATAAAATGAACAGTGTATTTGCATTTACGGAAAACATTCATACAACAACTATTTACATTAATAAAGTATAATTTATTTTGGTATTTTTGCTATTTATGCACTCAAGGTAAAATAAAAAAAATAAGTACTAGCACCGTTGATATATATGGATCATGAAGACTGAAGTAATAGCTGATGAAAATTCAACTTTGCATCACAGGAATAAATAATATTTTAAAGCAGCCTATATTAAAATTAGAAAAAAAGCTTATTTTAAATTGCAATCATATTTCACAGTGTTACTGTTTTATCTGTATTTTTCATCAAATAAATGATGAGTCTTGATGAGCATAAAAAACTTTTGTAAAAACATTTACAAACTTTTAAAACGGCATGTAAATTAAAGGAAATATAAATTAAAGGAAAGAAAAAGGAAAAGACCAACAATCTATTATCCAGAGAAAGTCCTCAAATACATACAAATTTGAAAAATAATATTAAAAATAAAATTACTTTAGTGTGTAGGTTAATAAATAAATGAATAAAAATAATATATCCACAGAAACAATCACAATAAGGTCGTTTTTAAATCTGTATCTCAATATTTTCAGAAAGATATACATGTACTTTTACATTTATGCATTTCGTAGACAATAGGTGATCCAACACATCTTACAAAAGAGTAACAACAGCAATTTGTCAAATTGCTAACAACACTTGTAATATACAATGCCAGATGTATTAGACAACTAAACTACACTCTTAAAAACAAAGGTTCATAATTGGCATTGCTGGTTTAAAATCCATGAAAGGTTCTTTAAAGTGCAAAAAGGTTCAATTATTAAAATATTCATCGAGTCAAAAAGAAAAATCATTCCATTTTAAATGTGAATTTTGGTGTACTTTTAATAGCACTGGGGTAGATCAGATGAAAATGGATAACTAATGTAAAACTAGAGCATCTTTGAAAAGATTTTAATTATATGACCAACATGTGAGGAATGTCTAGTGTAAGAATCCCTCAGGAATGGCAGCATTTGGTTTTTTTTCTTTAATAGCTACAAAAACTCTTTCTCTCTGTCTCTCTTTATATTACTAATAGATATCGGTTTGGACTTGGCATTAGTCATGTCATTAATGCTGTCTACATATCAGGCACTATGACCCAGCTGGTCAGTCCTTGCGGCTGTCGGTGCCTCCTTGGATCTTTGCGTGCGACTGGACCATAGGAGCCTGAATGAGGCTTTGGCTGTGATGTGTACAGAGCGCATGGGGTCTGAGAACCAAAGAGGAGAAATGTAATACATCCAGGAAACAGATCATCAAGAATGATAGATATATACAGTTGCCTCTTAGTTTGTTTCTCATGGTTCCGACAGAACAAATACAACAGAACTTGCTGACTTAAGTAAGCAGCTGTAGGACGGTTTCACAATCTACACATACTGTAAGCATTTCTCCAACGAAACCAGTATTTGACTTATACTTACAGCTGTGTCAACACTTCATAAATGCACGGCTGAGGAAATGAAAACCACTATAGCAGAGCCTTACACATTGCCTATTACCGTGTTAGTATATTGTAAACATGTAATAGCATACTGAACTGCACAAACTAACGCTCCCTATTTGGAATGGTTGTTGTTAAAGTTATCAGCTTTTTTTCAAAACTATATCCTCCCTTACTAATTACTGTTTACTCTACTGCTGGACTATGAATTGATAAAAATAGGTTTAAATGCTCCAGTTGTTTAACAAACTGTGGACTCCAAAACTGAGCCAAAAAGTGAGCGGCAGGCAATTATATTTCAACGCACGGATCCCACTAAGACAAAATGTGTGGATGATGGCCATGTGTCATGCAGTATACACAGACTGGCTGAGGTTAACCTTCAGACGAACCACAAGAAAACCACAGAGACCGAATCCGAAGGATTAAGGCTTATTTTGAAGGGCCCAAAGTTCTTGCAAATGCTGTTTGTCTTTATTATAAAAACAATGTGTGTCTGTTCAGTTGCTACTCAAATCTTCTTATCAGGCATTTGCTATAGAGGAAAAAATGCTCCCATCAGCATAAATGTTCAAAAAGAGCTTGAGAAAGGAGGAAAGGGAACCAGATATGGACCGCTGAGATGTTTATTGGTCATGCTGTAAAATTCCCAACACACGCAAGACTTAATTTCCTCGGGTCTTTGATACTCATACTGTACTGCAAGTCAACTTTTGCTTCCAGCAGAGCTAAAATACAGTGTTGTTTTATTTTAAAACGGCAGCTTTTCATTTTAAAACCGACCCCTTTTGATATACAAGAAGCGGAGAAATAGGAAACCGTAGCGCTGGCTTAAAAAACAGGCCGAGGCCACGTTTTGAAAATACTGCGGAGTAAACGGAAAGAGGTTTTCAATTGAGGTTGACGTTCATGTCCCGTGCCACAGGTTCAGACGTGTGAGCACTGCCCGCTCGCACAAAGGGGCACTGTGTTCTGGCTAAAGTCGTGCAAACCCACGTTTGTTATTGCTGTACTTGATACGGCGCTGCGGAATGAGGGCCTGCGGGAAAGGCGATTCCAATTGCTTCCGGAAACGGGCAAACGCTCACCGCGGTGCCTCCAATCGAGGTCTGTTTATCCTGCACTTTAAATAACGTTTCGAGCACGTTACCTCCCCACCTCCAAGACCCCCAAACCCTCCTCATCTGGTACGCAGTTTCCATTTAAAATGTCACGTCCCAAACTGCACATTACATCAAATTGTACTTAATGGCATCCAGACAAACTTTTATGTCCTTCCAACATTCTCGCGCTCACTTTCGCGAACTCCCTTCTATTCCCACATTGCTTTTCTTTTCTAGCTCATATCGCCGAGCAAGCAGTGTCTCCATCTCCCCGAACAACATCTGGAGTCCATTCCGGGTGGAATAAAGAAGAGGGAATATAAATGTGACCCTGGAGCACAAAACCAGTCTTAAGTCGCTGGGGTATATTTGCAGCAATAGCCAAAGAAAACATTGTATGGGTCAAAATTATTGATTTTTCTTTTATGCCAAAAATCATTAGGACATTAAGTAAAGATCATGTTCCATGAAGATATTTTGTAAATTTCCTCATTCAGATTTTCCAGATTTTCTAATAGTTGTATCTCGGCCAAATATTGTCCTATCCTAACAAACCATACAGCTTATTTATCCAGCTTTCAGATGATGTATAAATCTCAGTTTCGAAAAATTTACCGTTATGACTGGTTTTGTGGTCCAGGGTCACAAACAGAAGTGGGCCTCAGTCTTGTTTATTATCTTGTAAGCATTTATTGTAAAGATGCAAATTTTACTGCACACACACATTATAATAACAAATTGGGGCCAAGATTTCACAGAAATATTGTGAAATAATACTACAATTTATATGAATTTTCTATTTTTAATTTCACTGTAAAAAATAGTTGTTTCAACTTAACATAATTTCTTACCTCGCTGCCTTAAAATTTTTAGTTTAGTCAACTAAAATATCTAAGTTGTCGCTTAGCACAACTTAACATTTTAAGTTGACTAAACTTATTTGAGTTGACTAAACTACAAATTTTAAGTCAGCGGGGTAACAAATGATGTTAAGTTGGCTCAACTTTTTTACATTGTTATAACTTGATTAATGTATATACAACTAATGTTTTTTTATTTAAATTATGCAAGCTTGTTTCTGCCACAGGATTAAAAAACAAAACAAAAAGCAAAAAAAAAAGATAATAGTGACTGTTTTTTCCTCAGAATTTAGACTTTTTTTCTCACAATGAGTGTATATCTATGAGTTCATGATATATACATTATATTTATACACACATACTACTGTTCAAAAGTTTGGAGTGATTTTGAAAAGTCACACACATATTGTGAAACATTACCACAATTTAAATTCATTTACTATTATTTTAAAACTTCAATTTCAACTTTACTTTCTTCAAAATCTTCCATACTTTGCCATACTTTTGTATGGTATAAATATCATTTATTTATTTATTTACAATACAGATATGAGAAATAATAAATAAGTAATAATAAGAAGAAGAAATAATAAGTCATATAGTCATTTAGCAGATGCTTTTATCCTAAATAAAAATTATATATATATATATATATATACAAACACACACACGTAATAATGTAATATCAAATATATATTACTATGGTTATTATAATACTAGTGACACTGTGTGTGAGACAGTTCCTCTCAGGGCTGAAGGTATTGACCCCTGCTGACTGATGTTATTTCCCCTAGCGCTATCACTCTGATGAGGACACTATCTGCCTCTGAACCTCGGGGAGATTTAATACTGGTTGAAAAACACAACCAAATGTATGAAAGGCACAAAAACAAAAACGCAGCCAATAAATATATAAAGAACACTTTGTGAGTTCATTTCAAAGCAGTGTTGGCGTGTGATTAAAGGATATCTACTTGATCTGAAGTCAAGTGACTCAGATATGGAAGTTCAGTGGATTTGCAGCAGGCCTGTGTTTATGTATAGCGCCACCTTGTGGTGTCTGTCTGTTAATGTTGGTAATGTTTCAGAGGCATGCATTTCTATCACTTTTCTTTAACAATGAGCACTATCAATATCCAGGAGAAAAGGTTTTCTTTCTTTCCAAAAAAATAATAAAAAGAACATTTACAAAAATCTCAATCAAATGTCATTTCTACCAAATATGTTCTTCTACTCAGAGTTTTACTTTTTTTCAGGATATAAACTCAGAATTACAAGACACACAGTAAACTTTCAAAAGAAAGAAAAGTTGGAATTGTGAGATATGAGCTCAGAATTGTGTGAAAAATAATCATAATTGCGAGAAAAAAAAATCTCATAATTGCGAGATGTAAACTCTGAATTGTGAGATTAAAAAGTCATAATTACTCTTTTAATTTTTTATTAATTATTCCATGGTGGGGGGAAAAACAGAAATGTGAGATGTAAACTCATAGGCTTTTTTTTTACAGTTTTAAAGTTAGACTTGTAATATATACTCAGAATTGTGAGATAAAAGTCACATGCAGTTACCTTTATTAACTATTTTTTTTTATTATTATTATTATTATTACAATTCTGACATTTTTCAAGATATAAAGTCATAATAAAAAGACAGTACATAGTAAATTTGCAATTCTGAGAAGAAAACTCAGATTTGCAAGATTGCGAGACTGAAAAAAAAATCACAATTACCTTTTAAATGTTTTATTCCATGGTGGGGGAAAGAAAAGAAAGTATTGCGAGAAGTAAACTGTTTTTTTTTTTCTCAGAATTGCAAGAAAAAAAGTTTGACTTGTAAGATATAAAAAAATTAAAGTTTTATCCTGTGGCAGAAACAGGCTTCCATAATATACACCTACATACAAACATAAAGAAATAAAGTTCCTAAAACATGTCTGTTACCTTCATATAACAAAAATGTAAAAATCTCAATTCTATTAGTTTTAATTAAATCAACCACCAGAGGGAAAAAAATGCTTGAAGTTGCAGAAACCCCCATACGATAATCGAATGACTTGAATCTGAATTTTTGTGTTAGGGTATTTCTACAGTGACATAAAACACCACAAAGACCAAGTATGTTCAAGTGGGCCAATATCTGACACACCCCATAAAATGTTGGGCCTCAACAATGAGGTTAGAGAGCAGGAGTTAAGTGCGGACCACTTGAATGTGCATCAGCCATTCCGTCAGAGTGTCCCATTAGGAAATCAGTCTAACAAATGTCTGATTGCGCCCATTTCCCCGTTCACCGGAGCACAGTTCCTGTCTTTAGTGTTAACCGCTGATTCCGTTTAATGGGCTTTTGGGGAAAGATTGATTACAGCGATGTCTGGAAACAAGCATGACCTCACACACATGAACAAAACACCAGAGATAACAACCCGTGACCTTAACTGATTGCTGGGAGAAACCTATGTCCAAAAATATCAAACAGCACAGGCAGGTCATTCATCTCCGACAAACAATGTAAATTGCTCCGGCACCGGTTATTTATGCTGGGTCGCCTAGTTCTATGAGAGAGTAAGTCTTAAATGAACTGAATAGACTGATTTAAAATCTCCATTGCTGTAGCTAAAATGATTCATAAGGCTGAGAGAATGCCCTCATGTTTGACTTGTTTCCATTGTACTACTTGGATGTCATATCATACATATTTCTTTACCAGTGAAAGAAAACTGGCATCCGCACTACTAAAATACACTACTAAACTACTAAACATGCATTGCAAGACAAATTTCGTTTTCTTTTCTAATGACCTCCTAATGGCTTGGTTCATTGTTTGCAGATAGCTGGTACTGATTGACGGTAGGGATGGGCGTATCGATCCAAAGTATCGATATATCGATACTTATCATTACCCATTTTACTCTTAGTAATTTAATAATTTAATCAATTTCATAATTTAAAAGTTTAGTTCAGAAGTATCGAATCAGTATCGATATCGACGATACTGCCTTGAAAAATATCGGTATCGTATCGAAAACAAAATAAGTGGTATCGCCCATCCCTAATTGACAGAGAACCAGCCAACCATGGTAATTGGAAGAAAACATCTCTACTGCCCTCTAGCGGTCCAAAAGAAAATCAATGAAAGACATTTTGTCTTCTTCACAATATCTGTAGGTGCTGTTAGGCTTTTTCAGTGTTTTGTTGAACAAATTTCCTCCTCTCTTTTGAACATATAAAAACCTCTGCACCCTGTCCCATAATTTTACCATCTTATCTTAAAATAGGATCTTTTTTAGCTTTATATTTTTAAACAGCAGAATGAACGGTAAATGTTGGCCTTAATTGTTATCTTCTGTACAGCTGCAAAACATACAAAATAAAACATTTACAAATTTAAAATGGTTCCAACAATATCCCAAAATAAATTAATAAGTAAAAAGCTGCTTTCCAGGTGGAATATGAAAGGAAACAAAAAATAAATAAAAAATACTTCCCCTCATGACGTTTTCAACTCCGCCATGCGCACCTGAGAAAAAAAATCGGTTTTTGTTTAGGCAGAACAGTGAAGGCCATACAAGAAGAGAGAAATGTTTACTGAAATCATTGGTTCTGGCGTCTACCGTCAAAGCGGTAGACTTGAATGTGAAAGCGAGAATCACAGGTAAAGAACTTTAGCCAGATTTAGCCACCGCGGTATAACCGTGCTATGCGTTTAACGTTACCCGTCAAGTAAAGCGAGCTCGGTATCTGTTTTCTTGCGCTCTTTCTAGCGAGGAAAAAACTTTTGTCTGCTATAGTGTTACCGCTTCTTTTGGTCGTGTCGAATTAACGAATTTTGAATTAATTTCTTCGCAAAATGAATCACTTTTTCGAAGCCCTCGAAACGCCACACGCTGGTCAGTACGGTGTAAATGCAATGAAAGCTTAGCCCAAACGTTCATAAAAAAAACTTTTTACAAGCCAATTGCAAATGTTTATTGAGAGTGTAATCTATGCAATTAGCAAATCATCTAATAACATTAAATATGAAATGTCTTTAGGCGATTATGTTATTTTATTATTATGTAGGCTATGGATTGTTTTCTTTGTTCTATGTTTTATGTCAATCAGGCCAGACTAATAACTACAGCCTTTTCTCTTTATTACACAAATGTATAATTAAAAATCATTACAAACCTTGATCTGAGATCAGGTAAAAAAAAAACAAAAAAAACATAGCCTATGGGTTGACATGTTGTGTTCAAATAAATAGCAGTGTGTTAATAAATGTGTATAAAGTTCAAATATTTTTAAAGCTTTTATTTCCATATTTTAAATGTAATGGAAACATACATGCAATTCCAAATGAAAGCATTATCAAGTCTGCATTATTCTTTGACAGGAAGCAAAGAAAATGTATATTCATATGGTCAAAAAATATTTAGCAATGTTTATTTGCATAGCCATTATTTTTATAACTGAGTCAGCCAACTTCTGGCACCTAACTACATATAGTTCCTGTGAATTTTTGGGTTTTGCTTCAGAAACTGAATTTTTAATGTCACCCCACAAGTTTTCAATGGGGTTGAGGCCAGAGGATTGAGCTGGCCACTCCATTACCTCAATCCTTTTAGTCTAAAACCAAGATGTTGCTCGTTACTCATGAGTTTGGGGTCATTGTCTTGTTGAAACACCCATTCCGGGGGCATTACCTCTTCAACACAGGGCAACATGATATATTCAAATATTTTGATGTACTCAAACGGATCCATGATCCCTGGTACACGATAAAAAGGCCCAACACCATAGCATGAAAAACATCCCCATACCATGATTTTTGCACCATGCTGTGAATTAATTCTCTAATTAAACTCCACACTGCTATTATTTCAAACACAACCTTTTCAATGAACGAGTCAGTTACTCAGAACAAGCAGTGTGCATTTGATGACAGTTGGGTATGTTGCTTTTCTATTACACTACTACAAGTAAATTGCATTGCAGAAATTTCACTATACTAATAATAACAGTGGATCATCAGGTTACTGATGTTGTAGGCCTACTGCATTGTTTTAAACACCACTGTGGATCATTGTCCTTTAGTGTCAACCACTGAAATTCCGAAATATTTCAAAAGTTATGGTGAAACTAAGCTTCATTTACTGAAATCATGTGACTTACTGGACGTAAATCATTTGCATGGTTTCCAAGCTTCATGAAGTAGTTTTCAAAGTGTCCATCATTACGCATAATTTACCCCGTATTCTCATTTCTTTTAGCTCATTTGGCTATGTATACAGTTGTTGACAAATTATAAATTGTTTTTAACATGCTGTACCTTCCAAAAGTTCATCTATCATGCTCTGAGCTTCCAGTTTGCCATATATGCAGTGTACTGCACTTAAAGGTGTAGTTCACCCAAAAATGAAATTTCTGTCATTTACTTATCCTGAATTTCTTCTGGGGAAAAATATATACTGTGGAAGTCATCAACTGTTTGGTTACCCAGCTTCTTCAAAATATCTTTTTGTGTTTAAAAGAAGAAAGAGCTTCAGGGTGAGTAAATGAAGCACCTTAACTATAAAAATGCTTTGATAAGAATCAAACAAAATGGGCAAATTGATATAGGACTTAACCAAAATACCACAATACAGCAAAACAGACAAAAGCAATTCATCCAAATATCCACTGATAATCAGAAAGCTTTTTTATTTGAAACGGAAAAGGTAAAGAGAGGCAACCCTACAAACACAATGTGAGGATTCACGATTCATTTGACAAATTTTATCCACAAATGTTTCAAATCGTTCACTCTGATACTCCTTTCTCTTGCATTCAAAGCAAACAACAGTGTATCGGAGCGTGATCAAACATCTCTCACCCAAAAACACACAATACAGTCAAAATGAAACATGCAACCCTGAACTCGAACAAGTGCGTGCGAAACCCTCCGCTCAGTCCACATACAGTTTAAGGTGAAAAATAAACATTTACACACAAATATCATAATTTCTTAGATATCCCTTATTTAATACAAAGCATATGGCAAATAAACTATGCAGAGGTCTAAATGCGTGCTTCTGTGTGGATGGAGGAATTGTTGTGGATCATTTCTTTTTATGAAGGGAGAAATATACATCAAACTAAGAATCACTTCCAAGTAATCATTAGACCCTTCATTAACAAGTGCAAACTGAAATCAATTAAGTTGTTTGCAACTATTTACACACAAATACACAAAGGAAACTAGTCCTGTGTGCATTAGCGCTGATGATGCCCACGTGATGCAGCTCACCATTCGAGTCTCGGTATGGAAAAGCTCTACAAATTTCAGCCAAAAAAAAATAAAAAATACAAACTATTCAAGATAAACCCAAGTTAAATGTCTATTGAAAAACAAGCAGTTTTTAATACAACAATACAAACTATTCAAGATAAACCCAAGTTAAATGTCTATTGAAAAACAAGCAGTTTTCAAAGCATAATACAACATGTGGAACTGGCAGGCAAATGTAGAAATTCAACTGTATAGAAATAGCACGCTCTAACAGAGACGCTCCCTTCCAAATCCATTAGATCAAAGCTTATAGTCTCTATTCAAGGGGTGTATGATAACTGGAGAAGAGGACACAATTGCGCCAGGTCCCAAAGCTTCAAGTGACATTACGCCAAAAACTCTATTTGGCTCCCATTGGACAACGTATCAATGACATCAGCATCTTCTCCTCTCTATGCTCGCAGCTAATCAGAGGAGTTGGAGGTGGCGTCAGGAGGGCGGCTGCTCGGGCGTCTCAGTGGTTTGGGGACACGACGTAACGATAGTTACTGCCGGTACCCTGGTATCTTTCTCTGGCGTGTTTCTCGCAGTACATTTTGTCCTCCACCCAGAAGTGGCCACGCATCTTTAGGTTGAGCCCGCATTCTGTACAGGTGTAGCAATCTGGGTGACGGAAGCGATCATCTGTGATCCTCACGGCCTGAGTGCTGAAAGAGGAAGGAGAATATCACACAATTTTGAGAAAAAAAGTCACAATTGCAAGTTTGTATTACACAATTCCGAGAAAAAAGTAAGAATTGTGAGATGTAAACTCATAGTTGTGAGAAAGTCAGAACTGTGAGATAAAAAGTCGCAATTACCTTTTTTTATTTTTTATTCAGTGGCGGAAAAGAGCTTCCATAGCAATGGAGCAACTGGTTCTGGAACTTAAATCACAAAACATTAGAATCGATAGAAATTAATGTTAGCATGTTGCTAAGCTAACAACGTAGTTGTTCTTAATGAGCACAAAAACTGAGCACACAAATTTTAGCGACACAAGTATTTTTTTATGTTGGCTTGTCCACCATTTTTTTCCCGCACCAAGGTCATCGTAAGACATTCTAAGACTGCCTTCTCCGCTAAAGCATACAATGCAAAATTAGTATCTAAAACTATGAAATAGCTTTGTGCAGTGACTAAAACTAATCATACTTCTCTTATACTTAAGTTTCTCTGTCTAGTTCTGTTCATTCTGTCAAACAACTTCATGAGGTGCATTGTGGGATACGCTACTGAAGTACTAGTACAGCAAATTAGATAGTGGTCAAAAGGTGGTACCTTTTTGAACAATGCTCTTGTTGGGAATGCATCTAAGGTTCCTTAAAATGCTGTCTAGGTAGGCAGTTCACTAGGTTTTGAAACAGCTGCTTTGGTGCAGGTTCAAAACAGACACACCCCTAAGTTTTTATCTCACCTAATGAAGGTGTTGATGTGTAATTCTCACAGGGTAATATAATACTGTACGAATGAATACCCACTGAAATGATTTCGTCTCAACAGTACTCAATCATCAATTTAAATAAATGCGAAGAGATGATGAGACGACTCTTCCCTAAAGGCTAAACATCACACAACACTTTCATCAAGTTACCGGCTCATTAACTTCTTATGCAATCCCAGCATGCCTGTGCAGAGGACATACAGTGGAGTGTGTGCAGAGACTGAGGGATTCGGGCGTTTTATCTTACACAATACTGGTGCCGCATTTTTCACAGGTGTGGTATTTCTGCACACCAGAAACAGAGGACGTGGTCTTGGAGGGGCTTGGAGACAACTTGCTTGGAAACCGGATGGCGGCCTCTGTGAAAACAAAGAAACCACAAACCAAAAAATAAAACATTCAGCGCCTGGAGCAACATCCTTTTGCTTCCACCCCCACCCTCATCGTCTGTCCACAGCACACCTTCACATGTAGCAGTTTCTAATGTACGGTTAATGTTCTTTAAGATGCTAGTGTGTGCTTAATAGTTTGGCACCACAGCCTCCTGTCTTCTGACAACCGAAAGTGGACCAGACTTTATACGTTGACTGAAAAACCTTGTTGTGAGACATTTGAGGTCTCACCTTTCTCATCAGCCTCCAGCACCTCCTGCAGCATCTTGAAGGTGTTGGACTGGCGAGGAGCTGCACGGGATTCTTTGTTCTCCTGAATCATCTTGTACACCTCTGAGTCTCTGTCAAACCTCTGCATGGCAAAGTCCGAACTGAAAGAGAGGGAAAGAGAGTTCTTTAAAGTTGACGCCACCTGAAAAAACAGCACTCAATGAACAAAACACAATCTAAAAGTGATGAAGGGCCTCAGTTAATCCATCTCTGGGTTATGTTAAAAATATATACCCACACTAGTGTAATATTATAGTGGGATCAGTCCTGGTTTTATAGCCCAAAAAGAGATATGATTACAGACGCCTTTAAGGCAAAAGTAAAAAATCCTTTGTGAAATTAGATGTTCGAATAGCCTTATGCTCTCATGGCAACTTCTTTTGTCATTATGGATAATGTCTGCTATGCTATTTTGAGTATATAGAGGTGTTTTACATTACGGAAAAACATTAAAAATAGCTATAGACTAAGCCTTTCTACATTACTAGATAGCCAAGATCTCTGTACTGACGTAAGTGAATAACCTAAAATGCAGATTTGAGTCATATGGAATATTAGTATTTTCCATTTTTTCTCTCCATTGTTCTTCCCTCGCTCCTGTGGTTAGCCCTACTCTGTCTGAACACAACAATTAGCAGACTGTACTTGTATGGGAAGGATAAGATTGAAGAGAGCATGGCTTTGAGAAACTGTTTTATAATGTCCAGGTTAATGAGCTGATTAGAGTGCAGTTACAGTAGCCGTCCAGCGAGAGGTTAACAGCTGCATTTTTATGCACGTTTTATGTTATGTCATAAACACGGAGCTTTCTCACACACAAGCATCCCATTACTGCTTTACACCTATTGGGCCATTGCCATACAGCCTGGAGGAAAAAATACAGGCATATGGCAACCACACACATACACTACTGTTCAAAAGTTGGGGTCAGTTTTTTTTTTTACATTAAATTAATATATTTAATACATTAAATTGTTTGTAAAATAGAAAAAACAACAACAAAAAACGGATTTCTATTTCAAATAAATACTGTTCTTTTAAACTTTCCATTCATCAAAGAATCCTGAAAAATATTTTCACAAAACATTGATATTAATCAGAAATGTTTCCTGAGCAGCAAATCAGGATATTAGAATGATTTCTGAAGGATCACTGAAGACTGGAGTAATGATGCTTTGCATCACAGGAATAAATTACATTTGAAAATATATTCAAATTAAAAAAAGTTATTTTAAAATTGTAATAATATTTCACAATTTACTGTATTTTTTAATCAAAGAAATGCAGCCTTGGTTCGCATAAGAGACATCTTTAAAAAAATCTTACTGACCCTAAATGTTTGAACAGTAGTGTACTTTACATAGGATTTGTTGATATAGAATTTGTTCGTCAAGTGGTATGATTCTTAATACGAGTGGTCCCTTGTTCAAAACCTGCTCTTATAACTTTTAATAAACAAAGAAAGACTCTTACTGTACATCATTGGATGTATAACGGATGTAAATGAAGATCAGGGTGAGGTGAAGCTTTTTCTTTTTGAGTGAGCACACTTGTTCAGAACTGACAAACCAACCAACCAACAATTTATTCCTAAATAAAGGCATCAGGTATGCCGCTCTGGAACCAGTTTAACTTCTGGTCATGAGGAACGTATTACCAGATCCTTTCTGGCGCAGTGGCCTTGTGATAGTTTGCTACTGCAGTTTGTTGTCAAAACACATGCAATCAGGATTTCTGCTGTGTACAAAGGCCAAGACATGCGCTGAGAAATGATTAACCAACAGCCAAATCTATCAAACAGAACTCTCGACCTGACCTGCAGCGTAAAACAGAGGTGGAAAATGACACAATCAGAGATTGAGGGTTTCACTGAGTTTCTGGGTGTGGTTGTCACCACAAACCCACATGACAGCAAGCATGTCATATCATAGCTGACATGACTGTTTGAGTGTGTGCAGGACAAAAAGTAACTCGTCCAAGACAGAAAATGAAAAGTAAGAAGCATTTGGAATAGCCATTACTGAAAAAAAGCATTTAAAGCCACTATAAATCTCCAAATAAATGGCATGTTCACTATCTGCACACAGGCTGTTCAATGAGACATGCTTCAAATTAAAACCAGACAGAGTTTGAGTTTCCCCTCAAAACCCTCCCAGCACCTCTCAGTTCCCCCACAGGGCTGTCGCCTCAATTCACGGGACCCAGAACAACAGTTTTATGGGTGTGTCGCCTCCTTCGAGACCAAAGAGTAGGATATATAACAGGGGAGCATAGTGGGCCCCTTTTCAAAGGACCCGGTTATCCCCTCCTGCTGCAATGGATATGCATGTTTATCCCTCCGTATACTGTAAATGTGCCATTTATTGAGGTGAAGTTGATATAAATTATCGAAACGTGCATAGAAAGAACTTTCCATCCATCTTCAACCCCCCATCACAGCTTAACTATGATTACAATCTTGCTAAACAGGCTTCAGATGGAGCCGTGAAAACAGTCGACACAGCATCATTACATTACAGCGCTGAGAACAGAGCGCAGCGCTAGGCTCACATTACGATATTTCTTCTCCCCCCGCAAACTAGCTTGTCATTGCTTGGTAAGATAGAGGAAGATGCCTGAAAAGTTTGGACTTACCTCAAGAGCAAACAAAGACAAATTCCTATCCAACTAGTTCAACTCTTGTTGGAACAACAACAGAGCCTACGGTGACAACTGCACACACACATACACACTACAGCACACACACACACACCTCTCTGTCAAGTCTTGACGAGACATAAGAAAGTTGAGAGTTTCAGTCTGAAGGTGTAAGTTTAGACTGCCTCGTATTGGTTGACAGCAGAAAAAGGGGTGTGGCTGATCGTTTTGACATTTTCTTATTGGATGAGCAAGAAGGAGGAGGGGTCATGGGTGTGTAGAAGAGGGAAGAAAGGTGCAGAAATGAGGAGCAGAAATGATATAATCCTTTTCTAGAAAACAAGACAAATTGAAAAAAGAAAAGAACAAAAAAAGAAAAGAAAAGAAAAATACATTTTTGGCCCACCAGCCATGTTATGACTCATTTAGACATCTGACATAAAGAGACAAAAAAAAAAAATCTGTTCTGAGAACTGTTCAAAGAACAGAATCTAAATGACATCACATTACAGAATCTCACAGCTGTACAGAAATATTCATGTTAAAATCTATGAGCGGAAGCAAAAAAAAACAAAAAACTGTTGGGCAGTTAATTTAAATGCATTAATTTAGTTTTTTTATAATTTAAATAATTTATAAATTAAATAATGTTTAAAAATGCAATAAAAACCCAAACAATTAATCATGTCACCAGACTTAACTTGCTTATGTCTGTCTGTTTTTTAGAGCCCCTTATGTAATATCTGTTCAATTATTTACTCATCTGCAACCATAACGTAAAATCAAATGTCTAATAATGTAAATTATTTAAATTTTGGAACTTTTCTTAAATAACTGAATGTAATTTGCTTACATATGACATAAATAGCCAATTAATTTTTGTTAGACATTTATTTAGACTGCCAATCGATTAAAAATGTTGACAGAAGCAGCGGCTTCTGTTCAAATATGTACCTGCGTCGAGGGGAAATGGGCACCTCTCGTTCGATGGGGCTGTGTGGAGAGTATCGCCCAGGTGGAGTTGGAGTCCGACTGGACACGGAGTTACTGCGGAAATCCACGGAAGAGATCTCCTACAGAACACACAAAACACAGCACATCAGCTTCAGTGTGACAGAATAATGCAGTCTGCAGTGTTAGCTGAATCAACCCCAAGTATGTGTGTGTGTGTGTGCTCAGATGATGTCTGAAAAATCCCAGGATCTTCCCACTGTCTCATACCCCATGCTGAAGCACCTGCAGTTGCTTAGAGACATCTGGGGTTGAGCAACCTTGTGTGTGTGTGAGAGCACAGTCCTAAGGCAAGAAATTCTGCCACCCTTGGATTTTTTTTAATAAAGAAAAAAAACAGACATTACCAAGATATTTGGAGTGAAATGTGTAACCAGCATCAGAAAGCGGATTTCATCAAGGGTAGATCATTCAGCAGGACAAATGATCTTTAAAAAAAAAAACAGGAGTGGTTGAAAATAAAATGCTGGACTGTTTTTAAGTGGCCAGCAATCAATCCAGATCTACATTCCATTGAAAATCAATGGAGAATATTTCAGCTGATAGCAAAACAGTGACAGTTTGACCATCAGGAAAGTTATTTCAAGTTGTGATCAAACAGAAGCACGACAGAACTTTTCTTCTGTATTGTGACGTATATCCGAGAATACTTTTGTGACACTTTTCATTCCTGTTCTGTATATCATTAAATTTAAATGATTTGTTGGGGAGCAAATACGTGTTTATAGCATTTGCAATGTTTGTAAATGCAACTCTCAACAATGCAATTTTGACCTGTGCGACCTATAGTTTTTACTGTATGTGTACTGTACACATTTACTGTACTGTATGTCTATGTGACTATACACAAGATCAAAAAAGACAGAAATGTAAATCAATAACAAGCATTAAGAAAATAGGTGAATTTTCACATCATGTCAACTTTAATAAGAATTTTACATCAAAATGTGAGTTTAGCTTTATAGGTGCCATTACCAAATCAGTATATAATCAATTTATTTCAGAAGCAATGTTAGCAAATCTATAATATTTAACCATAACATTAATATTTTACCTTCAATAACAAACACCAATTCCAAACACAATACCAAAAGTCTACATCTAGAATCGCACTATAACAAAATCCACAATGTTCGAAGACGATATCCCTATTCCAGGACAAAAAAGTGCTCCTGATTGGAAAATAAGCAGATCCCACACATATGAAAGACAATATTTACTTGTACAGAATGTTCTGGAAAGTGCAGCATTCGCTGATAAGAAAAAATAAATAAATACAAGGGTCAAAAAGAACAGAAATGCATTCAGATCTGAGAGAGACAGACTTTGTACAGGCAAATTCCCCTGGGTTCCCACATGTAACATGGTTTTATAAACTTTTAAATTACTTCCAAAAATAATAAATGTGGACAAAGACAGGGAGCCAAAGACAACAGGGAGGAGAAAGTGATTGTCAGATGCTTAGACCATGAGACACACTCTCAACACCTCATGGCTTTCCTCATACATCAGTACAAAACTAGATTCCTAATTCTGACTAAAGCTGGAAGTATGCAGATCTATCATCATCTCAGCTGCTCTGAGTGTCCAGATTATCTTTGACTGTGATCTTAGCAGGATTCTTGGCCACAGAGACCCCGAATACATTTGATTTCACATTCATTCTACATTTACATGAGGAGCAGCTGTGCGGAGAGTGTTTTGTGCCCGTCTTGGGAGTTCCTGATGGCCATGCATATCTACTGGAGCTGCTGGGAAAGAGATGAGAGTGATGGAGAAGGCATGCTAACAGATGTTTGGCCCTAATGCTGATGAATGTTGTCCTGGGCAGCTCTTCTGACACCAGCTGAACTAAATAGAGGAGTCTGTTCCCAGGCTCCAAATGACAACTTCCACCTGGGGCTTTTTGGCTCCAATCAATCAAATTTCACAAAAGTGCAGCCAAGAGCATTTCCGCCCACTTGAAGCAATTATCAGCTGCTGTAATGATCAGTTTCACTGCTGGAAAAAACTGGGCGGTAAACACTCGAGCAAACTCAACTGGGAATGTTACAAATTCACATTCAAAAGTTCCCTAAACACATTTAGCATTTATTATGAATAGAGAGAAGTGGGGTAAGCTGTGCCACTTTCTGTCAGCTCTTGTCAAGTCATGGGGAATGTTATATTTTAAATAAAAATGAACAAATAGAGGGATATAAAAAAAAATCAATGTATTAATCCACAACACCACTCTAAAGTCTTATTTGCAGCACATTATTTGCATTTCCATAAGTGCATTATATTTCAGTATGGTGAAACAACTTGTGTAATAAAATATTTTGTAATTAATATTGTTTATAATGAATGGCACTATAATGTATGTTTTATACTTTTCGTTTTTGTTCTGTATACCATTAAATTGAAATGACTTAAGCAAGGGGGAAAAATTTGTTTATAGCATTTGTAATGTTTGTAAATGCAACTTAACCGTTTTTTTTCCCCTCTCTCAACAATGCAATTTTGACCTGGTACGACTTATTTTTACTGTACTTTCGAGAATTATTTCCACTAATTATGTTAATAAAAATATACAAACAAACTTCATTAAAAATGACTGCACAAAATAAAATAAACAAGACATTTCTGATGTTGTTTTGATTAATGTGTCTTTAAATGTGTTTCTTTTCATCTGTGCAGTGATTATAAGCAAAATTTGTTTTTACAACATGGACATTTAAAAAAAACTGCATAAAAAAACACCAGGTTTATATAATATGAAAAAAAATTGCCAGGCAGTTGTATATGATGAGCCCTCTCTACATATGTGTTAATATGACAAACTGTGTAACCTTTCCTTCTTTTACAAAGAGGAGAAAAAAGAGGAAAGAAGGGGAGGCAGAGAGGTGTATATTAAGAATCCGGCCACTAGGGGGAGTCATACACAAGGTAAACATCAGTCTTATGAAGGAGAACACAATGTTGACATCCTTTTGACATTGTTATGGTTTTTATGAGTAACGCACTCATTGCTCTCAACTTTTTTCTAAGGCAAAATATGGATCAGTTTATTTGGATAACTTGTACGAAGGAAAGTGCAAATTTTCCCTCTATTCAAACAAAAGTTTCCTGTAGTCTAAACTTGTGCTGGATGGCAGTGATGGCATCCAGGCTTTCAGAAGAACTTCATGGAAAAGTTCACAAGTACTTGCATTTGTCCATAGTTTGGGAAATGCTTTCACACTGTATGTCTTTCTACTCAGGATTTTATCATTTTAACAATTTTTTAATGACTTTATTCATTTCAGTGTATGCTCATAAATCTTAATTGGTCAAAGGAGACACAACAAGCCTGTGTATTTATTTATTTTATTTTATTTATTTATTTTTTAATGATTAAACGTACAATCTTTACCAGGTAGATAATAAAACAGACTCGCATTGAAGTTGGGACTTGAACCACATCTTGTGCAACCATCGAGATCACAGAAACATGTTAAATGAGTGAATATTCTAACATCATGGTGCAAACACCAGTCAGACTCAGTCTTAATTCTCAATATTATTGCCCATCAACCCTTATCTGTTTGTTTCTTCCTTGTTACATAATTTCAAATCCATCATCTGTGATTAGTTAGCAATCAGGTTAACCATATTCAACTGACCAAATCTACCCTAAATCAAATGAGTCAGCCTACTTAAAGGATGTTGTGCCAAACAAAGTAGTTTCGCTTTCACAACGAAACACACAGCGTCACACACGGCGGGCTAGAGTGAGCGGAGGCCTTGAGTAAGCGGCGGTGGGCGGCTTGAGTGAGCAGAGGCAGGCGGGCTTGAGAACGGCGCGGCCGGCGGATTCGACGAAGGAGCATCCGGCGGGCTTGCGGCAACCACATGTGACGACCCGGGCTGGACTCCGCTTCGTCCACGGTGAAAGCCGATCCGGCGATCCACAGCGCAAAGTTGATGTATTTCCTCAGCGACCAGCACGGATCAGCTCCAGGCATGACGAAGCAGATATCGTCCTCTTTTGGAAGGCCAAACAAAGTAGTTTCGCTTTCACAACGAAACACACAGGGCCTTCACGACATGGGGGCGGCAACAACACTACAGCAAGAATAAAAGTTACGCCTTCTTTCTTTGTGTGAACATTTGGGCGGCGTTATGCAAATCTTCCCACATCGTGATGTAGATATGTGGGGCCGTGTTAGAACGAGCCGTTTGAGGTAGGAGTGGCTGACTCTTAACTTTTATAAAGAATATCTCTTTGGATTTGAGACTTTAGTCTTTGCAACTTTACAGACCTTCTTTACGTACCAAGAGCTTGTAACACACCAAAGAGAAAGGAAAAACTGAAATCGCATCATATGACCCCTTTAAAATCAAGCAAATCAATGTTGCCGTTTCTTAACACAAACTGACAAGCCTGGCATTCAGAAAGGGAGTTTCCCCTCACACACACCCAGGCACAAATCTCTGGCCATGGACAGTGCCAAGGGCTTCTCCATCACAAACACACACAGGCCAAGGGTAAACTAGTCCAGTGTTGATGTAGGACTGCCATGAGGAAATGGACAAACGATTTAACACTCAAGTTTAAAAAAAGAAGTGGTGCTCAGATTCCCATGGCAAAACACACCACCATGATGCTGGAGGAGTTGCCAGGGTGTTGCTATGCAGTTGTCAAGCAGTTATGAATGGGTTTGTAGCACGTTGCCACAACATATGTGGAAGGTTTTTAGACCGAACAAACTATTTTTACACTTAATCTCACAATAACATAAAAGGTCTCCAATGTTGTGTTTTGCATCAATGCTTTGGCAAAGCATCTGTCAGTCTAAATAAAATTCGAAATCCAAAGTTCTGTCACGAAACTCTAGACGGTGCAGGTTCTAACCACATAATGGCATCATCACATGGCGCAGCTGATTGATGTTTTTATCTTTAAAACGTACACATTTTTCAAAAATCCTGTGGGAAACACTGGGGAGAGGGAGCAATCAAGCTTCGTTTGGATCAAGCAATTGAATCAAGTGTGAAAGCACCCTAAAACAGTGAACCTCAAATATATTGCAAAATGGTTACAAAAACAGTCCGTAGGGAACGCAGTCAAAATCCAGTGGGACACTTCACACATGCCCGCCATCACTGATTGATGGAGGAAAGCTGAAAAACTTGGATCTGGTGAAAAGAGGAAGTTTTCCAGGCCTTAGGTAGATGTAGATGACAAGATTACCCCCCAAATATAGTGTTAGACACAAATGAGCCGCTCAGGGCCTGCAGCACTAACTCATTGAGCTGGCAAAACTACTAGACGCAGTACCCATCAACAGCACGCAGTTAAGATCTAGACAAGCTCGCCAGGAACGCTGTCGAACCCAAACAAGAGCAAAATGGGAGAAACAAACAGTCTCAGACATGGGGGCTAAAGGAAGAGAAGGTAAACGGCTTCTGCCACTCCATGAATTGACTTGAATTGACCTTGTCTGTCTGATGACCAATGAAATGCAGTGTAAATCCAAACAGGTCAATCGCTTTTGTGCTTGACCATTTATAGTGTTGGTGAATTGTTGTTTTACTGGGGAAGGGGTGCATTCCCTTCTTGCCGTGTGTGTGTGTGTGTGTGTGTGTGTTTGTGGATGTAAGCTGTGTTTGTGTTGGACTGAGCCTATGAGAAGGAAAAGAAGTCCATGTGCAATCACAGGCTTTTCCTCAAAGCCCAAACACACACATACTCAAGTCTTTCCTCTGGCTGGAACAGGTCACTGCGGCTGATTAGCTTTCATCTGTACCGTAATCAAGACCTCTAAACATCCTCGGGACAGCACTGCACATACACAAACATTCACATGCACCAGACTATCTACAAGACCATGGGCGGCACTTTGGATTTAAAAGTGGTGAACGCACAGATTGGCTGCTTGTGATGACTCAAAATGGTGACACTTAGTTCGTGAATATTAATAAGGTCATGCACAAATAATTTTACAAATTAGAACTTTCCAAAAATCATGTAGACAACAATGGGAACCTATAAAACTAGGGCGGTTTTTTTTTACTTTTTTTCCCTGAGGTGAAGAACATGTCAATTTGTGTCATTTTTCATTTAGTTTATAATTTTGTTTTATATTGATGTCTAATGCCATGTTACCACAGTAACCAATGTCTCAAATGTAGACAAATAGCCATATACCTAAAAATAACTGTGGTAACTACAGTGTTTTGATAAACTATGGTTACCATACCAAATTTTTCTTGTTAATTTAAAGAACATGTAGGTGTGAAGGTGACTAAGATCATGTCTCTTCTGATAAAATCGTGTTTGAGAACAGGATTGCACTTGCCGCAGAGTTTTAGTCCTTTTTTTTTTTTATCAGTTTCAATTAGTCCTCATCAGCAGTGCAACATGGGAGCTGCAGGGCTTCAATGTAGACACAAAGTTTTACATAATGTTGGTTTGTTAACTTGAGATAATTTCATCTTGCTTTCATCGTGCTACCAGTTCATTTTATTTGATTAAAAAAATATGATTTTCTCTCAAAATCAGCAAAGAAAATGCAATAAAAGATGCAATAAATTATCTTCCATAAAAAACAAACAAAAAAAACCGAAATTAAAACAAAAAAAATGCTTTTACATTTTTTATTTTTTTCTTTCTTTTTTTTACTAATGCAATTTTGATAAATACAGAAATGTAAAAGTATTTACATCAGGGGCAGGGGGGGGGCGGGTAATTGAGAATTAATGGGGGAAAGTCACATGAGAGGAGGCAATTCCTCCATTGCGATATGACTGGATATGAATGGTTATGATCGGCTGTGACTGGTTCGAATCGAATATTGATTACATGAGCTATGTTTCCATCACCCTGTTTTTATGCGCATTTTGAAGTATCGCATCAGAAACTAGTGATGGAAATGGCAAATTTCGAATAAAAATCCCTTAATTCGCAAAAAGTTTTTACGCTCGCTTGAGGTGGGTTTTTGACTTGAGCGAAAAAGGGTTCATGCGAATAAAGGGAGATGGAAACGCATTTTCCGAGTAAATTCCTCAATGTGCATCAAAAAAGTCATGTGACTTTGCGCTATAGGATAGCAAAACCTGACTAACCAGCAGACCGATCTTGTTCCTTAGCATCTGAAATGTTATGGTCATTTTGAAAAGCCCGAGCAGAGTCCGTCATCAACGTATTTCTGTATAATTGCCTCCCAGAACTGTTACACGACTGCGTTCCCAAACAGCAGCATCCACCTCCGAAAGCAATGAAAAAAAGCATTTATTTTGTTTCGTCTGCTCGCTCTGAGGCGCAAGTAATTTATTATATATGCCTATGAAAATTATTATATTCAGGGGTTTCTCCTACTTTTCATAGTGATATACAGCCTAGCGCCAGTTCTACCTGGAAGTGACGATTTTGTTCTCTTTGACTCGTTGGATGGAAACGGTGCTTATTCGCAAATTTTATGCGATATTTCAATTTTGCGCATAAGTTAAATTCGCAACTTTGGATGGAAACCCGGCTATTGTTAATGTAAAATAAAAATAGCATAAAAGTAAAATAGCATAAAATAGCATAGAATTTTTCTCTCTCGCGTTTTCTGATAAGTAATGTTTATTTAACAAAGAAAATGTGACTGGGACATGCATTTATATTTGATTAAAAAAAATAAAACAAAACTGTGAGGACTTTGCCTCATTTCAGAACACCACTGATTTACATTACATTTTCATACTGAATTCAATATATATTTTTTTATTTCAATTTTTTCCTTACTTCTGTCTGTCTATTTATTTTATAAAACATTTCAGGCTGTTCCAGCTAATGTGCCTGAGAATTGTAGGGGACAAAGGGACAGGCCTTGTCGCCATGAAAAAGATTTGGCTCTTTTTTTAACTGAAAGGTGGGACTTACTTACTTACATACAGTTGCTATATTGAGCTTTACAAGTTCTCTTATTCATTTTTCTGTGAGTGGTCCATCTCCCCCTTCTTATACAGTCTCTGCTATTTCCATTCAAAAATGTGCACACAATTGCCTGTGATGGTTTCATTACCCAAAGCTACTCACCGTGAGAGTGTTTTTTGTTTTTGTTTTTTGTTGTAGTGACGCACTCATGGTGCCAGGGATTTTGATTTAGCACCCTCGCGGCACACACGTGTGCATGATGACTCCCTCCCACACGCAAGCCATAACAATTCAGTTTGGGGCTTCCCGCCGCATGATTCATTTTGGTGTGGTGCATATGGCATGACTATGTATCAGAGGACGCAGTGCAGCACATGCAGGGGGAAAAATAAACACGGAGCACTTTGAGTTTGGGCACCAGGGTCCAATGCGCTCGCTGCAGCCAAACCTTCAGCAGAGCTTTGTGGAGATGTAAGAGAGTTCGGTCTAAGAAGTGAAGATCTCTTGCTGTGATCATGATTTGTAGATGTAGTCAGCATTTTTCATTTTGAAATATTGTACAACCCTCACATTCCACATTTGGTTCACCTGCCCAGATCTTTAACCCTAAGCTGCATCACACTGATCTGAAAAACATGAAAATGAGGAAAACAAGGCCTTTGAGAGCATGACATCACCACCGGCTGCAAGTAACATTCGTTTACCTCAGGGAAAGATCATCACAAGATGAATGGAGAAACGGATCCTTATATAAAAAGGATTTCAGCGTTTATTAATCAGTGCTCGCCGTGGGAACAGGAATATCCTTTACTGACAATGATTAGCAGGGAAGAAATATCTTCATAAATCACTGGTCAAAACAGATGGGAGCTATGAGATTTCCTGGTTATTTCATTGATCCTCCTCTTCTGGAAATGTATTATTTGCTTGTGTCCTCAGATCATCCTGATGTAACAGTTTCATTAAGCTTGTTAAATGTTTTCAGAAAATATACGTCTAGTAAAAAACAGATAAAGTCTCTAGATCAGTGGTTCTCAACCACTTTTTGAAATGTACACCTTTGTACACAAAGGGTCCATTTTGGTACCTTAAAGGTACATATTAAAAATGAGCCAATCACCATCGAGTGTTCACTTTCAGCGCTGAAGAGTGTTGAGAAAAGAAACCTCGTAGGAGAGGCTAGCCTCCTTCTGATATCAACCAATCATCACAGAGACGTAAATTACGTGATATTAGTTTGAACGTCTGCCGCTGCGCTGATAATGTACCAAGTACTTATGAGTAGTGATATTGAATATTTGATCGCCAACCGATTTACCAAGCTGTCATTCAAACAGTACATACACAAATTTAGGGAAAAGCTGTCGGCTTAATTAAATGGCACAACAGGCAGCTCTCTTTTAACAGACTTTTAAGAAGGGATGGATGTTTGCTTCAAGTGATAGGCCAGGTAAGTGAAGTTA